>NW_022196903.1:134576522-134603546 GCF_008632895.1 Mastomys coucha | reverse complement strand
AAAAAAAAAAAAAAAAAAAAGAGACTATGTCTCAAGGCAGTAGAGGAAAACACCCAACTTCCTGCTCTAGTCTTTGTATGCACACACACAGGCATATGCACATGCACATACACCATACATATACAACACAACACATACAGACACACACCGTTGGTGCTCAGCATATGGCGCATATCATAACTTCAGCATCAGAAGGCAAAAGTAGAAAGAATATGGGTTTGGGGCTAGCCTGGACTACAAAATGAGACCCAGTTTCAAAAAAACAAAAAGACTGCAGAGCTCACTCAGTGAACTGGAATGTGGGTCCTGCTCTTCCAGAGACTCCACATTCAGTTCCCAGTACCCACATTAGGCATCTCACAACCATTGTGATTCCATCTCCAAAGAGGTCCAACTCCTCTGGCCTCCACATACTACACACTACACACACACACACACACACACACACACACACACACAAACTAAATTAAATTAATTCTGTAGAGATATGGCTCTATGGTTAAGTGTGCCTGTTGTTCTTACAGAGGACCTGAGTTCAGTTCATAGCATCCACAGTGGGTAGCTCACACTGCCTATTAGTTACTCCAGCCATAGGAGATCAGACACCTTGAGCCTCCACAGGCACCTGCACACACAAGCACAAGCACAAACTTACACACAAACACATAACTACACATAATAAAAACAAGCCTAAAACACAGTTAATAGATTAAATAAATAGAACGTCAAGTGAGCCTTGCTGGATAACACTCCCCAACCCAGCCCCTGAACACGTGGCTCGCCTCTTTTGACTGTGCACTAAATCAGAGCCTAAAGAGACTAGGTAGAAAGCGCAGACTCGGGCTCATTGCAGAAGACAAACGGTGGAGCAGATGGTCCACTGTAAAGCAATCCCAGCCCTCCATCACTTTGCTTATCCCAGAATTAAACATTTAAACCACAATAATTTTCACATGCATCCATAAAAAAGCAGGAAAACAGAGAAGGCATGCAAATTCTCCTCAAACCCAAGTCATTCTGGTGGAGATGAAATTAATCTGGGCTGCAATAAAATCCTGGGGTGTGAAGATCAATCTTTTCATACAAAATTAACATGTGACCCAGAGCTCCTGGCACTTTCTGCGTCTCAGATGGAAACTATTTTTGCAAGGGAGATATTTTTTCAGGCTGGCTGAGCCTCAGCTGGATGGCAATCTTTTACTCACATCATCTACTGGACCAATTTTTAAAATGCTCATTTTGATAGTAGGAGCCAAGAGCAGCTATAGATTAAACAGAGCTACGGAGCCCTCGGATCTGATTTCACTGGGAAATTTCACTGCAAAATGTACTCAGGGATCCATTTGCAGAAAGACATTAAGCAGTGAGACTCCAGTCTCGGCTTAAAGACCCTGCAGGGTGGTGAAGGGGAGAGTGAAGAGAGAAGAAGATGAAGGCAGGAGAGAAAAGAAAAAAGGGGGTGTGGTGCCCCCACCTCCGTAGTGAATGGACCTGGCACCATACTCAAGGGAATAACAGAAGCACACAGCTTGCGTAAAAGAGACCAGCCTGGCATCCTTGCACAGGGTCTGCAACATAACTCACGTGGCGTTGTTGCTGCTCTCCTTAGGAGAACATCAAGGGTTTGCAAAAGTGAGCCGGCTCCAAATGAAACAAAAAACATCACCTAACAATTTGGTCCCAATGGTCATGGAGTCCGACGTGTTGTCAAAAGCAAACTTTAGCCCTCAGTCCCAACACCATCCCCAGCACAGGCTTCTCCTGCTGTGGCTGCATCAGTGAACATCATGATCTTAAGAAGCTGGACAGGAGCAATCTGCCTCTCTGACACAACACCCCAGACTCGATGCCACCCACATCCGCTGCTTACGGGGAGGCCAGAGAAATGGGAGAGATCAGAGCTGAGGAAGTCCAAAACAGACACGAAGATTGCATTTCTATCAGAGCCAAGGTAAAATGGATTATGAGGGCTCATCAGGTAAGGATGTTTACCGAGAGTATGAGGGCCCAAGTTTGAATCCTGGGACCCACATAAAAAGCTGCCAGGAGCCTGTCATCCCAGCACTGTGGGGCTTGCTGACCCAACCTAGCTTCAAGTTCAGTGAGGAATATGGCAGAGACTTACAGAGTGGGATGAATGCCTGCCTCCAGCTTCCATGAATGTCTACATGTGCACACTCATGTACACACACACACACACATGCACACATGCACATATACACACATACACACATGAATGTATACACTCTATACACTCATGAACGCGCACACACACATAATTTCATCTTTCTTCACAGCTGAATAAAATCCCGCGGTGTGTACATAGCACTTCATGACGCTTCCTTCAGCTGGTAGACATCTGGCTCATTCCATTTCCTGGCTATTGTGACTAAAGCAGCGATGAACGTGGCTGTGCAGGTGTCTCTGCAGTGTGGCACGGAGTCCTTTGGGGATACACCCAGGAGTAGCCTAGCTGGGTCACACAGTAGTTCCCGTTCTGGTGTTCTGAGAAACCTTCTCAGTGATTTCTCGATGTACTGGTCCACATTCTGACCAACAGTGAATAAAGGCTTCTCTTTCCCAGCTTTCTCATCAGAATTCTCTCCACTGATGATGAGACTCCAAACTGAGTGCACCTCCCGATGTCTCCTAAGTTTCTCTGCCTTTCTGTCCTACCTCAGACTGGCATGGGGTAAATGAAGGCATTGCGGAGACACCTGTGGCTTAGGCAGCCACAGAGGCAGCTGGGACCAACATGGCCAACCAAGATGGCTACTAACTGTCTTTTGCTTAATAATCGCATCTTCAACATCATTAACCATACAGAAGTGTTCCCATCATGCATCTGGTACCATTTGATATTACAAGACCCCACAGAAGAGAACAAGCCCCTATTCTAGGAAATTCTGACCTGTTCCTAGCGCCCCCATCTTTTCCCTCATTTCAGCACATGAAGAGCCCTTCCCTCTGCTGCAACCACTGAAGCCACACTTCAGCTCTTTAGTAAACCTTCCCAAATCCTTACATGGTTTCTGAGTCCCTCTCTGCTGGTGACAAGAGCCTGGAGACACCAGGTTGAGGTGTCAGCCAAGTCTCCACCTGTCTTTGAGCCCCCCAGCTTTCAGGAGCCAGCTAACAGCTTGATGCTGCTCCCCCGAGCACTAGATTCAGAGACAGAAACACAATGCTGCCAGTAGCTAAATGTCCATCATTCACCAGTCACCTGTTCTAGAAAGCATAGACAACTCTGTGCTTCCCAATCCTGCCCTCTAACCAGCCCTTCCCAGCCTCTACAGTCAGACAAGCCATCTGAACCTTTGCAGGGACAAAAATCCTCGTGTGCATGTCTGAAACAAGAACACAGTTTTCAACCGGCTTAGAGTGTCATGCCACGGCAACATAGAAACACACATGAAAAGCAATGTCCCATCACTATAGAACATGATAAGTGCCACTTCTGAAAGGCCCCTTGAGGAAGGGCAGGGCTAGGGTCCAAGCTGGAAGCAGGCTTTGCTGTTTCGGTCAGCTTCAGGTCCCCTCCCTTGGGTGTCAGAAAAACGTGACAGTGTTCCTTGTTTATATGCATGTAACCAGATTTGGACTTTAATGTATTCCCACGAACAGCGAGCAAGCCCAGACCTCACAGAACCCCCTGCCGCTCCAAGTTCCTCTTGCTCTCCTGCCACATGCACTTAAGTGTCACACTAACCCACTAGTCATCGACAGCTGACCATCAGGTGTGTTTAATCAAGGTCACCAGAGGGCATGCAGATAGAGGCCTACCATTGGTCTCTTGAAAGCCTCTATGGATGGAGATGGAACCTCCCAGAGGTGAAAAGTCACAGCAGACTAAGAAAAAGATTTAGATGAACCGCCTGCCTGAGCTGTCTGTGCCTTCTGAAACAGTGGCCTGCTTCTAAGAGAATAAAGACAAGAACTTCTGGATATCAGCAAATGCTGAGGTTGGGAAGGTTTGAGCAGTGATGTGAACCACGTTAGAATAAGCAGCATAGCTGGCCGGGCTGCTATTTCTGCTTCCTACTGTACTTGAATAGGAGTTTTGGGGGCACGCGCAGACGGGTTTCAACTAGACGATCAGAATGCTAGGACACTTTGCACTTAATCAAAATTATCAGTTACTATAGTATTTTAAAAATTTCCTTAGGAAAAAAAATTTCCTTAGAACTCTATGCATGGGACCCCAAAGGCATTTTGAAAGGAGTATGAAAAGCCTGTTCTGGTTCACTTACCAGAGAACCTGGCCTTTAATGAAACAGGACATGGGTTTCTATCCTTCTACGGACAGCTAACACAGCCCGAGAATCAACAGGCACTAGGGTAATTATTTTCCTTTAAAAAAAAAAATCAAGAGGAAAAAAGCATTCACCCTTAAACTTCAGGGGGGAGAAATGCTTACCATCAAAAGTGTAAGTTCACCCAAAGGTAAAATCAGTTAATTGCCAGTCTCTCTAGGAGATGGAAAGATTAAATGCATACATAACTGGCCTGCTTGCAACAATGTTTATAAAACATTTAATGTAGAGTTTCCCTGCCAATTAAGAGTGTAGGATTTACCCTTCGATTTTAATATATTCGCCTGACTCTCATATACTTGCAATATGAGCCAAAGGGATTAAGGAGACCATTGGCTACATATCTTTGCAAAAACTATCTCACTGGAAATTATCTTGAGGGTAAGAGGAAACGGTATTAGGGCTTGAACAGGGAATTGGCTGGATTTCCTCTGCATATAATCAGTCCAAGTTGGAACGTGTTTGTATTTGTAATGCCAAAGCCTGATTATCTGGCCATCACAGAGGTTCTGTGAGCTATCTAATACCCTGTACTAAAGCACCCTCTATTCTAACCAGAGGTGGCTCAAGCAAACTGCTGGGTCACAGGGTAACAGATGCTAACGGTTGGTAGCCCTCAAAGAAATGGTAAAGTTTCCGGAGACTTCTCTCTGTTAGGTCTGGAAGCAATGGAGACCCTGTTACTGCTTCATTTTCTAAGGACTTTTATGTGTGAACAACATTGGGAACATGGAACAAAGCACGTTTAGCCTGGGCAAGAACAAATGGCCTGGACTCCACACGGGAAAGTTTACAGAAAGAGGATACCAAGTTCAATAGCTAAAATATTTGGGCGACAAGATGCAGTCACATAATAAAGCATCGCCACCCTTTCAAAGCGCCTCTTGCATCTCGCAGTTGCTTCTCTGAGATAACAGCATACCAAATTACTGTGGATCTTGAATTTGCACGACTGGAATGTGGGCTGGTTTCGCAGCCTGTCCGTTAAGGGCAGTCAGGACACTGAGCAAGGATGGGGGGCGGGAGCTGAGAAATACAGTGGAGAATCCAGAGTATGCCTTTTAAACCAACAGGCCTTTCTTGCCAGATTTAACAGTTGACTCTTTGAGTTTGTTTGTGGTAAGGGGTACATGTGTATGTATGTGCCTGTGAGGGTGTGCACATATATGTCATTTCATGTGAAAGCTTAGAGGGCCATGTCACATGTCTTCCGTAATCTCTCTTCACCTTATTTTTTGAGACAGAGTTTCTTTCTAAAGCCAAAGCTTAGCCAATTCAGCCAGGCTGGCCAGCCAATGAGCTCTCTGGATCCCCCTGACTCTGCTTCCCCAGTGCTGGGTTTAACCCATGCACCACCACATCTGTCTTTTCACCTGAGGTTTAGGGATCCAAACTCAGAAGCTTGAGCAATGAGCGCTCTGCTCATCTGTGATCAGCCTCTGTGAACTCACATCTGATCCTGAGCCTGCGGGAACCGTGGCTGTAAATCCTTTGCCTCACGTTGCTGCTTCATCAGCAGGACTAAGTCCCCAATGTCCCACTTCTCTTTCCTCTACATACCTACAGCTAGAGACTTTTGCCACCATGCCCTTCGAGGCAAACTACACAGCCAAACCACAGAGTATACAACAAAAAGAAAATTACCAGAAGTGGCTGAGCTACAACATCAGAAATCTGAAGAAAATGTACAAAAAAACAGAGTATGAGGAAACGATTAAAAGCACATAAGTTCTTCTTTTATTTTGTATTAGATTTACTTAGTCTATTTTATGTATGTGATTTTTCCTGTGTGCATGTGTGTGCATGTGTGCCACATGCATATCTGGTTCCTACAGATGTCAGAAGATAGTGTTGGAGCCCCTGGAACTGGACTTATAAATGATGTGTGAGCTGCCATATAGATGCTGGAAATCCAACCTGGGTCCTCTGCAAAAGCAACAAGCGTTCTTCATCACTGAGCCATCTTGCTGACCCATTTTCCTTTTTAAAAGGCTTTTTTAAAAAATGTATATGCATGCTTACATGAGATCATGAACTCCACATGCCTGGAAGAACCTGAACAGGCTGGAAGAGGGCACAGAGCCCCTGCAATTGGAGTAACAGACAGTTGTGAGCTACAGTGTAGATTATGGAACCCTGTGTCAGGTATAGTGGTGCAAGCTTATCATCCGGAACTTAGAAGGAGGGAGGCAGAGGACAAGGAGCTCAGAGTCAACCATGATCACGGGCTAACTGCAGATGAGTCTAGCCTGAGCTATCTGATGGGCAGCCTTTAAATGAAGAGGAGGAGCAGGCAAAGAGGAGGAGGAGGAGGAAGAGGAGGAGGAGGAAGAGAAGGAAGGAGAGGAAGAAGAGAAGGAGGGAGGGGAGGAGGAGGAGGAGGGAGAGGAGGAAGAGAAGGAAGGAGAGGAAGAAGAGAAGGAGGGAGGGGAGGAGGAGGAAGAGGTGGAGGAGGAGGAGGAGGAGGAGGAGGAGGAGGGGAAGGAGAGCAGTCATAGTAGCCACTCCAAAGTAAAAGAGACCAAGTGTCAATCAGACAGCGTGGGCCTGCTCCCTGTGTGCAGTAAGCCTTCAGTGGGCAAGAAATCAACTTGCTTAAAGTGTTTTACTCCAAAACCTATTTCCTCAATAAAAATTCCACGACTGTAAACTGTCTCAAAAATAAGCACAAGAAAGTGCATGCCAAAGTCCACAAGCAATGAGTAGACAGGGGAATTAGCAAAGCCAAAATTGTATTAGCAAGTACCTAAATAGTCCTTACAGTGTAACAGGTGTGAGAAAGTAACAATATAACATGGGCTGGAGAGATGGCTCAACTGTTAGGACAGCTCTTCCACAGGTCAATTCCCAACAACCAACTGGTGGCTCACAACCATCTGTAACGGGACCCAATGGGATCAAGCTCATAGCACTTCCCAGAGGGGTAAGCCATATTGTCCCAGACCTGCTGGATGTAGTCCATGCCTCACTGGGATCCACTGGAGCTGCACCTGCATGGGCAAGGGGGCCAGAACCTCCTTTCAAGACCCCATTCCCAGCTGTCTGGATGTTCACCCCCCAGTCCTGCCATGGAGCTCGGATATGAATGGAGAGGCTATTAGCATAGCGACATGTACCAACATACCTTGAGACTTCTGAAGAAAGCACACAAATTAAGTGGTGTTTTTACTCGTGTACACCAGGGAGGTTGGTTGGAACAGTAATGGAGGCAGTAGAGCCTAGAGATGTCTCGTGTGCACCGCGGGAACCACTTGGTCCTTCAGTATAATACTTTTTGACATGTTTTAATGTGGAATGCAGTAGAATGTACCTTCACCAAACAAATCCAACAAACTAATCCAACAAAAGAATTTAAGAACAACTTAAAATCAGAAAGTTTAAGCTCAGCCTCTGCTATGTAGTGAATTTAAGGCTAGCCTGGGCTACATAAGACCCGGCCTTAACAACAAAACTAGCAAAGGAACTCCTAAAGGGTGAGCTATCACCTTCTGTGGACTCACTTAATTCTGTAAGGACAAGTGAAAATGCCATCTTTTTTATTTTTTATGTATTTACTGACTGGGGTTGGGAAGATGCAGATGTGGAGATCAGAGGACATCTTGTGGAAGTCCGTTCTTTTCTTCCACCATGCAGAAGATTCCAAAGACTGAACTCAGGTTGTCATGCTTGGTGACAGGTGCCTTAAGCTACCTAGCTATCTCACCAGCCTGGGGTTTGTCCTAATCACCACACAGAGAATATTTAATATTTAAATTCCTCCCTAGTCATCTGTAAAACTTGGAGTCTGCTGCTCCAAGGCATGAAAAGTGTGGCTGACAGTTTAAAAAGAAAATGTTTTTCCATCCAGCCTCTCCCACTAACTTTCGATTGCGCCTCTGGATTGTCCTGTAGGTTTAATGGCCAAGGGATGAGTTAGAAACATCTGTGCTGGTGGGAGGTTTCGTGTGTGACTAGTGATCCATTTTAGCCAGCGGTTAGTCACCAGGTTGGTGAAGTAAATCTCCAGTACTCCTAAAGGGACAGCTGCACATTCTGAGCAGCTCCCTCAAGTCCAAGAGCACACCACAGAAAATGCTGCGACTTCTCAGTCTCAAGGCTAAATAATAAATAAGTAAATAAGCAGAAGCCAATCGCTTCTCTGAGACACTCTATTAAAAACAGAACTAGTGTGGTGGTTCTCAACCTGTGAGTCGTGACCCCTTGGAGGTCATATGTAGGACGTCCTACTTATAGACATTTACATTACGATTCATAACAGCAGCAAAATTACAGTTACGAAGTAGCAACGAAATGGTTTTCGGGTTGGGGGGGGGGGTCACCACGACATGAAGAAGCATATTAAAGGGTCGCAGCATTATGAAGGTTGAGAACCACTGGTCTAGTAGGACCGTTGAAATAATTAGAGAAATGGTGCCTGAAGAAACAGAACTGGAAGTAAATGTGGTCCTTAAAAGAGAGTATACTGCAGCAGGGAGACAGGGGTGAGATTTCTAACAGAGCGATAATGACTATTCTCTGTGTTGGGAACAGATACCTGACAAGCTGCAGCCTCACAGAAAAAGGCTTTGCTCTGCCTCGCCTTTTGAGGAGGGTTACAGTCCATCACTGTGGAAAAGGCGTGGCAAGCAGGAGCTTGCGTTGGAGCCCTTATATCACTTCCACAGTCAGGAAGAGCACGACAGGAAGTAGAGCCAGGATATCACACGCAAGGCGCACCCCCAGTGCCGATTTCCTCCACCAAGGCTCCACCTCCCAAAGGTTCCACAACCTTCCAGGACAGTGCCACTCTCCCGAGCCCACGTGTTCAAAGGCATGCGCCCATAAAAGGGAGCATTTCACATTCAAGCGCTGCGCCACCCCAGACAGCGGAGGAATTTCCTCAGAGAAGAAAATCTCTTCAAATTGTCAATAATAAGGAAATCACGCTGCCTTCGCAATCAATCAGCTTGACAAAGAAGTCTTTGAGAGATGCTGTGAGCTGGTCTTCAGAATCAATGCAACTGACACAAGGTAGGCCTTTGATCTTGCCGACCGACTGTGCTGAAAAGTGTTGCCAAAGTGTAGCCAAAGACTCAGACTCCTCTCGAAACTTAATTTGCAAGTTTTGGTCTTGAAGACTAGAGACAGCCATGATGTTCTGGAGTAGAATATTAATGATGAGTACAGGCTCCAGCACTGGGGGCAACTGGCAAAACCAACCCTAGACACTATAGTACACTGCTTTGAATGATTAATAGCATGGTCACACACGCACCTAAAATTAAAAACATTCCAATGGTATTAAGATAACCCAGATGCAAGAAATGCTTTAAAACTTATTTTCAGAGCTGGAGAAGATCATGTAGCTGAGTCCTTTCTCTAGCATGCATTAAGCCCTGGGTTTGGTTGCCAGCACAAAATGAGCCCAGTATCGGGGTGTGCTTCTGCAATCTCACACCCTGGATGTGGAGGCAGGAGGATCAAGAGTTCAAGGTCATCCTCAGCTACACAGGGAGTTTGAGGCAAGCCAGGCCACATGAGACCCTGCCTCAAAAGCAAAAATACTATTTTCATATGTTTAGCTTCTTAAAGGAACCTTTAAAAATGCAGATCAATAAATTATATGCCTTCTGGGTCTCATTATCAGTAAATGAAGCAGAGAACTGTAAGATAACCTGTTCTCAATATGTTCATTATGCGTCGGACTGACATCATGAAGGGATTTGTGTTTTTTCTTTTTCAAAGCAAGCTTCCATCCCATCTGCAAAATGAGTCCCAAATGTGTCTGGTCCCACGTGGGCTACTAATCGGTTTCACTGTTATTTATTTACTTATTTTATTCTATTTTATTATTTGTGAGTGTGTGTGAGAAAGAGAAGGAGGAAGAGAAAGAAAGAGAGAAGTCAGACAGACAAACAGACAGACAGATAGAGGCAGAAAGCCAGAACATGTGCCATAGTGCACATATAAAGGTCAGAGAACAACTTTCAGGAACCAGGTCTCTCTCGCCTGTCCCTCCCATTCTTTGCACATCAAGCTAGCAGGTTTGCAAGCTTCCAGGCACCTGTCTCTGCCTCCCAACACATGCAATAGGAATGCTAAAATCACAGATTGCATGCACGGGGTATCCAGTTTTCCTGTGTGGGTTCCGTGGGTCAAACTGAGGTCATCGGGCTTGTGCAGCAAGCATTGCTACCCAGAGAGTATCGGTCCTAGTTCTCTCTGGGTGGCAACCTCTTATCGTCTTCTTCCATCGGACCTGCCACTATCATTCAAAACCACAATACACGAGGGAAAATGGAGTTGCAGACCAGCGGTCCTAAAAGGAGCAGAGAGACAAGTGTAAAATTCCTCACTGGGAAATGAGTGAGACATTTTTGTACTCGGAAATAAACTCCAGCCCAAAAGAGCAGCAAGTATTCTTAACCACTGAAACACTTCTCTACCAAAATGCCTTTTTCCCCCTTAGTTTTAAAACTATACTTCCGTGTGTGTGTTTGGATGTCCATGCGCACATGTGCGATAGTCACAGGACAGTTTTCAGAAGTGAGTCCCCCTCTTCCTCCATGCGGGTCCCAGGATCATCAGCCCTATATTTACATCAGCTACTGAAATCCCCACCCTAGGCCATCCAGTCCTCCTGCCAGAGCCTCCCTACCACCCTCACCCTGAGCTCCATCCCCATGACATCTCACCTCAGTCAAGTCTCCCTACTGAATACATGGTTGTCGTTTTAGACACGGTTTCCCTGCATTAATTAATACAGACTTCAAATTTTAAGTAGACCAAGCCAGGTATAGTGACCTCTGCTTTTAATCCCTGCATTCAGGAGACTGAGACAGGAGGAGCATGGTAAATTCTAGGCCAGCCTAGGCTACAGGGTGAGGCCCTAACTCAGACAGGAAGACCATGGTAAATTCTAGGCCAGTCTGGGATACATGGTAAGGCTCCGACTCAGATAGCAGCAACCAGAAATAAAATAAATTTAAGTAACTTAGGCTTGAGAGTTAATTAATAATAGAAAATTCTTAAATGGCAAATAACTTTCACTGTTTTATGTATTTTAATCTATTTATTATTTGTGTGTATGAGAAAGAGAAAGAGACAGACAGAGAGAGAGAGGCAGAGAGCATGCATGCCACAGGGCCAGAGAACAAGTTCCAGGATTCAGGTCTCTCTACTTTGTTTTTTAATTTTAGACTAAGTCATTTCAATGTTTTTGTTTGTTTGTTTGTTTGTTTGTTTTGTTTTTTGAGATTTTGAGGTGGTGGAGGATATCACATATGTTCTGTGCACTTGGAGTCCAGAACACAGTGCAGGATTCCCTAAAGCTGTAGTTACAGGCACCTGAGTGTAACAGGAACAGCAGGACCATCTCTGTGTAAACGCCGGGGGCCACGCAGCTGCAGAAGCATCTCCTGCAGGAGGACCTAATTGAGGACTGCCTGAGAGACCAGGATTGCTGGTGCAGACAATGCCAGCCAATTGGGAACTTCTGTTTAGAAGAGATGCTTTTTGGGGACCCATGGAGCGCAGGTGGAGCTTACAGCGGTCCTCAGATGGGCTCGCTCCCGGGTCTGGATCTGTCATCGACTGTGCCGCCTCACCTCAAACCCCCAAGGCCCCAAGGCTGCTAGGGTGGGGCAGTGAGTAGTGCAGGACACAGGCAGCACCTATGAGCCACCAAGCATGGATGGCAGAAATCAAACTCAAACCCTTGAAGAAGTGCTCTTAACCCTAAGCTACCTGCCCAGCCCAAGACTAATTCCATTGATGTTCACAACGCCAAGTGTCAAGTTGGCTATTCTAGTTTTAGAGATGGCGGGAATAAGGACATAAGACATGTCCTGCTGCTCGGGCGAACAAAGCTGGGAGTTGGAAAGCAGATTTTCTTTTCTTTTTTTCTATAACATGGATGTATTTGTTCAGGGCAGGCACACGGTGCACGTGTGCCTGTCAGAAGGTGATAAGGATCGCTCAGTCCACTTTTTCCTTCCACCACGAGGGTCCCAGGAATCAAACTTGGGTCACTGGGCTTAGTAACAAGTGCCTTTTCCTGTTGGGACATCTTGTTTATCATATTTTAAGATTTATTTTGTACTTATGCCTGGGACCCATGAAGGCCAGAGAAGAGGGCATCCGATCCCCTGGAACTGGAGTTACAGATGTGACTGTGAGCCATCATGTAGGTGCTGGGAAGCAAGCCAGGGTCCTCTGCAAAAGCAAAACAAACAAACAAACAAAACACCTTGTCTGCAGAGCCAACTGAGACACATCCCGAGCCCAGAATGAGATTTGAGACCTGTACTCTTTAAAACCTCTGTCCTAGGCTGTGTTCCCAAAACAGGAAAACCAAAATTGCAATCTACAGATGCTGGTGGAATAGCAGACGCCAGAGCCTCGTACCAGAGCCACTGTAGTGAACATTTGCAAGCAAAGAACAGTCAAAGGGTATATATTGTGGGACACACTAGGACACACTACAGCTTCTATGGAGAGATGGTTTTTTCTCTGAGAGAAAGGTTGCAAGGGTGAAGGGTGGGTATGAGGGGAGGGGGAGACAAGTGAGATTGGAATGCACCCCTCCCTCCTTGTCTCTCCTCTCCCTCTCCCTCTCCCCCTCCCCTTCTCCCTCTCCCTCTCTCTCTGCTCTCTTCTCTCTCTTCTCTCTCTTCTCTCTCTCTCTTTAGTGTCTCTCTCTCTCTGTCTCTCTGTGTGTATGTGTGCTTCTCCGTCTCCCTTACACACACACACACACACACACACAGAGGCAGATATACTTTTCTTTTGAATCATTGTCTCTCTATATCACCCAGGCCACCATCAAACTCCTGATCTCCCTGCCTCAGTCTCCCAATTGCTAGGATCCCAGGATGAGCCCCATCTTCACCAGCACTGAACACTCTTTGAAGAACCCCTTTCGGACTTTACCCAGATCTTTGGGGCTGTTTTCAATCCCTTCTGGCTAACTTTCCCACTCGCTGAAGAGGAGATGTCAGATAGGAAATGGGCAGAACAAAACCCTTCACGTAGAAACAAACGAGAAAATCTGCCCACGGAATGGAAGAACGTGGCCCCTAGGACTCGTACTCAGCCATCTGCCAACTTTAACTGGAAGCCAGCAGGCTCGCTTCCCCTTTGCTGCCCTTGGTCCACACAGGTTTTCTGCAGGCCCCTAGTGGGAGATACCTGGAGGTTAACTTGGCATTCATCTTGCTTCCTGGGCTCCTCTCACTCGTCCATCTGCTCTCAGCGTCTGAGTTGCCCACACTTTAGGCAAAACGCTTCTGATTTTTGGTGAAGTATTTCGGGCAAACAAAAAGACGTCATCCACGCAGCCTGGGAAATGCTAGCCAGTGAACTCGGCACCATCTGTTATTTGCTCCCCCTCAAATTCCCTAGCATACAGGAACGGGGTACTTCCAGTCTGAGTCTAAGAACGGTACACACCACCACATGCCTTTAAACTTCATATGAACGATTGCCACATTCTGCAGTACTCTCCTCCACGCTGCTGACATAGGTTGACAAACGGGCCATGGCTGCTACTATGGTAACCGAGGCCCGTTCTTCATCCCACCTCCTTCACCCTCAGAGATAATTCTGTCCCCTGACTTGCGAGTTGCTAAGTCTCCGCAGATCTGGGGCCTCTCAGCTTTACACATAATGATTTGTATATATACACGGCTTTGGCTTGCTTCCCCTGTTTAGTATCCTGAAAAGCTTTCTAGAGTGGTAAAAGCAGCAGCACTGGCTTAGTGTGCTCTATTACAGCTTCCACAGAGCATTCACTTTTCTGTTGGAACCATTTAATTTCACTGCTTATATTCATATTTTCTACTTCTCTCTCTCTCTCTCTTTTTTTTCTGAGATAAAAGTCTTCCCATGTAGTCCAGGCTGGACGTTTTCTCTCCTTACAAGTAAGGCTGCTACAGATGCATGTGGCCCTTGGACCCATCCACGGTCCCTACACACAAGACCTACTATTCAATCATTTTTTGTTCTGTAAGTCTGTTCCTCATAGAGTAGCCTTTGTGTGTTCTCAAGTTAAATTTCAAGCCAACCCCTCCCAGAATTTTGCTCTCTGCTCCTTCCACCCCAAGACGGACAGTGTAGGGATCACAGGAACTTTGTGTAGAGTGGAGTTTCCGGTCCACTGCTGCACAACACTTGCGTGTGCACCCCATCTCTTGGTTTGGGATTTTTCTTTTTATTTGGGTTTTGGATGTTTTTCTTGGCAGCAGTCTCTCACAGGTCACAGCTCCCTCTTAGCCTTTTCTGTTCCTCTGTCAAAGGGAAAAAAAATCTTCCAGATGTCTCCATACCATTCTTGCCGCTAACCTGGTTAAAGCAGTGCCTTAGGCTGGCTCTCCTCATCAACAGGGCTTGTCTGTCTGTCCGTTGAGGAAGGGTCTGACTATGTAGCCTGGGCTACACGTGAATTCCATCTGCCCTCATGTTGCCCGCGCAGTCGTCTCGCCAGCAAGAAGACACGCGGACACTAGGTTCCTTCTGCAACAACGTTTATTGCCTCCTCCGTAGGGAAAAAAGAGTCGAGCCAATAATCCGCACTGCTTATATACACCACAGTGCGGCGTGTCTGCCCAAGCGTGGCGTGTCTGCCCATGATTGGCTGTTCGCTCATTACCCTACGTGACGCCCCAGAATGGGCCGTGACTCGGCGTCTTTTCACTCTACGCACATGCGCAAACAGTTGTTTACTAGGAGTTGACAGCGGAAGTAGGGGCCATCTTGCCATGGCGAATGTCTCTCCAGCTCCACCGCTCCCCACACCCTCACTTCTGCAAGGGTCAGGCATGCTATACCACTACTGTGGCCAACCCAGAGGGACTTCTCCACATCTGTTTATCTCCTCCACTTTCACCTACAGGAAGGGCAGAGAATGCCCCAGGCTGCACAGAGCACTGGGCACATAATACATAAAGCCTGCAGTTGCAGTGAAACTAAGTCTATCCTGAGAGTCTGACTTAAATAAATTCCTGGAATTAGTAGGAAATCACAGGATGGAACAGGTAAGGTAACCCAAGACCTTAGTCCAATAGCAGCCAGTAGACACCTGTGGAGACGTCTGTTTAAATTGTAACCAGTTAAAATAAGCCATTCCTGGGCTGGTGAGATGGCTCAGCGGGTAAAAGCACCAACTGCTCTTCAGAAGGTCATGAGTTCAAGTCCCAGCAACCACATGGTGGCTCACAACCACCCGTAATGAGTTCTGACTCCCTCTTCTGGTGCATCTGAAGACAGCTACAGTGTACTTACATATAATAAATAAATAAATCTTTAAAAAAAAAAAAAAAGAAGAAGAGTCACCTGAACCACATTTAAAAAAAAAAAAAAAAAAAAAAAAAAAAAAAAAAAAAGCCATTCCTGCTTTTCCGCTCTCATGGCTGTGAGGTTTCCGGTGAAGTCACCAGCAAAGTGCCCATCGTCTTGGAAAATTGAGGAACTTGGGGACTTACTACTTAGAGCCCAGCAGAAATATGTCAAATCTGTCAAGATTAAGAAGAACAAAGATAATGTGAAGTTCAAGGTTCACTGCAGCAGGTACCTACACCCTGCTCATCACAGACAGAGAAAAGGCAGAGAAGCTGATGCAGTCCCTGCCTGCTGGTTTGGTGGCAAGGAACTAAATGAACCAGACCTCTGCATTTGACTATTAAAAGTCCAGAAAAGGAGAGAAGAGGACAAGGGAGGGAAGGAGAGGGAAGGGGAGAGAGGAGGGGAAGGGAAAGGGAGGGGAGAAAAAGGGAGGGGAGGGGAGAAGAGGGGAGGAGAGAATTGGGGAGGAAAGAAGAGGGGGAGGGGGAGAGGAAGGGAAGGGGAAAGGAGGAGAGGAAAAGAGAGGAAAAGAGAGGAGGGGAGGGGAGAGGAGGAGAGAGGAGAGGAGAAGAGGGGGGGAGAAGGGGAAAGGAGAGGAGGGGGAGAGGAGAGGACAGGAGAGCCATTCTCCATTCCTGAGCCATCAAGGTAAACATCATAATGGCCAAGTGATGGCCCGATGATCTGAGTTCTATCCCCAAGACCCACACAGAGAACCAACTCCAACAAGTTGTCCCCTGACTTCTATGCACTATGGTAACTTCATGCTCACAAATGTGTATGTACACTTGTGTATATGTACACTTGTGTAAATGTATATGTACACTAAATAAATAAGTAAAACGGGTTTTGAGTTTGGTTTTGGTTTTTGGTTTTTGTTGTTTTGCTTTGTTTTGTTTTTGAGACAAGTTCTCACTGTATACTCCTGGCTGTTCTGCAATTCACTACACAGAACATGCTGGCCTTGAATTCACACAAATGCTAACATTAAAAGCTTGGGCTACAAAACTCAGCCCCCAACAACTATTTTTAATGCTCATAGCCACAATCCCAACACTTGGGGCATGGAGGCAGGGAGACAAGAAACACAAAGCCATGCGTGACAACATGGTATATCGCATCCGCCTCAACCAGCATGTAAGATGCGACCGACGAGCTCTTCTTTTAGCAGTTTATTCAGGAACCTTCAACAGTCTTCTAGCACCAAGGGAAAGGCCCTTGGCCATTAAAACTTCAGCACCAAGGGCAACGCCCTCGGCTGTTAAGCACTCCCAAGCTTAGCCAATCCCAATGGGCCACGTGGCAAAAGTGGATAGGTCACCAAATGTGGAAGCAACCAAGGGCAGCAAGCTTAGCCAAATAAGGGCTTTGTTTACGAGACCCCTCGCTCTCGGGATGGAGACGGGGCGCAGCTCAAGCGGCTTTCCACAGTTCCCCCTTTTAGTTTTTAAAAGAAACAGGCAAGAGTAGAGGTCTGATCTCTGATGCTGGAAACAGGGACGTTGTACTGATCCTCACTTAGGTGTTATCCACCCAAAGAGTACCAGACCCGTCCGATACCTTTTTCTCAGAGGCGGGGCCTGGGGTATCAACCTGCATGCAATCAGACATGGTCTTCTCGGGGCGCTAGAAGCTGACCCGGAGTTCAGTGCTTCGCCTTGCAGCCTGAACGTGACGATCATTTCTGCATGACTGCCAGCCATGCCTGGGGAGACTGTCCTGCCTCAATGGCCGTAAATGCCTTCAAAATTATGGCTGCATCCCACCTTTGAGTGAACCTGATCCTGCAAATACACCACAGGCCCACAAGGCAGACCAGCAATAGGAGACCAACCATAGCCCCCATGCCCGCCCATTCTTTCCAAGATGACAAGCCAGAGGCTAACCCAACATCCACCCATGTGGAATTGACTGTAGCCATGGACAATTTCAGTTGATCCATAAGATCCTCAAAATTCACCGACCAATTTCCTCAGTTCCACTTGGCTCTCCATCAGGAACAGGAGCAGGAGGACACACAGAACCTTCAGGCACGATCTTTTCATTTTGTGTGGCACACTTCTGCGTCAGTCGTTCAGGAACCCACAGAGGCTCCAAACAATCCTGGGGAAAAACACAAACAGATCCTCTCGCCCACGCCAACACTGGATCAGGACCATGCCATATGCCTGTGATCACATCCTTCCACTTCACAAATCCCTTCAAGGAACCTCTGCTGCACTGATGACGATCCACAGCAGAAAGGCCATCCACATCCAAATTTAAAAAATTTAAGGTGAAAAGGGCAAGGGCTATTCTTTCTTTTGGGGTACGGCCTTGGCCAACTCCCCCTTTTTGTTTTTGTAAAAGCTCCTTCAAGGTATGATGAGCACGCTCCACAATTCCTTGCCCTTGAGGATTTTATGGCAAGCCATGGGAGACATGAACTTCCATCTGTTTACAAAAGGACATAAAAGTCTGAGCTGTATAGGCAGGTCCATTATCTATTTTTAGCTGCTGGGGTTTGCCCCAAGCAGCCCATGCCTCTAGGCAATCGAGATGACATCACATGCCTTTTCTCCACTCAAAGGAGTGACATGAATGATCCCAGAACACATATCTACAGATACGTGAACATATTTTAAAGTTCCAAATTCAAAAACATGTGTCACATCCATCTGCCAGATCTTAAGGGGGGGACAAGCCCCGTGGATTGACACCCATGCCAGGGGGATGATGATGGATTATACATTGAGGACAATCTAAGACCACCTGTCGGGCATCAGCTCGCAACAGGTGGAACTTCATCTGCAAGGATTTAATTACTTTAAAATCGAGCGGTTCCTCATATCTGTTTCCCTGAGCATCTTGAAAAACTGGGTAGGCTAGCTGGAGCTACGACCTCATCACTCGCCAAACCTCTGGGCAAAAGGAGCGGCCTGAAACCCCACTGTTGATTGGATTATAGGGGGGAGGTGCTGACGGCACGCAGCCTGTGGGGCCCATGTCATTCTCTGTGTCCTTCTTCCTGCGCTTCTCTTTAATAGAGCTTCTCTCAATCTTCTCAATCAAAACCTGTAATTCCTCATCTGTATTGGACCACTCGATATCTGAAGCTCCCTTCTCTGACTTCACAGATCGCTCTTCCTTCAGCTGCTCTAATGCAGCTTTCCCCTCTTCCACGGCCTTATAATAGCGCTGATCCTCCAAACAGCTCCTAATGAGCGTCCACACAGGTCTTACCCCTGCTTTCAAAATACCCTGGTCCCAGGAGAAATCTAGATCCTTCCCTAGCTTATCCCAGCATGAAAGGGTGAGGTTCCCAGACACTGTGAACCAAGGGGCAGCAGTGTCACACTCACTAAGGAACCTCTCCAGTGTGCTCTTCTTAATTTCTAAATTTTTTGACAATAACAGCTCTTGAAGAGCCAGAAAAATTGGGTGCGATTGCGAGGCGCCCATCTTCACTTTTGTTTTACTTTTGGTTCGCTACTCCGCAAAACTTTATCGCTCCTTCTAGGAGTCCTTATAGCCTCTACTTCTGAGGTCCTTATTGCCCCAACTTACTTGGGAACTTACCAACGAGCTGCCCTGACTGCAAAAAGTTCTGAGTCTCCTCGAGTGAAGGAGGAGTGAGTTCCCCATTCAGGCCTCCACTTATCGTGTCCGCCTCAACCAGCAAGAAAGACGCGACCCACGAGCTCTTCTTTTAGCAGTTTATTCAGGAAGCTTCAACAGTCCTCTAGCACCAAGGGCAAGGCCCTCGGCTGTTAAAATTTCAGCACCTAGGGCAACACCCTCGGCCGTTAAGCACTCCCAAGCTTAGCCAATCCCAATGGGCCACGTGGCAAAAGTGGATAGGTCACCAAATGTGGAAGCAACCAAGGGCAGCAAGCTTAGCCAAATAAGGGCTTTGTTTACGAGACTGCTCGCTCTCAGGATGGCGGAAGCCAGTGCCATCTCGACACGCGGCTCAAGCGGCTTTCCACAGTGGTATGTTTAAGATCCCCTTGGGCCACAAAGAGAGACCTTGTCTCCAATATAAAATTGAAAAATAAAAGAACAAAGAGCTTTGTGCCATCCCCAGTTGCTCGGTCCAGCTTTGCACTTTTCTCCTCTTACTCCACTGGTCCTGAACCTCCAGCCCTAGGATGCTACAGGCAGTCTGCATTTCCACAACTCCCTGGATCTGGTGGATCAGGGACCCAATGGGAGGTAAAGAAGAAAGACTGAAGAAGAAAGGATGGTACCTCCCTTGCTTTACAGAGATGCTAGGTGAGAGACATCACAAGAGATGTGGCCTCATCTCCTTAGAGTGATGCCCCCCCCCCAGTCACAGCCAGCATCGGACATGGCTCACCATCTCCTGTGACCTCCCCACCAGCAGTTCCAACACCTGCTCCTAGCTGGTGGTGAACCAGCTCTGTGGTGTCTGCGCATGTTCAGTGGCAAGGCTGATGAGCATCTTCTGCTTCTGCAAAGTGTCCCCTACAAGTTCACAATACTAGACCCTTCCTTCAGCTGCACATCCTGCGAGTGATGTGCACTTGGCCTGCGAGTACAAATACTACTGATGGCAGCTCACCATGCTTATTGACCAGCTAGGACATGATACAGTGGTCCCTGCAATATGAGATGATTCTAGTCTGATCTGATATTGTCCCCCGACCCCTGAACAGATACACCCAAAAGGATTTTTTGTTGGTGGTGGTTTTTTTGAGACAGGGTTTCTCTGTGTAGCCCTGGCTGTCCTGGAACTCACTCTGTAGACGAGGCTGGCCTTGAACTCAGAAATCCGCCTGCCTCTGCCTCCCAAGTGCTGGGATTAAAGGCGTGCAACCACCACCGCCCGTCCCAAAAGGATAATTTTGTCTGATTGATCTCTGCAGAAGTTACATTTGGAAGTTTATTTATTTATTTTAAAAAATCTCTTTGGTGAAGCTGAAGATATGGATCAGCATTTACAACCCACTTCCTGCTCTTATGTAGAGGACTCAGGTTCAAATCCCAGAACACACACAACATGGAAGCTCACAGCCACCATAACCCAGCCCCAGGGCATTCAGCAGGCACACACACAACATGGAAGCTCACAGCCACCCATAACCCAGTCCCAGGGCATCCAGCAGGCACATGTGATGCCCATGTATGTATGCAGGAAAAGCATTCATGCACACAAAGTCAAAAAGTAAGTAGAAAAAATGTTAGTGAAAAAATTTAAATGTCTCTTTCTACAATTCACAAAGACAGCTCAGGGATTGGAGTGTTCCATGCCTTCTACTATACATACACTGCACACACTCACAATCACACGCACCACACTCACACCCAGACCACACAGACCACTCACACATACACTCACACATACCACACTCACACCCAGACCACTCACAGACACATACACTCACACACACTGAACACACACACACACACACACACACACACACACACACCACCACATACAT
Source organism: Mastomys coucha (assembly GCF_008632895.1). Lineage (NCBI taxonomy): Eukaryota > Metazoa > Chordata > Mammalia > Rodentia > Muridae > Mastomys > Mastomys coucha. The sequence continues at coordinate 134,582,470 of NW_022196903.1, read as the reverse complement.
ATTGTACTGGCTGGTTTTGTGTGCCAACTGGACACAGGCTGGAGTTATCACAGAGAAGAGAGCTTCAGCTGGGGAAGTACCTCCATGAGGTCCAGCTGTGGGACATTTTCTCAATTAGTGATCAAGGGAGTAGGGCCCCTTGTGGGTGGTGCCATCCCTGGGCTGGAGGTCTTGGGTTCTATAAGAGAGCAAGGCTGAGCAAGCCAGGGGAAGCAAGCCAGTAAGGAACAAGACTCCATGGCCTCTGCATCAGCTCCTGCTTCCTGACCTGCTTGAATTCCAGTTCTGACTTCCTCTGGTGATCAACAGCAATGTGGAAGTAAGCCAAATAAACCCTTTCCTCCCCAACTTGTTTCTTGGTCATGATGTTTGTGCAGGAATAGAAATCCTGACTAAGACATATATACACACACATTTACACACATACCACACACTCATACACACACATACACACACTATACATATACACACCACACACATACAGTCACACACACCACACCATGTGCATATACACTCACATTCACACATCACATACCACACATTCATACAAACACACATACTACACACACTCACACATATACATCACACACAGACCACACAGACCACTCACACATACACTCACACACAGACCACACACACACACATACTCATATACTCACTCACCACACATATACCATACACATACACTCACATACAGACCATACACACATACACTCACACACACATACTCTCACACACACACTGCACACATACATACACTCATATATATACACACCACACCACATACATACACACACTCACATTCACATACATACCACATTCACATACACACTCACATTCACATACACACCACATACCACACACTCATACACACATATCCTCACACTGTCACACATTCACATGCACACACACAGTCACATAAACACCAAACACACACACACACACACACACACACACACATCTATGAATCTGTAGCTACTCAGTTGTGCTCATGTCTGCTGCATTAACTTTGTAAGCAAAATTCTGTGTCACTTAATGGCAGGGTTAAGTTCTGAAAAATGCATCACTAGACAGCCACATCAGTGTTCTGAATATAACAGCCAATATTCACAGGAACTATGACATGGTTACCTCACCATGTGATATGATTTCTACAGTGCTGGGGATTGAGCCAGAGCCTTAGACTTGCTGGGCAAATCCTGCCACATGTCCCAGGCTCTTGATTACATAAACCCCTGACCCCGGAAATCCAGAGCTTTTCAGTCAGAGGAACCCTGGAGCCTCTCCCAGTCTGGATCCTCTATTACACTGTAGGTACCATGCCTGTAGCCTAAGGGTTGATCTGCCATCCATATCCATCACATCCAGGTTGTGATTTCTCCATGAGAAAAGGATTGTGTCTCAAGTTAAATCTGCAGAGCTTAAAAACAAGAAACCAGGCACCGAGTTCATGCTCAAATGAGCTGAGTGAATAAATACGGTGGTGTCTGAGGGCTTAGCGACCACTTTCCCAGGAATGGACATATTTAATAGTCACATCAACCTTGTAAAGTGACCCAGACTATTTTCCCAGTGACAATTTAGATTTTGTCTCAGGCATGTTGGTGCCATGCCTGTTTAATCCCAGGATGCAGGAGGGTGAGACAAGCAGACTATGTTTGAAGCCTGGACAACATGGTGAAATCCTGGGCCAGAAAATCAAAAAGAAAGAAAGAGGAGTTGGGGAGAGCTGAGGGAAGAAGAGAGGAAAGGGGACAACAGAAGAGTGTAGAATTTTCTCAAATTCTCCTCACACAACCAAACCGTACCTAGGAGCCTAAGGACCCAAGCTGGCCTGTTTGGACACCACTGCATTCTTGCAAGGCTTCAAGAGGCATCACCCTTCATGGGAGATAACCATCAGAAAGCTCTTTGCTCTGAGGAAACGAATTAAAGAAAGCCTTCTTCCTTCCTGCTAGCTAGCTCAGGCAATGCTGCGCAAAAGCACGCTTGATCCCATAGCCCACGGATGCCACCAGAACTTTCCACAGCCTGTGCATAAACAGAGGTTCAACAGTTCCTTTTTATCTCGCTCTCCCGGGCCTCCTCTATCAACTCTAATACATATTTACTGTAAAATGCCTTTCCCTTTTTTTTTTTTTATAGAGTATGTAACGCAAAGGCATTGTTGAGTAAGCTTTTGATGGCGGTATTTTTAGCTACATCACAACGAAATCACTCATGATGGTTATTTTCTGGCTCTTCCATTGCCGTCAGCTTCGAATGCTTATGTCTCAAATGGAGCCAGATGTGTTTTAATAGATGTATACCATCCTCCTCATAAATCCTGTGTTCCCGAGCAGGTAGATTGCCCAGCCCAGGAAATGGGACTTTGCCTCATTTGATTTGGCTCTTAACTAGTCCATCTGTCTTTGTACCTAACAGAGTGAGACGTGACACCTCTTTTATCTGCTGTCAACCTTCATACTGTTCTTTTAATTCTCTTGGATTCTGATACAGAACAAACCAGCTCTAACCATTCTGGACGCAGACTGACCCAGAGTCCACATGCTCTGCTTCCCGTCAGGTCTACACACTGTTTTGTTTTGTTTTGTTTTTTTAAGAAAAAACAAAAGCAAAACTACTGTGTGGTGTATGTGTGCATGTGTGTGGGGGGGTGTTTGTGTGTGCATGTGTGTGTATATATGTAAGCATGCAGGTGCCATGATCATAGCATGACTTGCAGCAGTTGGTTCTTGTGTCCCACCATCAAACACAGGACCCCTGGCTTGGGTGCAAGCACCTTTTACTCACTGAAACCGTTCATGAGCCCAGCCTGGGTCTGCACTAATACCCAACACATTTATGCTGAAATACTTGTGCAGATGTCAGAAATAGCCATCCCAAGTTCATGAAAAATGGTAGTGGCAAGAAAGAGTCAGACAGACAGTGTGTGTGTGTGTGTGTGTGTGTGTGTGTGTGTGTGTGTGTGTGTGTGAATGAATCACACTTTTTGCTGAGTTTCTTTGCTCCTCTGCCCAACTTCGAAAGGTACCATAACTCCATGCCCTGTTTTAGACTTCCCCCCTCCTTTGTGGTGCCTGTGAGCTGGGCCCCTTTCTTCACATCTCTTTAGGAGATGGTTACAGACACTGCTGGGATTTATAGAACATAATTCCCTTTGCATTCGTGAGAAAACCCTCCCTTGCTTGCCAACTCATCAGAAACAAAAGTTATGATTCTAATTTTGTTCTTCTCTTTTCATTCCAGTCTCCTTTCATCCCACCCCCTCCACCCTGAGCATTGAGATCAATCTTTCCCCCCTGCCTCCCCAGGTCACCCTTTAACCCTTGCACAAAATGAGAGTCCTGTAATTTCAAACATATTCGCAGGAGCAGTCAGCCTCCAGCCCATTCCTCTCCCTGTCAATCACTGATGTGCGCTGAACAAGGCTTCCCGTCTCCACGCCAGGCTGAGCAGAGATTCATTGGATCTTTGTCCACTCAAGGATGTAACATTGGTAAGTGAGCTGATCTTTTGAGAGAATTTTTAAAATCCTCCTCTGATCAGCAGAGGGGTAAAGTAAGAGCCAAGACATGAACCAGGAGGTCATCTCAGCAACTGACAGAAACGTAATCTGGCCTGATGAAGGGAGGAGCCAACGGAACTGAGGAGAGGAGATGGCATTAAGACACCTTTAGCAGGGGCCAAAGAGAAGGCTGGGTGGTCAAGAGCGCTTACAGCTCCTGCAGAGGACCTGGGTTTGCTTCTGGTGCCCAGAGACCCTGAACAACAAAACTGACAAGACTCATGATTAAGAATGAGGCCAAATAAGCTGGAGAAAGTAACTGAAAGCTGGGCTTTGGTGGCTGAAAATGTCCTTTCCAGAGATAGAAAGACAGAGGCAGAGGATGGCTCTGCCGTGTAAGGGAACTTGCTGCCAAGCCCCACAACCTGAGTCGGATCCTCAGGGCACAAACAGCAGGAAGGAGAAACGTGACTCTCACATGTTATTCTATGATACACACACATACACATACACGCACACAAACACATACATACATACATACACACACACACATACATACATACACACACATACACACACAGATACATGCATACATGTATACACACTCACTCACACTCACACATACACACAAATACATGCACACACTCATACATATACACACATATATAACATACATACATGCACACTCACTCACATACATACACACTTACATATCATAACATATTTGCACACACACACATGTATGCACGCACATGCATGCACACACATACACACATACAAATACATTCATACACACATATATACATGAAAACACACACATACATACATACATGCACACACATACATGCATGCAAACACACATACACACATGCATATATGCAAATACACTCATACACACATATATACATACAAACACACTCACACACATACATACATGCACACACATACAGACATACATGCACACACACACATACATACATGCACACACACTCACACACACACACATTCAGGAAGGGAAAGACGGAGGGAGGAAAGAGGTATTGAAACAACAAAGAAGGCAGCCCAGGAAAAAGATAAATTTTGGTGAAGAGAAGGCGGATTTCCTCTGGAAGATGTCTGTGTTTGTCACGTTGGGCTCATGGGTGGAAGGGATAAGGCCCATGATCAGAGGAAGGTGTGGCCACCTGCATGTGAGGATGCTTCCTGACAGAACATCTGAGTGAGTCAGGAAAGAAGAGGTCCAGCACCCACTGACTTTCTGCCTTTTTCCTTCCTACTCAGCCTAGGACCCCAGTAGCACTCCAGTCCATAGGATGGCAGCACCCTATGGATGAGCCCTCACAGACACACCCAAGGTGAGCCTGACTAATCCCCAAGGTGTTTTTTCAGTCAAAGCTATAATGATAAAGGCAAACTCTCCAGAAGAGAAAAATAGTTGGGTGAATGGAGATGCGTTTCCAGTGTATCACAAGTCCTGGGTGCGTTTCCAGTGAGTGTATCACAAGTCCTGGGGGTGACCCAGTGAGGATCTTGGGAGAAATTGCTTTCTAGATATAAAGTCCAAGAGGAGAAAATGATAGAAATAATACCGAAATGTTAGTAAGAATCACCTGCTCTCTATATGAGGCTAAAGAACTGGACTCTAGCCCATAGTCCAAGAGCTGAAGCTTTAAATGCCTGTTGTCTCCAGAATTCTCTCCCTGAGGGTCAGGGTTTTGTCCAAGTACGCATCTTCCCTCTCCTTATGGGGTCCAATGACAAACCAAAGTTCAGTTCCACAAAGTCCAACTTGGGGAGCCAATGAGTTTACCGAGCTTACTTACAAAGGGCTCCTTACAGGAGCATGGTGACAACAAAACAGCTACCCTGGGAAAATCTCAGCCCCACATGGAGGATTGTTCTCCCCCCACCCCACCCCATAACAGCAGCAGCAGCAGCAACTTAGATGGAGCCCTGCCCCTTCCACTAACCTTCCCTCACACTCTAACACTTCTCACAAACCAAGGGCAATTAGGGTAGAATTGTAAACAACTGGCCAGGAGAAGATGCGGGAGGGAGCACCCCAGGGTTGCTCCCCACTTTGGTGACCGGGCATCACCAGTCCTCGGACTCAATGTCAAGTAGCCACAGCTGTTCTGATGGCGACTGGATCGTATATACAAACACGATGAGGAGGCGTGTACAGATGCCATGAGAACCCGGGCAGTTTGTGTTTCCAAGTAGAACCACTTATTCTCATGCAAAAGTGGAAAGCTCGTGTTCGCAGAAACCCTACTTTTTAACAACAGCAGAACATACAGGTTTTTCTGTCAAATTCCTCAGTGCTTAAGTGCTGACAACTACCATATCCATTGTTCTGTTTTGGGATGGGAGGGTGACTCTCAGGGTATGGGTCCAAAACTACACACACACACACACACACACACACACACACACACAC
>NW_022196903.1:134563526-134576492 GCF_008632895.1 Mastomys coucha | reverse complement strand
GGAGGGAGGGAGGGAGGATCAAGTCTTGATCATTCCTCACCAAAATTCAGTCCTACACAATCATGGCCAACAGCCTTAATTTTGTAAGTCTTTTTTATTCCCTCCCCTTGGGGCAGTGTCTCATATAATCCAAAACTGGCCTTGAACTAAAGGCCCAAAGTAGCTACACAGCTAAAGTCCATATTCTCCTCCTCCTATCTCAGAAGAGCTGTAACAGTGAGATCTTATCTACTCCAGTCTCCCCTCCCCAACTGGTACTGAGCAGCATTCTCAGCCCCAACTAGAAAACATCACGTCCGTAAAAACTGTGTTCTATACTTCCCAAGACAGATGGAAGGAAACCCCTTCATTTAATATCATAACTTCCTTTTTAAAAAAATAAGTAACTTGTTTTATGTGGGCTCGTGTTTTGCCAGCATGTATATCTGTGTGAGGGTGTTACAGACAGTTGTGAACTGCCATGTAGGTGTTGGGAATTGAACCTGCGTCCTTTGGAAGAGCAGTCAGTGCTCCTAACTGCTGAGCTATCTCTCCACTCCCCAAACTTCCTTTTCTGTTGCTGGTAAGTGCCCGAGTCCACAGTAATAAATCTTGTACAGCTCAAGTTTGAAAAGGCCTCTACCTTCAGATTCTGTAGTTTATCGACGGTAGAAGTCCTCAGACAAGTTTTCCACAGATGGCTCCCGCGTGCTCTCACCTCTGAATGGAAAATGCGCAGTGCAGGCCAGGAAATACGTGCTGTGAAGGAGCACCCCAGCTGAGGAAGCTGTATAAGTAGGCCGATGTGTATACAGAACCATTCAAAGGTAGACTCAGCCTCGACTGTGGCTTCAACAGACGGCTTCCCGCCTTTGAGCTCACCCACCCCTCAGCAAATTAAATTTCTAAAGAGAAAATGGGGGGGGGGTGACCATTCTTTTTTTTTTTTTCCCTGTAATGCCTAACCCTTCCATTTCTGTGTGCATGTGAATCCATACAGCCACGAGTCACTTGACCACGGTGGTGCTTGCTGAGAAAAGCATCATTAGGCGACTTCATCGCTGTGACATCACCAGACACACTTCTGAAACACATCACACACAGCTCTCTGTGCATGTAAGTCACTGTACCCAGGCAGTGGGGTTGAAAAAAGCTTAGCCACTATTGCTATATTTTTAAGAGGGTTTTTTTGTTGTTGTTAGTTTTTTGTTTTGGTTTTGTTTGTTTGTTTGTAAACTAAATCTACACAAGATACATAAGATATTTTGTTTCTGGTTCTAACCAACTAAGCAACTGAGAAAGACCATTCTCTGGAAGCAAGGGCAAAGCCGGCCAGGTGCTGCTCCCGCTAAGCTCCACCCCTTCCATAGCTTCTCAGGGTCTGCCCAGGCATAGAGCCAATTTCCCTTGTCCCCAGAGTGAAAAGGGAAATGAGACACTGCATCAATGTCACACTTGTTGCGGGATAGGCTTTGAAGATAGTCCAGGAGCGGGGGATGCTGTCGGCCATACAGATTCCTAGCCAGCATGGGAAGAAACCAAATCTCGCACACAGGCAACAGAACCCTGGCTGTTTCCTTGGGGCCTGAGCTCTGGGCTCCCTTCCAGTGGCTTCCAAGCTTGTCTTTCCATAAGATATGTATGGATAGGATTCTGGCACGAGAAATGCTACTCTTATTACTAGAAAATTTCCCTTCTCCGTGGGGATAAAAATCAATGCTCGCATCCACCATGTGTTCTTACTGTACAGAGCCTCTGACTGCAGCCCCCATCTTTGACATCCAAGAGCAGAATTCCTGTGAATCCCTCGGGAATGGTGATGGCTGAGACACGTCCTAGACATCCAGAGTTGAAAGTCAGGAACACACTTTCCCACAGAAACCATCAGTGGCTTCCCAACCCCGTTAGCCCACAGCATTCTTCGAATGCCCCAGAAGTCTATTTAAGTCCCCGAATAGTTCTCACTTCTCCCCGTTGATTTTCTTTAATGGACTAGGGTAGAGTAGTCTGACCTCACTTTCAGGCTGGTGAGATGGTTCAGTGGGTACGAGCACCGACTGCTCTTCCAAAGGTCCTGAGTTCAAATCCCAGCAACCACATGGTGGCTCACAACCACCCGTAATGACAACCTCTTCTGGTGCGTCTGAAGACAGCTACAGATAATAAATTAATCTTTGGGCCGGGCTGAGCAGAGGTCCTAAAAAGTCAATTCCCAACAACCAGATGAAGGCTCTCAACCATCCTTACAGCTACAGTGTGTACTCACATACATAAAATAAATAAATCTTTAAAAAAAAAAAAAGACCTTGTTTTCCCATCCTCTTTAACACCCTTCGTTCTCATTTACAGTTTCTCTTGTGCTCTGTCCACCAGACGTGGAAAACAGAGGCTCACCCGAGAGGCTGGCTCCAGCTCTGGCCGTGAGTTTGGGTATGGCCCAGAGCTCTTTCTTTGCCTTCAATGTTCATGGAAAGTTGGGGAAAATGTTAGGGCTCTTAGCCTACGTGAGGAGCAACCATAGATGGATTCACCTGTGTGGAAATGCGATATGCCAACCAATTAACAAGACGGAATGGATCTTTGCAAGTGTGGGAAACGCTGCTCGCCTCAGGGTAGACGATATTTGCATCCTAAGTGCCTTCCGCAAAGGAGCTGATGGGTCTTGAATCACTCGAGCGGGAGGCTGCCTGCCAGGGGTTGGCATCTCATCTCTGAGCATGGCTGGTCAGACCACACAAGGCATGCTAGGCCCCTGAAGGGTGAAGAGTGATCTAGAAACATCAGCTTCACCTTCCAAAGACTCCTTGTGGGCCTCCGGGGAAACTCACCAGTTCCTGATGTCAACCTAAAGACTTTCCCCTGGCTCCCCAAGAGCAGGACTGAGCACCCCGTGACTGAGCCCTAAAGTATATTTCCCACCTCTTTCCCAGACACAAAACCTTCTCTCCCCTGGGCAGCATATGGAGGCCTCTGGACACTGGTCTAACTTCTGATTCCTGCAGCCCCAACTCCAACGTGTGTGTGTGTGTGTGTGTGTGTGTGTGTGTGTGTGTGTGTGTGTGTGTGTGTGAGAGAGAGAGAGAGAGAGAGAGAGAGAGAGAGAGAGAGAGAGAGCATACTGAGAGAAAGAAGAAAGAGGAAATGTCTTGTTTTCTCATATGCAGAATCTAGATTTCAATTATATGTATATGGTTATGGTGCCTGCGTGTATTCCTGCGCACTACATTCATGCAGTGCCCACAGAGACCAGAAGAGGACACCAGATCCCCTAAATTGGAATTACAGACAGCTGTGAGCCATCAAGTGAGTGGTGGGAATTGAACCTGGGTCTTCTGCAAGAACTACAGGTGCTCTTAGCTACTAAGCTATCTCTCTAGTCCCCAAAACATAGAATATATGTGTGTGTGTGTATGTTTATGTATACGTATACACACACACACACATACACACACACACTAGATGGCTAAGTTGGTAACATGCTTGCTGTTTAATATGACCTGGGTCCAGATCCCCAGCACCTATGTAAAAAGCCTGGTATGGCAGCATACCTGTAGCATGAGCATTGGGGAGGCAGATACTGATGATTCCCAAGTTCAGCCAGTCCGGCCAATCAGTGAGTTCAAGGCTCAGCAAATAACCCTAAATAATCCCAGCAGTCCAGAGACTGTGCAAGGAGGCTCACTCACTACAAGCTGCAGACCAGTCTGGTTTGCATAGTGAGTCTCTGTTGCAGCATTTTCTCTGTCCAATCACATTAGGGCAGTGACAGGCCTGTGATTGGACAGGAACAGAGATGTGGAGCTAGAGTTGGAGGAGGAGAAAAGTCAGAGAGCAGGAGGAAGAGAAGGATCTTCATCATGGAGTCAGAGGATGAGGAAGAGTCAGACCCCGAGTGGTTATACAACCAAGCAAAGGTTTTTACAAAATAGATTAACTGGGTTAGAATATTGTCTTTATTATTTGGTTCTGAAATTATTGTATTGGCATCTTGTAAATTGTGATCTTATTATTATATAAATCTGATTGGATATTAAAGCCTTAAGAGTCATGCATTACCTACCGGGTCCTAGACGCTAGCTAGACGAATGACTGTGGGGGTGTGTAAAGCATTGCATGTGAGCGAGATGTTGCTGCTAGCTGGGAGAGAATAACAAGAGCCCACCCAGACATGATAATGCCAGACGATACCAGCTCAAGAACGGGGCCCAGCAGGAAAGGGAGTTTGCGGGGTGGATTCATTTTTTAAATATACCTGCAACAAGTCTCAGGCTAGCCCGAGTGGTAGAGTGAAACTTTGTCTCAAATGAATTTTTAAATAGTTAAAAATAAAATAAAGTTCTCAGCAGAAGACAGAAAAAGGAGAGTTTCAAAGGAAAGAGTAGAGTCACAGGCTGGAGAGACGGCTCAGCGGTTAAGAGCACTGACTGCTCTTCCAGAGGTCCTGAGTTCAAATCACAGCAACCACATGGTGGCTCACAACCATCTGTAATGAGATCTGACTCCCTCTTCTGGTGTGTGTCTGAAAACAGCTTCAGTGTACTTATATATAATAAATAAATAAATAAATCTTTTTAAAAAGAGAGAGTAGAGGTCTCATGATGGCTGCTCACATCTTAGCTTCTTCTCTTTCACTGTGATAAGATAGATTGGCAAAAGCAACGTAGGGGAGGGGGCTTTATCCTGGCCTTAGCTTCTATCCAGGCTCACTCAGGGCAGAAAGTCACAGCAGGAGCTCGAGGTCAACATCCACAATCAAGATGCAGAGAGCAGTGATGGATCCTCACTGAGCCATCTCTCCAGGGCCCAGCAGTAAGGGATGCTTACATGGCAACAGTCATGCTGGCTTTCTCCAGTCTTACACAATGCAGGATCCCTCTGCCAGGGAATGCTGCCTGCTTCTACGTCTGCATACCATGTGTGCCTGGTGCCTGTGGAGGTCAGAAGACTGCATCAGATGGCTGAAACGGGAGTCACAGATGGCAGAGAGCCGAATTGTGGGAACCAAACCTCAGTCCTCTGCAAGAGAGAGCAGCAAGTGCTCTTAACTGCCGAGCCATCCGTCCAGCCCCCACTTTTATTTTATAATTGCTTTATGATCTAGAATGTCATGGTTTCTGTTTGATTTTTGAGTCAGGATCCAGTCCTTAGGTATCCCTGACTGGCCCCCAACTCACTTTGTATACCAGACTTGACTGAAAGAGATCTGCCTGCCTCTGAATCCCAAGCGCTCAGATTAAAGGCATGTGCCACCACATGAAGACCTGAGTTCAACCCCCTGAAGGTGGAAGGAGAGAACCCCCTCATGAGAGTTGTCTACCAGTCTCTGCACTGGCATCACTGTGTGTGTCACCCATATACACATACAATAGTACCAGACCTCTGGGGCCAGATACATCAAACAGGCTGCAGTTACAGGCCATACCGAGCCACCTGACAGTGACGCTGCAAACTGAACAAGGGTCTTCTGTAAGAGCAACGCCCACTCTTAATTACTAAGTAAAATTCTTTAAAAAAAAAGAGGAAAAGGCAGAAAAAAGTAGTAACATTCCTATATATCCTACTATGTTTCTGTAGCCAGGGAAGATATGGGACATTAGTTTTTTTGAGAATTTGATCCAGTTTAACTGTTGGGGTTTTCTGCCGGGGCCAGCCTCAGCAGTTGAGGTGGTGGCCCAAGAGAAGATAAGAAGTCGGTGAGGACAGGCCAAGTCGGACACAGTACTCAGGAATCTTGCCGCTCTGACTGGCTAGCAATCAGGTTACCTCTATTTATACAGGTTTCATAGAGCAAAGACAGACTAATGATTAACCAAGAAATAGAGATTATACCATTTTGTCTCTGGACATGTGTTTGTTTTTTTCATTACATGTTTGGGGTTACAAGTTCAGTCACAATTAGAAAGTACAAGTAGGCGGGGCTGGAGACATGGCTCAGTGGATAAGAGCACTGACTGCTCTTCCAAAGGTCCTGAGTTCAATTCCCAGCAACCACATGGTGGCTCACAACCATCTGTAATGTCCTCTTCTGCTATGTCTGAAGACATCTACAACTTACTCATATAAGTAAAATAAATAAATAAATCTAAAAAAGAAGGGAGAATGTCTCTTCCGAAGCAAACACCTTCATTATATGACAGCCAGCCTGCTTTTAGGCAGTGTTTGCGGTTTTAAAGCACTCCACACAGACAGAAAACATCTATACTGGTATTTTTATGAACAGCAAATGCTAATGCCTATCGCCTCTGACTGTATTGTTTCATCATCTAGGCTGTAAAGTAGGAAATAAATTTAGTCAGTCTACCTTATTCACTGAGGTCAATTCCTCTGGAGGTGTACCCTGTATGACCCCTACCTTTAAACTACATTTCCAGAGACCTCTAAACATACTGTAAAAAGAGGCCTTGACTCTGTTACCAGTTCTCCTGGCCAGTCAAAGTTTGTCAATGATCTCTAAGTTTACCCTGTTCCAATTTACTGTTTGAGTTTGTTTAGGGGCAGATACCCCCTAGAAGATTCCTGGACTCATGACCTCATTTAGAAGTTCCTAGCTTAGTGCTTATCTTAATCTCCAGGGCACGAGGAAGACTTAGGAACAGGCCAGATAAAGTCATTTCCCTAAAAGCAGAAGGGATAATAAGTTTCCAGAAAAAAATAAAAATACTCAGAAAAGGAAAGGACATAGAATGAAACATACTGCAGAAAGTACCCAAGAATGCAGTACACAGAAATGTTAAGTAAGAGCTCACTGGCAAATGGGGCTACTGCTTAAGAAGCATGACCTTCTAACGATGTGAGGGTGTTTCCAGAGAGCTGTGATGAGGGAAATCCCACTTTGAATATAAGTGACATCATGCCATTGGCTGAGTACACGAAAAGGAGCAAGCCGGGGGCTGGAGGGAAGACCCCAGCTAAGAGCACTAGCAGCCCCTGCTGAGTACTCATTGATTCCCAGCACCCAGGTAGTGGCTCACAACCACCCGTAACTCCAACTCCACAGGACTGACCTCTGCTAGTTCCCGCACAAAGGGAGTGTGCATGCACCCAAGAACACGCAAATACATAAAATACCTTTTAAATAATTTAGATTTTGTTTGCTTGTTTTTTTGTTTCTTGTTTTTTCATGTCAGGGTTTCTCTGTGTAGGTGTGGCTGTCTTGAAACTGTCTGTGAAGCAGGCAGATCTCAGACTCAGAGATCGACCTGACTCTGTGTCCTTCCTGAGTGCTGGGATTAAAGGCATGCCATCACCGCCTGGCAGTATTTTACATTTTTAAATTTTATATGTATAAATGTTTTACTGTGGTATGTCTGTGCATCATGTGGAAGAGGGCACTGGATCCTCTGCAACTGGAGTTTGTCATTAGCTGCCATGTGGGTGCTGGGACCCCTGTCCTCTGGAAGACCAGTCAGGACTTTTAACCACTGAGCAATCTCTCTAGCCCATATATATTTCTATACTAAATAGATTAAAAACAAGAAACAAGCTGGGCAGTGGTGGCGCATGCCTTTAATCCCAGCACTTGGGAGGCAGAGGCAGGCGGATTTCTGAGTTCCAGGCCAGCCTGGTCTACAGAGTGAGTTCCAGGACAGCCAGGGCTACACAGAGAAACCCTGTATGGAAAAAAACAAACAAACAACAACAACAACAACAAAAAACCAAAAACCAAAAACAAACAAACAAAAAAAAACCTAAAACCAAGTAGGAGTTTGCTGAGCATGGAGTTCATCTCTTGCTGCTTCCTGAGTGGTCACGTGATCAGCTGCCTCATGAACCTGCCACACAGCCTTGTTCATAATGGTGAACTGCATGTTCAAATGTGAATACAAACCCTCCCTCCCTCCCTGCCTGCATGCTAGTTAAACTTTTTCAAGCATTCTTTTCACTGCACCAAAGGACTTTGTTCCCTCATATGGTGCTTCTGCCCTTCCATCCTGAATTCACAACCATCACAAAACATTCAAAAGTGTCCCCTGGCTTTGCCAAAGACCTGGGGGTGGGGCTGCGCTCTCAGCCAGCTCGGAAGGCAAGGCTGGGGCCAGCGCTGAGAGCCGGGGGTTGGAAAACTCATCCTCCCCAATTCCTGTGTCAAAACTTGACTTTCTCCTTTTTGTTGCCTGGATGAAGGGGAAACTTTGGGAAGGTGGGACCGGATATGGGGGCAGGATGAGGGGTTGGGGGTAAGCAAAAGCTGTTAGAGCCGAGGTTCTCGACCTTCCTAAGGCTGCAACCCCTTAATAAAGTTCTTTATGTTGTGGTGACCCCCCACCATAAAACTATTTGTGTTGCTACTTCATAACCTTGCTGCTATTATAAACTGCAATGTAGATGTTTCCCAACAGTCTTAGGTGACCCATAAGAAGGGGTCACGGGCCACAGGTTGAGAACCACTTGTTTAAAAAGCTTTCCTTCTCTCATTAGTGAGTCCCTAGCAAAATTGTTCCTTCCGTTTTACATGTGAGTATGCACCCATATTCCCTCTCACAAACAAACAAGCTCCCAGAACCAACAGCAATTGTACAGTTGTTGGGATGTAGGTCTTCCTCCACTGCTTTAGAAGTTCTTTCACAACAGACAACTTTATTGCTTTACCTCAGCTGGATGGCAGTGTGCAATGGCTTCTCTTCTGCTCTCAGAAGAAAATGGCATTGTGATTTTTTTTTTCTTTTTTCTGTTTTTCGAGACAGGGTTTCTCTGTGTAGCCCTGGCTGTCCTGGAACTCACTCTGTAGATCAGGTCAGCGTCGAACTCAGAAATCCACCTGTCTCTGCCTCCCCAAGTGCTGGGATGAAAGGCATGCGCCACCACTGCCCGGAAGCATTGTGAATTTTTGGTGCTGAAAACTGAGAAGCTGGCTGTGGTGGCTGTGCGTGCTGCCGAGGAAGCGCACACACTCCTGATACTCTGCAGTAGTGATCAAGAGCAAGCCTTTGCAGTGAGCCGGCAAGCTGTCGTAAATACACGAGGACGGGGTCTGGGCTGGCTTTTAGCTACAGCACAGGAGAAAGGCCAAGGCCAGGAAGCACAACCTAAGACCTGCAGATGGCTGCATCTTTCTGTATGAAGAAAATCAGACTTGTTACAAAGAAAGATATAAAACACAAACATGTCAATCCTGGCGTGGTGTGAGTCTGTACACCTCTAATCCCACCATGTGTGCACCAAAAGCAGGCAGGTCCCCGTGAGCATTCTCCGTGGTTTTTTGTTTGTTTGTTTGGTTGGTTCTTGGAAAGAAATGGAATTTGTAAAAGATCTTATGTGCTATCCGTTGTTGCAAATCATGTACAAATTTAATTATGCATGTGTGTTTGCATGTGCCCACAAAGACCAGAGAGGATACTGCATCCATACACAGGAGTTAAACAGGCAGTCATGGGCTACACGATGTAAGTGCTGGGGACCTAAATTTGGGTCCCCTGACCTTTGTTTTATTCCAAAATGACACTACTTAGATTTTCTTTGATATGTCTGACAAGCTCTTTCTGGTTTGGGACCAATTTGTTTCCAGAGGGCCCCTTCAACCAAAAATCCACACACTAGACTTCTATCTATAGGAGCACATTCCTTGAATATGTCCTACAGTTGCGTGGGATGCCTAGAACATGTTTCCATTTACTGTCAGCCATTAGCTTCTCATTCTTATTCTATATTTTGTAAGAAAATGAGGACTTGAACTCACAGCACAAAATCTCTCTCCTACTCTGTCGCATCCTAGCCCTATCTTTACTTTCTTATGGTGACAAGGGGTCTACGATGTCAGGTGCGGCTTGACCCTCCTGTATCGTCCTCAGAGAATCTAGGATTACTGGCCCTGAGCCAAGAGGTCCTCTGCAAAATTCCTTAACAGGGCCGTGTTATAAACATACTTTCTCATAGAGGCAGTCTTTTGGCACAGCCTTGTGCCAATACATTTAAATACATGATTACTCAATTTAAAAAAAAAAATTCTTTGTTTGGGAGTAATCACTGCAAAGACGGCTGGCTTATAACATGGGGCAGGTCGCTTGCCTAAGCCTCCCAAATGCTGGGGTTATAGACACAGGACACCATGCCTGGCTAGTGTTAGCGTTTCTGGTTTAGATCAGGTAGACAGACCTAGCCTTCTTGGGATTCAGCCATCTGCTGGGTAAGCATTCGGGCAGGTTACCTGAGTTCAACCTGTAATGTTGCAACAGACAAACACTAACTGAAAGGAGATTTGAAGTTGGCTGCCCACACTGTCCGTCTGGCTGTAAAATGCCTGGTGTCCTGGGAAGACACCATGAATCTTACAGAATCATCTGCTACATCCTCACCAACTATCAAAACCACATCTACAGACAGATTGATTAATAAGCAGACCTGAATTAGTTTTGTCCAGATCAGTGTAGCAAAAGGAGGCAGATCTCTGAGTTCCAGGCTACTCTGGTCTGCAAAGTTCTAAAATAGATACACAGAGAAATCCTGACTCAAACACTACCTTGCTCATTTCATGAAATCCTTATGAAGTAGGTGGAGAATAAAGTGATATGAATAAGCAAGATCGTCTGATCTGGGAAGGCCTTCATTCTAACGAGCCCCAACTCCCGAAGGCCTCTCCTCCAGCTCATTCGTGCTCTTTGCACTCTGGGAATAAAACCGGGGTCCACCCAGTCCTGGACTCCTCTTTTCCCTTCCTGTCCTGAGGGGAACCATGGAACATGGACTAGGTGCACAGGAGACCTGGAACCGCAGCTTTTGTCCCAGCTCCCGCTGTTTCTCCTGGTCCCTTGAACAATGGACTGTGGACCACCGTTGCAGGCTTCCCCAGTGGCAAGGCAGGTGGGGTTTTTTTGTCAGGGGCTGGAGGAAACGATCGTAGATAGTGGTGTGTTTAGTATACTAAGCTGAGCCTTCAGGGTCTCCCAACAACAAAGAAGGGCTGGTTCCCAATTCCAGCCACAGCAGTTACTTAAGCTTTGTGTCTGTGTTTCAATTTATCCTGGTCTCACTAAAGGCTAAGTCTTCTCTACTTAGTGTTCACTAACTGTTTGAAATTGCCTTCTGCCACCAACCAAGGACTATGCACGCTGGGACGGATGGCTCCAGCTCCAGCAGCATGTGTACAGCAGAGGATTGCAAAGTCGATCATCAATGGGCAGAGAGGCCCTTGGCCCTGTGAAGGCTGTGCCCCAGTGTAGGGGAATGCCAGGGCCAATAAGTGGGAGAGGGTGGGGTGACAAGCATGGGGAGGGGGAAGGCAACAGGGGTTTGTTCTTGTTTTTTGGAGGGGAAACTGGGAAAGGAGAAATATGACATGAAAATAAAATATCTAATAAAAAAAAATTTAAAAAAGAAATTGCCTTCTGACCAGGACCAGCCAACCACTCCATGCCAAATGACATTCCCTATCCAGGCAATATTATGTTGATAAACTCTGCCCCTCAAGGAATTCAGACAAAATTATCCATACTTACAAAGGAGACAGAAGGTACTTTTTAGCTTAGGCTTATTTTAGTGAGGCTGGCTTCCTCCCATCTACATGTATATTTAGGGAGAACTTCTCTACCAATTTTGATTATGCCACACACAGAAAGGCAAGACCTATTTTAGGATTTTTTTTTTTATATATATCTTTGCACAAAGGTAAAAGGGACATTTTATTGTTATCTATTTTGCCCTAAGGTTTTGTTTTCATCCAACATAAAACCTGAACAGATATGGTATCACATGTCTGTAAACTCTAAGGCCGGGCAGACACAACCTCAAGACCAGCCTGATTAACACAATTTCCAGGTGAGCCTGGACTAACGAAGGGAAGGAGGGAGAAAAGAAGAAAGAAGGGGACGGGGTGGGGGGGAGGGAGGGCAGAAATAGAAAATCTCTTCCTAGAGATCTCCAAATGTGATCTAAGGAAATACTGGTCCCCTTTACTTCCTACACTGAAAGGGGGAGGGCAGAAACCTGGCCTTAGAATGTGGCAGAACTTGTCAAATTCTAGTATCTCAGAACCACCCAGCACTTGGTATTTGGTGTCTATTCTATATTCTGATCAATGTTAATGGGATCTTACCCCCACTATTCCACAGGCCCAGAATGCTGACATCAATTTAGATACACAGGAAGGCATGGCAGTTTTGATCAGTGACTTGAGCCATGGATTAGTTGTTCTTCTATCCTTTGGAGAAAAAGTTAAACTGGGCATGGAGACACTTTAAACCTAGTTCTAGGAAGACAAAGGCAGGCAGATCTCTGTGAGTCCAAGACTAGCCAAGAACTACAGAGACCTTGCCTCAAAAAGTACTAGGCCATATTCCATCTACTCACTAGTTCCTGGGGTCTCCTGCTCACACCCACCCGGATTTTTACAGAGGGGGAAAATGCAGCAATCTCAGAGGTTAAAAAGGAGCACTGCCTTCTATTTGAAACCTGTCCCCACGCCCCTCAGCACTTTGAGTGCCCCTCCCCATGCTGGCATTCCCAACGCTACCTATAGTTGTTCACTCAGGGTAAGCTAAGTGTCCTTGAGTCATATCATCTCCCTTGAGGACACTATCATCTCCCAACAGTTCTATATTGCGGGTTTAACAAAACCATCTACCTCTGTTCTAGTCAGCTTTTTAAAGATACTCTTCTAACTGCACTTACCCTTGTGTAATTCTTCAGCAGTTATGATTGCATGCCATGTTCACGTGAGGGTAGGAGGCCCATGATCAACAGTGTCTTTCTCAATCCCCCCCCCCCATTTATTGGCACAGGATCTTCTCCCTGACCTCACCAACTCAGACTGGCAGGTGAGTAGGCTCCAGCCTCAACGTGAGGATTATAAACACACACAGCCAGTGTGCTTTCATGTGGGTTAGGTGTTGATCTGAATTTAGCTAGTCTTCATGGCTGCACAGCTGGGCTCTCCTGCCGTGCCGTGTCATTTAAAACACGTGTGCATACGTGCGTGCATGCATCTTAACTTTCCTCTGTTCAACACCCCATGTCCTCAAAGATAACTTCCTGTCATATGAACTCATCTTACTT
>NW_022196903.1:134519303-134563516 GCF_008632895.1 Mastomys coucha | reverse complement strand
GCACTGGCCACTCTTCCAGAGGTCCTGAGATCAATTCCCAGCAACCACATGGTGGCTCACAACCACCAGTAATGAGCTCTGGTGCCCTACTCTGGCCTGCAGGCATACATGCAGACAGAAAGCTGCATACATGAATCTTTAATGCACACCCTACTATTCTTCCCTCTGGCCTCTTGGTCCTCCCACTTGCTATGCTCTGTGCTGGCTTTCATTTCTAGTAATGCCTGCTTGGCTCTCCACTCCTTTCTCTTTACTCATGTCTAAAACCCACATCCTAAGTTCACTCTCATCCCTATTTCTTTATAGCATTTGCATCCTCACGCCTTTGCATACTGATTGTCAACACACACTTCTAAAGATCAAAAATAGTTTTGAGAAAAGCAAAGTAGCAATGTACCTTGTATCCAAGCACTCAGGAGCCTAAAGCAAAGTCAGTTAAAGGCCAGCCCAGATTCACGAGGTGCTTCAATGGAGGCGTGGGAGCCATCCTGGGAATACAGTGGGTTGCTTGCCTCAAATTCAATTCCCAACATCAGAGGTAAAGAATTGAGAGCTAAACTATTGAAACACTGTCGTAGGATCTCCAGCATCAAAGTGTAGGGAAAATGTATCCCAAATCACTGTCTACAATCTGGTAGAGTGCTGTTACAGAGGCTGGACTGGACAGAGCACGGAAGCACGCGCAGGTGTTGAAGGTCAGCCTGAGCTACAAATGCCTGTCAGAGAGGTACAGCTGTATCAGTAGCTAGCGTCAAAGGGGCCCAGCAACAGAAACCAGACACTGGCCAAAGAGATCAGCCAACTCACACCTGCTATACTTAATAGATCTGTAAGGGAAGCCTCAGAAGAGAGCCGCAGAAGTCAGAAGAGCCCAGCTGGTTTCTAACGTTGCCAATATTGACTTCCAATACAAACAGCTAAAAGGGAAAGCAAACGTATAGCTTTCTTTATTATCAACCTTGGTTCAGCAACTACAACTCAACAAACTACAGAACTGCTACCTAAAATTACATTTGACAAGGAAATGAGACCTATGTCATGAAAGCAGGAGTGGCAGGAAGGAGGCACCTAGGCACCCTGTCCTATCTCCCATCAGGTAACTGGGGGGTGGGGGGGACTGTTTTGTTTTAGTTGTTTTGTTTTTCGAGACAGGGTTTCTCTGTATAGCCCTGGTATCCTCGAACTCAGAAATCTGCCTGCCTCTGCCTCCCAAGTGCTGAGATTAAAGGCGTGCACCACCACTGCCCAGTATTCTCCCAGTTCTAACTGTAGCTTATAAACTGGCTACAGGTTAGTTCTCACTGAATTATGTTTGTGTGGGTTAAGTACATACAGGGGCCATGGAGTGCTGGGCCTGTGCTGCTGGCATTACAGGTGGTTATGAGCAGCCCATAATAGGCACTGGGAAACCAAGTCAGGTCCACAAAAAGCAGCGCACTCAGCCACCGAGCAGCCCCCTCAGCCCGCTCATCTTTTAAGATTTCATGTGTATTTTGTGTTTTCAGCATTTCTGACGCTACATCTAACCCTAACTGTGTGTCTGCTTTTCTACTGCACTGTCTGCTCCCACCCAATGTGGACGCACTTTGTTACCGTGCGCACTTCCAACCAATCACAAGTCAGGCCACTGGAAGGCATATGCTGGCAGATGAGAGACTAATGTCTACGGAAGCGGACATCCACCATGCCTGCATCAATGGTCATCAATGAGGCTCTGGTGAAGATCACAGAGGACCTTAGGACATTTATGAACGGCATCCAATGGCGTTCTCAGCTAAACTAGCTGCACCGGACCTGGCAACAAAGAGAAGACTCAGGGCTCCTCTTGGTGCACAAGCACCAAGAGCACCGCTAGACAAATCCCAGGCCGGGACTCAAGACCCACCCTAGATGTAATATCTTGCACACACAAGAACCACAGGCATCAGAAGATACATTTTTGAAAATTCTTTACAAGAAACATAGAAATCATTATAAAATTGTAAAATTTTCTTTAGCCAGAGAATGTGAACTTTGAACATTGAGAGGACAGCAAGGCTCTGCAGCCTTCTAGAGAAACCCCAGGCTAGACAGGTCCTCAGGACAGGAGCAATGAAAACGCCATTCACAGCATTTTATTGGTCTTACTGTTCTTAAAAGGGTTCTACCAAAAACAAGCTATTTTTAATTAGAGATTAAGTAAATACAACTGAGATTATGAAATATAACATCAACAATCCTTCGCACCAAGGATGTTTAGCTATCCACGCACAGGCCCCTTTATTCTGTCTTTATGTAAAGGCAGGCATCAATGCTTGCTTACCTCAACCTTACAGTGTCCTCTGCTCTGCACTTCCCCACAGAACCTTACTAACAAGACCTACTTTGTGTAGAGTATAATCCTGGCAGGCTGTGAGAGACATCAGTGAGGACAACAGACATCATCTAGCTCACACTGAGATGCAACTTGGTCTAGTTGAAATACTACTGACCTAGAGAAAACCTGCTCTAAGCTGTTTACACTCTTTTTGCAGATTAACAGAGCCCTGTGTGACACTGTACAAACTTAACTGGGAAAGAAACCAAGCTGTTTTGTTTTTAAATTTTAACAATATATAAAAATCAGAATACAACATTTCATGCCTACATTAAGGTTATTGAGGCTCTAAAGGAAATAGAATTATGAAAGATTCTCACCTTTATTACAAAGAAAACCTCCACAAACGTTATTTATATTAAAGCTATAGTGTTAGAATTGCAAAATGCCCTACACCAGGTCATAAGATTTTTGACCAATTTAAAAAAAATATTTATACACAAAATTTAACCTTTGTGAAATAGAATAGAAAAATATCTTAAATTAAAACCTCACAAAGTGCCACTCTGCTTTTTTTTTAAAAAAAAGGAACTCCCAAATAATATACAATTTGAATTTTTCTTTACAAATAAACTACATGTTTGTATCTCTGCGACCTGAGGCTTTGTCAGACACAGTGACGTGTCGGGCTTTCTACTGGAAAGCCACATAGGCTAAAATTCGGTTTACCTTTAGGATTTATACAGGAGTATTATAAAAATTTAAAAAGTAAAGCTGTGACTATTTACACTGCTTCAACCACATTTACCCATTTTGATATTCAGTCAATATTATCTCTTGTTAGCCACACATTAAGAAAACAGTTCAATGCAAACAACAACAGAACATACATGTTTTTAACTATGGCCACATTGTACCTTTTCAAGATTATTTGCATATTTACTTGTTGGGGAAGACAATTCTATGGTCTGTTCTGTCCTCAGAACTCAGGCCATGTCTGCTACCAAAACACCTTCACTGCTGAGCCACCTCAATGGCACCTACTTCATTAATATGTGACAGCGAAAAAATTCTAGTTATCAGTATTTCTTCTTTCCTTTTTGATTTGTTTGAATCAGGATCTCACTCAGGCCTTGGACTCTTGGAAATCCTCTTGCTTCGTCCTCCCAAATGCAGGGCTTTAGTCAGCACACCCGGCTTTATATGTTCAATGAGTTACACACATGTGAAAATACTTGAGGGTTAAGTATTGTCCACTTTATTTTCTTTTCATCTGAAATTCAGAATTAATGTGCAACCACATTAATATATGAACAGGTTTACTAGAAAAATAAAGAATTTAAAATTTTTACAATATTTACTACTTCAAGATTCTTTTTAGATAGAACAAATGTTACTTGTGGTTGGAACGCAGAATCTGACTTCCAGATTCTCATTCAATCCCTGTAAGACAAAACACTCATGGTAAAATGGTAGATCCTCAACAATATTAAGAAATTCAACATGAAAAGTACCACCCAAATGCCATGTGCTTCGGTGCCTGTGGCAGCGCTTCCTGTAAAGTGTATTAAACAGTCCTCTTGGAGAGCTAGCCCCGTGAACACTACCATATCAACAAGGGCCACCCTGAGGGCAAACTGTGTGTTCATTGCTCCAAATGTTACCAGCTATATAGGTGACTAAGCACTTATGTACAGAGCAGACACACAGGCCCCTAAAGTCTCACTACTCCAATGGGCCACTGCAGGGAAAAGACAAGTAGCAGATAGGAAAATGAGAGCTGTGCTTACGGGCTGCACTGTCCAGTGCTGGGCCAGACATGGATTTGGGACAAAATCAACCCAGATCTACCATAAACATCATATATAGACAGGCACAGGAAGATCAGAGCTGGGTGAGAATATGAGTGGATGTTTCAGACTTTCCAATCACATTCAAATGTATCTATGGATGTGCACACACACAAGTTACAAAAGTAACCTACTATTCTTTTTGGCATGCTAACAAGTGTCAAGCCCAAGTAATGAAGCAAGGGGACCGTGAACACCTGGGTGCTCGGGCTAATCAATAACCAGCATTATAGTGTGACATCAAAAATGTTCTACATTGATAGTAAAGTATTTGATCTCTATGCACCTAAAGAAAATGTTGGATGTCTATTTCCAGATGTCATCTTAAAATTAAATTGAACTGTTACAATTTGAAGCTAAGTGAAATTTGCTTTTGTTTTATTAGAAAAAATACTCAAGCAAGGTCTACAATCATTGGTCAATTAAGAATGACTTACAAGGACATGAGACAGTAAAATAAAAATACAGGTACAAACTATATGTCTCAAAAGCTCTATTTGGCAATATTTTAACAAACCGAATTTTAAAGGAACAGGAGATTGCAGAGTACTTCAGATACAGAACAAAACAAATGATGAAGTGCTTAAGCAAAACGAAAAAAATAGTAAAAACACACTGCTTTTCTTCTTCTGAAAATAGACTCCTGTTTGCTACAGAGCATCTTAGAGGACCATTCCAGAGCGTGCTCATCCACAGTGCTTTCCCTTGTCCCTCAGGCTCCATGACCGCTCCATGTCTATCTCCTCACCCCGTTAAAGCCCCTCATTCTTTTGGGGCCTTGTGTGCATGTGGTCTTTCATTTTTAAGCAAATGAGAAATGATCTATGCATCATGGAACCTTTCCCATTTTGGAACCAAAGGATTATTTATATTTGTCTATTCTTTTAAAAATCTAGAGTAAAACTGCTGGTCATCCTGTCAGTGTAGGGAGTGAGAACTCCGGGTGAGGCGTGCTTGCTGCAGTCTGACTGCACAGCGCGTGCTTTACAGAACAGGCTCCCAACAGGAAGGAACAACTACTGCAGTCACTGTCAGGGGGAGTGCCATAAACTTCTCTATGGGTCTAGGTCCTCCCTCAAAGACCTTCTGGAAGGATGCCCATGCTTTGTTCATTAACAGTAGTACACAGTCCCTTCAGTCTGCAGACATCTCTCGTTAAAGGTGCTTTGTTAGCAATCCCTCTGGCAGCACTAGTGAGTTACAATTTCCTTCAATATTATTTCTACCATAATATATACATTGACTTTCATGCCTCTAGAAAACATCTACAGTACATTTCATAATAGAAAAATATATTACAAATCTGCTGAATTATTTACAAGCAATGCTCTATTATCTCTATGCAACATTTGTTTGATACAGTACTGACAAGTTACACATTTCTGTAAAAGTTAAAAAAATTCCATATGGCTTCTTGCCTGCCAAGCAAGAAAGTGATTTTATTTTCCTTTTCAAAACCAACTTTGGTGCATAAAAGATTCAGTTTGAAGATATTTAAAAAAAAATACAATTTCTTAACATTAAAAAAAAACTCAAAAAAAATCACTTTTCTCAGGAAAAAAAATTTAAAAGTCTGGTTAAATGAAAATATGGAGATTATTGAAATAATTTGAAACTGAGGTTTTTCAAAAACCATTGACAAGAGTTATGTAAGTAAATATTAACACGCTGTACCCCACGAGAGACCCTAGTCCTGAAAGGGGAGCCACCAGACATACGGCACCACTCTTTAACAGTGATTCTCACACCTAATTCGATAGACGAATTTTTAGTTGATTGCAAATGTCGTTCACTGTTTGCTTAAATACAAATTGAACATTTTTCTTATCAGAGTTCTGCAAAAGAACACAAATGGCAACCAATCACATCTATTTATCATAACTGAAAGGTTAATTATGTCTTGATAATCTCCACTGTCTAAGTATTTTCTACCAGGACTTCAATACCCACTGTCAAGATGGCCGTCTTACAGTGCTCTTGGTGTTTGGGGGCAATGCTTGTCTCTCAGTAAAGCTACTGTAATCACTAGGGGATGGAAAAGGCAGCCTAAGCAGCGAGCATGCAAAGCCTTTCGGAAGCTGTTCACCCAGTTGCCAGAGTCTGCGCAGTCTCCACAGCCATTCCATGACATGTGGACTACAGGATGATAGATTACTATACTCCAGAGACCTACTTCATCCACAGAAGGTCCACACTAGCCATAAATATTACTCTACATACTGGACTTAAAAATAAAGAGAAAGGGGTTGACTCTAATGTGCAACTTCCAAGCCCATGGTCAGTGACTAAGACTGCGGGTGTCCCCGCGTGTTTGCTTTTATGTATTTATGTATGTTTTACCTCTTCAACCTCTTCTGCGGCATTGTTCTAGAAAGAAAAAGAAAAGTTCTTTATTCAGTTGAATCAAACACTTCAAAAAATTAAAACTATATTTATGTGGTGGTGACAGACTATCGCATAGGTCAGTTATTTCCATGTGTGTACCTTCAGTCCCAACTGCTGAAGACTGAGGCAGGCGGAATACTTGAGCTTGGAAGTTCAAGGACAGCTGGGGCAACACAGAAAAACCTGTCTCAGAAATACTGAGAGCACAAGTATTATCCTAAAACATACAGATATAACAAGAAGAATTTACCTAATTTTAATTAAAAAAAAATCCCTGGTCTGATATTTGTTTCTATTAAAGAATTCCACATCTAACATGTATTTTTAACCATTTTTAAATGTACGTTTACATTTCAAATAAATGTTCTTTGTGGTCACAGGATGTACAAGTGTACATTTTCTAGTAAAACAGTCATATATTCATTTTGACATGTACATATATTATCAAGAAATTATTCTTCAAAAAAAACAAGTAGGAAGGAATTCCTGTTTTTCTGGTCAAAATCCAGCAAGTTAAATTCTAATCTCACACCAAGAAACAATCAAGCCTTTATTACTATCCCACAGTACCCCAGTCCCCTCAATTCCAACTTCCAGAGGAAAAGCCCCAATGACAAAGCTCAGGGTTAAGATCTGGGAATTGTTCCTTTTGGCTGGCTGTTTAATACAGTGTAACATACAAACCGGGTGTCATGCGGCACTGAGGAGCCCAGGACAGCCTGGGCTACACAGGAGCATCTCATGCCCTAAGGACAGCCTGGGCTACACAGGAGCATCTCCTGCCCTAAGAACAGCCTCATTCCTCAAGAAGACACTTACACATCTTGAACCAGCCAGCCTGGTTTCGAGTATTTCTGATCAAATCAAGTGTGAAGACCATTTTAAATCCCTTTCACTAACGTGTGTGAGAAAGGATGAGGGCAGAGAGGGAGGGCACAGGCAGCTGCCACCTTTGAAGGTGACATACCTTAACTTCTAAAAGCAGGCAAGCTTTCCCAGAACAATGCTCTCCTAGTTTCAATTTCCTCCCGATAGAAGCAGGACCAAATCCTCCAAGTGAGGCACCATCAAATAAATGTTCATCTTCCAAGAGTATGACTTTCCCATATTCTTAGTATGATTTCTCAATCTTATCCCATCCATCAAAGAGTACGTCTCATTGCATGTATCACTTTGCAGAAAGGCCATCTGAGTAGGGGAAGCCCAAGAGTCCAATGTTCCTTCATAGCAAGGCCCATGAATGTTAGCGCTCTGCTCTCAGAACAATGTCTCACACTAGAATTCTGATTCGCTGAATGGCATTTTAAACACGAGTTGCAGAAGGAACAGGACCTTTCAAAGAGTTCGATTCCTACAAATGGAACTCTTAGGGACAAGGACACATTAGTTGATAGGACTCCTGACTGACTGGCATGAGCACCCCAAGTTTGATCACAGTTACTCCACCCTGCCTAATTCCAGATTAGCTAACTTCATGATGGCTAAACTATCTGGGGATTTATCAGTATCATCTTACTGCTGGCCAACCCATTCTCACAAGAAATACATTAAATTACAACTTCAGGGCTGGTGAGATGGCTTAGTGTAAGAGGTCCTGAGTTCAAATCCCAGCAACCACATGGTGGCTCCCAACCACCTGTAATGAGATCTGACGCCCTCTTCTGGTGCATCTGAAGACTGCTACAGTGTACTTATGTATAATAAATAAATAAATCTTTGGGCCTGAGCGAGTGGGGAGCAAGCAGAGGTCCTAAAAAAATTCAATTCCCAACATGAAGGCTCACAACCATCTGTATAGGTACAATGTACTCATATACATAGAATAAATAAATCTTAAAAAAAAATAAAGGCTGAGTGCCTTCTTAATCACTAGTATCTTATTTGGACACAGCAGCATGGAGCCATACAGTATGAAATGTGGTGATCTATGCAGAGCGTGGTCCCAGAGAGGCTGCTATGTTGTACATCCATCAGCTAAGAAAAATTCCTGGGCACTTCTCTGAACCAGTCTGACACTGCCTGTTCAGACAAGCTTAGAAATGAGACCAGGAAGTACTTAACAAGCACAACGCTACTTAAACCTCTCTTTGGAGAAGAGAGAACATGAATGGAGTACAAGGCATAACAACACAATCCATTTCTTTTCAGTCCCACAGAGTCTGACACTTGGGTGGTGAGGCAGCAGTCATGGCACAGCAGCAGTCATGGCACAGCATGTGGGCAGCCCCACCATCCATGGACCACCCAAGGAAACTATTGGACAGAAAAATCTAGCACAAGTTGCTTGTCTCAAGTCCACAAATCTACACTCAGAAGCCTTTTGAGTAACGTGATTCTGAATGCTCTGATGAGGGATGTTCAATTAATCATGTCTAGGCAAAAACAAGACAAAAATCCAGCATTTTAGATAAAGATTATAGTCCATCTCTACTGAAAAATAAGCTCCAACTTACCCAAAATTTAGAAAGTTAAACAATTCCAAAAGAAAAGTATGCTGTCACAAAGCAATTACCTGTAAATGTTTGGGTCCAACAGCAAGGCAGTATCTTTGGGTAGCTTTGATAAATGAACTACTTGAGTTCTGAACTGATGTCGTTCATTTTCATTCACCCATACATCTGGCAGACTATGAATTAAAAAAGAAAAGCCAACAATTTATAGCTATCCTAGATGTACTATTCCCAGGTCTTCGCTTTTCTGAAGCTCTGACAGAGACACCATGTGCTTCTGCAAAGACAGTGGCATACCATCTATTCAAGAGCCAGACTCAGGCAGCAGCACACACTTAGTGAGTAGCATGTGGGGTACAGGATGGACCAGGGTTTGTATTATCTGCCTTTCAACTAAATTAAAGAAAATCTAAGTTTGTTTCTTCACTAACTGCCAAGGAGAGGTCTCATGAGAAAGGAAAATGTATCAGAAAAGGAAGGAAAGGAGAAACAGCATGTGTGACCAAAATCTGAAGAGTATTTAATCCTACAAAGCAGTCAAAGCAGTTTAATATCTGTATTGTTCAATTTCTGTAACAGTAAGATTATGGCCAGGTGGTGGTGGTGCACGCCTTTAATCCCAGCACTTGGGAGGGAGAGGCAGGCGGATTTCTGAGTTCGAGGCCAGCCTGGTCTCTATACAGTTCTCTATACAGAAAAACCCTGTCTCAAAAAAAAAAAAAACAAAAAAGCAAAAAAAAGAGTTTATTTTATATGCATGAGTGTGTCTGCATGTATGTCATGTGTGCCATGAATGTGCCTGGTGCCTTGAAGGCCAAATGAGGGCATCTGGACAGTATGATGTGCCGTGTGTTGGGTGTTACAAATCAAACCTGGCTGCTCAAATATCAGCATCAATGAAGATGACCATGAGCTCACAGACGATGGGTTACATGGAAAGACCTTGTCTAAAACAAAAAGGTTCCATGTGGGTAGCAGCTTTCTAGCTGAAGACCATTCCACAGAAATGATTATGCTGACTTAATCTGGCCAAGCAACTGTGGCTGGGGAGGCAGAGCTCCCAGGTACAGCACCCAGCTGCTGCCAAGCTGCTCTGAGTTCCACACTGACTGGTGGTCCTCTCAGTTCATCAGCAGTTTCCTTACAATGATGGCAGTTAAGGAAAAAGTATAATAACCTCTAAGAACACTCAGTTGTCAACCTGACAGCCTCAAAGCACAGTACATTCTGTAAGTTAAATACTTTTTACACTCACAATTTTAATAAAACATGTTAATTTTTTACACAGTGTTTCAAATACTTACATGTCTTCGGGTATCCAATGAAGCAAAAGCTTGATCTTTCCAGATTCCTCCTTTCTCTTAGCTATTACCTAGTAACAATTACAAAAAGAAATAACTATAAAACACCACTTCTCCACACTTGACGTGGCCATGCCATCCAGGAAAGGCACTGCCACCACCACATCTTATCCTTTCTTCTTTGCACAGGTCAGCCTCTTCCCACAACATTGGAATTGCAAAGGTACCCATACACACACACACTCAAATTAAAATTTTAGAACACTTAAAAAACAAAAAAACTAAAGCAACTAATGGCTGTCATGGCTCAGCAGTTACACGTGCTTTCTTCCAGGGCCGATTCTGACTTGGGAGAGAACCGACTCCCAAGTAGCAACTTCTGATCTCTAGATGGATGGATATACAAGATAACAGAACAAACACATAAATACAGCCAGAAACCAGGTTTGATGGCATACACCTATAATCCCAGGAAAGAAGGTCTAAAAGTTCAGGGCTATCCTTGGCTACATGGACATTTCCAAAGTAACCTGGGGGACCCAAAACTGCCTCAAAGAAAAAGATGAACTTTCACAACTGAGATAGGTATCTGTCTACTTGGGTTTCTACTGCTGTACTTGGTGGGCCAACAGAGTAGTCACCTACCTAGCCAGTGTATTAAACCATCACTGAGTCTGAAAGCCACAGTGAGCCGTGTTTGCAGCTCTCTAGAACCCACACTGTCATCCCAATCACAACACCACTGATACCAAGTTCAAGTTAGAAATGTCCAAATAAATACTCAAAACATATCACAACTAATAACAGAACTTTAAACAAAAACTAATTATTCCCTCCATTCTACAGAACCCTGTAGTTATATAAATGCAGTTTTAGACTTGGCAATTAATGAAAAGATCCAAGAGTAGATCTGGAGTTACAATTGCCAGAACTCGCACAGCAACACGACTGGCAAGTATGGTTGTGCTGACCTCTTCTGGAGAAAACTTCACTGAAGGCACGCATTAATCAGCACATGTAAACAGTTTCCAAGGATTTCATGACCATTTCCTAGGACAGTCATTGCTTACAAGTTCCTTAACAGGGACACTTACATTTACAGCTTGTATTAAGCATTTCTGCCATTTTAGCAGCTAACAATCGCAGGCCTCAGGAAGCCAAGCCAGGAGTTTGAAGGTAACTTTGCAGACTGTCTCAAACGATAAAGGTTGATTCTACTTAGCATACAGTAGTGTCCATCAAGTCATGAGAACTGGCTCAGCTGGCTGATTCCTCTCTAGCTCATGAGGGTACCCATGCTTCCTCCTGTGGACCCCTAGGCAAGGTCCCTAGAGTGCACTCACACTAGTGTACTTAAGGGTTCAATCACTCATCCTGAGTTACTAGGCGTACAACATACACAAGTATGTCCCCAGATCCTTAGCATATTTTATTCTCTACTTTTGGAGAAGGGAATCTTTCTTCTACAATTAGCCTAGTGTTTCATCATCAAAATGGAGATATTTAGTTAGGAGTATTTATACACAAAAATACATTAAAAAAATAAATAAAACAAACACTAAATGATGGCAGCGTGCGCGTGCACGCACGCACACACACACTCCAGGCCAGCCAGGCCTACACTGTGCAACAACACTGCCTGAGAGCACACCTTAGCGTGCACTCTGGCTGTCTGGCTCTCCAGCAGGCACTCCCCTCCACTAAGTCATCCTCCATAGACCTCGACTTTATTTCAGTTTTTATTCCTGTCCTTTGTACTGTATTTTTGAGACACAATGTCACTTAGCCTGGAACTGAGTATTCAGTGAGCTCTGGGGAATCCTCCTGTCTCTCATTCCTCAGCACTGGAGTTACAGACAGCTGTGGATCAGTCTGGCCTTGGGGCCATCTTTCCTATCAAGCTTGACACAGGACTAAACTTTTTGTCAGTGAATCTACAATTTCACCCTTACCTTCACTGCAAGCCAAAAACCTGTATTCTATTTGTGTGCTGCAAAAAGTAGGTGTGGGTGCTCATGTGCCACAGTTCACACGTAGGAGTCAGTTCTCTCCTTCCACCACATGGGTCACAGGGACACATGAGTTGGCAAGCACGGTGGGAAGCACTTTGTCAGTGAGCCATCTTACTGGCCCAAGATTCCTTTTCTTCCCTACAATCTGCTGTCAGCACAGAAACCAAAGTTCTTTATCTATCTATATAAGAAAGAAAAAAATAAAATAAAACAAAAATCAAGCCAGAAGGTTCTGTAGCATGAGCACAGAAGCATGGGTAAACTACAAAGGTGCAGAGAACTTGGGAGTGTGGGCATGCTCTGGGGATGGTTTCATTGATGGGTATGGCAACATCAATCTGTGACCTGCCAGGGTCTCGGGTGAGCTTCCTTGCTTGCCTCAGGGGTCTCCCACCTAATTGCCTCCACTTACACTTGCCACCTTATGTTTTCAAGCATAGTGGAACCTGAAATACTATACGCATCTCATAGTTTTCCTTAACCTCCCCTCTAGCTATGATGTTTATCACTCAAAAACTAATGTGAGAAACCCTCCACTATAGATGCCAATCTATTCAATGCCAACAAAACTTCAAACCTCAATTTTTTTGGAAAAGAAAACAAAAGTAGCCCAGTGTTTTTCATATTTCAAAACAAAAACTGGGCTAAAGATATGGTAATTGGGAAAAGCACTTGCCGCATTAACCCAGAGATCTGAATGGGACCTCTAGAAACTATATCAAGGTAGAGAAAAAACTGACCTTTTGACTTCTGGCCTTCTCACAGGCATTACAGTATGTGCACCCCCACACAAACACCATGACTACTCACAATTTCTCTCTCTCTCTCTCTCTCTCTCTCTCTCTCTCTCTGTGTGTGTGCGTGTGCGCGCGCGCGTGAACATGACCACAGACCACGAGAGGGTGTGACACACTGCTAGGTCCTCTGCAAGAGCAGGAAGCACTAAACCACTGAGCCATCTCTCTAGCACCAAAATCATTTTTTTCCCAAGAATTCAAAATGTCAGAAGCTTTATGTAGAGACCTATGTCAAACCATGTCAATTTAAAAATGACTCAGTAGTCAGGAGTACTTGCTGCTCTTCAAGAGAATCCTTGAAGAGTTTGGATACTAGTAGTTTCAAGGACTCTGATCTCCCCGGACATCAGACACACATACTACAATAATATACACGCAGGCACACACATGTACATAAGTTAAGAATACTTTTTAAAAAGTTTGGACAATAAATTACTTCATAGCTAACCAACTGATTTTACTGTTCTGTTTCTTTTTTTTTTATGGAATGGAATTTATGGAATTTTGCGTGTCATCCTTGCGCAGGGGCCATGCTAATCTTCTCTGTATCGTTCCAATTTTAGTGTATGTGCTGCCAAAGCGAGCACTGTTGTGTTTCTAAGCTGACACTGTGCTTGTTCTGGGTTAAAACCTAGCCTCAAGAAATAGTGCCCGTCCACAGTGTGCTGAGCCGCAGCAGAGAACTGTTACACCTACACAATTTAAAAGCTCCTCCTCCTTCACAATGCTGATACAGTCACACACCCCAGCCCCACCCACAGTTTTGGCCTTTGGTACTAGCATGGCCTCTGTTATGCTGGTGTTCTATCACTGAGCTCCACCTGATTCTTCATGTTCAGCACTAAGTTGCTCAGGCTGGTCTTATACTTACTCCAGCCCAGGGAAGCCTTCAACTTCAAGATTCTCCTGCTTCATTCTGCAGAGTGCTGTGGTTACAGGCATGAACTAGCAGAGATATAAATTTTGTGACTTTATGTGACTTTAACAAAACCTCCTAAATTGAGCACTTTATAAATGTGAAAGCCAATGTACACTTTTTGCCAATCTATATAATTTGAAAAACAGAATACTTACAGTACTATTAAAAACAACACTGTGTCCCTTCCCTAAACTTTCAATGTGAGCAGAGAGGTTAAAGCATATGGCTCGGTGTCTTATGGCGTCCAGTGTCTGTGCATCGAAGAAATCATGTGGCCGCGCTAAAAGTCAACAAAAGAAGTTAAAGACAGTTTAGAAAACTTCAACAGTATGTTAAATGCTCATGTGTTTTCCAAACACAGGAGACTGCAGCTTTAACTGACAGGGAACTAGCTAGTCCTTGCCCGGTGCCTAGCTGCACCTGTCTTTGTGATCTGATAAGTTGAGAACTGGCAGAATTGCAATTATCAATGAGTCCAGCAACTCCATTATTAGCCTCATAATCTATCAGCTTTTATTTTTCATAAAAATTCTCAAAACCAACTTAAGTTTCAACAATGGCCATCTCCTTTTGTGTAACAAGAAGGGTTTAAACTTACCATGATTTCATCAACACTATCTTTATATGCTATCAAACCTTTCCACATTTGTGACAAAGAGGCAATAGCATTCCCAAACTCTCAGCCAGTATTTTCTGATTACAAATAAAAGCCCTAAGAACAGGGCAAGAAAAAACTGAAGCTAACTTTGAGATGGCACTAACATTGCCATTCAAGTCTTGAATGCTGGAGGGGTCAAACAATCCCCTCACTTCAGACACACACAAACCACTGCACTCAGCCACATCCATCACTAAAGCCAGGGCCTCCCAAGTGGGACAAGCACTCTAACCATCCATACTACTCTAAATAGCAACTAGTTAGTTCAAAAGCTTAACCAGTTCTCAACTGTATTAACTGCATACTTGGCTTAACTTTCATTAGATTGCTTCTTTATTTTATTTTACTTTGAGATACTCTTGTATAGCCCAGGCTGGCCTGAAACTCCTTACATGGCCCAAGTTGGCCTTCAAGTCATTAACAATCTCTTTTTTTTCCTTGAGTATTTTTTTTAAATTTATTTTATTATTATATGTAAGTACACTGTAGCTGTCTTCAGACATACAAGAGGGTATCAGATCTCATTACCTATGGTTGTAAGCCACCATGTGGTTGCTGGGATTTGAACTTTGGGGAGAGCGGTTGAACCATCTCTCTAGCCCAACAATCTCTTCATCAAAATTAAACCGTGTTTAAGCCAGCACAGACAAAGGTCTTAGGAAGAATGAGTACAGGGTTAGGAGTTCAGGGATGTCCTAGGCTATGTACCAAGATCCAGTCTCCTAAATCATAGACAGGTGGTCTCCGAGGAGTAACTAAGTATTGGACAACCCTAGTTTCTAATGCAAGTTGACACTCAAGAAGTTATGCTGTAGTTCTACTTAATATACTTTGTAACAGTAAGTAAAAATGGCCACAATGGATTCCCTCAGTAAACTGCCAAAAAAAAAAGAGCAGTGCTTCAGTGTCCCATGGACAGGTGTGTCAGAGGGAGAACAGATTAAACCATAGCACCGTGTGCTCAACAATGGCACCCTTGGTTCCCAAACTGAAAGGCTGTCCACGGTTTACAGTTCAGAGAACACACATTCATCCTCTCCAGAACAAAACCCGCACACGCAGCTGTCACTAGCACCTGGCTCACCCTGCAGCTGTGGGGGAGAGCGCGCACAAGCGCAGCACCTCCATGTGTAGCACATGCTAACTCTAAACACAAACTGGGTACGGAGGTGCACCCACCTTCACTTTCTAAGAAGAGTAAGCAGGCAGGAAGTGGTTTCAGAAGCTCAAGAATTTGAGGCCAGCCTGGGCTAGGCTGAGAATGCCTTGAAAAGAGAAGGCAAGGGCTGGCGAGATGGCTCAGCGGGTAAGAGCACTGACTGCTCTTCTGAAGGTCCTGAGTTCGGATCCCAGCAACCACATGGTGGCTCACAACCATCTGTGATGAGATCTAATGCCCTCTTCTGGTGCGTCTGAAGACAGCTACAGTGTATTACAGCGGCGCGAGCGGGGCTGGAGTGAGGAGAGGTCCTGAGTTCAATTCCCAGCAGCCACATGCTCATGGCCATCTGTATACCTACAGTGTGCTCATACACATAAAATAAAGAGAGAGAGAAGGCAAAAAGGAGCCTAGATTGTTGACACATACCTGTCATCCCAACACCGGGGATCTGTCAATTCATGCAGCCTGGTTTACACAGTGAGATCTTGTACAAACACTGCTAATAATGGGAGCAGTGGATAGATTTAAATGGTGATGCAGTGGGATTGAGAGGGCAAGCTCCCCTGGTGGAGTACAGTATTAAGCAGTTTTCTTTTTTCTGTTTTACATTTATGGCAGGGGAGGCCAGACCAGTACCTTGGTACAAGTATGGAGGTCTTGTTAATTCTCTCCCTTCCACCACGTGGCTCCAGAGATCAAACCTTCGCCAGACTGATGCCAGGATTGCTTCTGCATCTAGGCTACTGGCCTAACTTCCCTTAGTGATACCGTAAGTAAGCTCTTCCCAGAGCTACTTACAGTCATGATATTTAGTACCAAGTAAGAAAAAGAGTAAAAATATTTTTACTTTTACAGTGGGAAACATTTTGTTTTTTCCTTTGTGGTTAATTCATTTGTTCACGGTAGTTTTGTGGTGACAGGAATGTCAATGTTATGGCTCGGCCTTGCACCTGCCTTTTTCTATACCCACCAACTGCTTCCTCCATTCCTTCACTCGCTGCACTCCACTTGTTTCCTCATTCCAGATGAGCTGAGCAGTGACCCAAACACAGGGGCTCCCCCCAGGCTCTGTAGCTACAGCTAATTCCTACTCCCAGCACTTGTAAGCCTACCATATAATTACTTTATTTTAACCCTAAGTATCAAAGGAGTGACCTATATAACTCAGTAGTTTTAGAGCATAATCTTATGTTCATGTTACACAGCTCACAAACATCCTACACATCAGGTTATTTAATTTATTTTTACTTCTGACATGCTCAAAATTTTCTAAAGTACTTGTAGAAGCAGATATTGCCATGTTTTCAACTTTTCTAATTTATGGGGGGTTTTTTTGTTTTGTTTTTTTGTTTTGTTTTTTCGAGACAGGGTTTCTCTGTATACCCCTGGCTGTCCTGGAACTCTCTGTAGACCAGGTTGGCCTCGGAACTCAGAAATCCGCCTGCCTCTGCCTCCCAAGTGCTGGGATTAAAGGCGTATGCCACCACCGCCCAGCTCTAATTACGTTTAATTTTTCTAATTTATAACAAATCAAACTAGATAGATACCACCTAGTTACCTAATTCTCTAAATATAAACATTTTATATTCTAAGGTCATATAGCATCTACAAACACTTCTCACTAGATTCTCATTCTGAAAGGCAGGTACAGTACATTCCTTTCCACATAGTGGAACTGGACTTGCTTGCTTAAAGCTCTTTTACTACAGACTTTCTAAGTGAGCACTTACGCAATGAGCGCCGTCTCTTGTTCTTCAGTTTCCTCCTCTTGTTCATTCCAGCTTTAGAAGGAGATTCTTCTTTGGCCTTGGGCTGGCTAGAAACTTTTGAGGAATTCTGCTGACTGAAGTGTGTGGGTACATGTCGAGCTAGCCCTCCCTGAGAAGCAAAGCTGGCATTGCAGCCACCAACTACACACTAAAAAGAAGAAAGAAAAGCTGTAAGTACCACTGCATGAGGTGTGAGCAGAACTGAAGGCCAAGGATGGTCTCAGCGAATAAACAGAGGCATAACCAATTCTACAAACAATACCTTCATCAATTCCTTTATGAACTCACTTCAAAACTCAACTAACTTAAAGGCATCAAAACTCAACTAACTTAAAGGGATTAAAGGCAGTGGTGGCACACGCCTTTAATCCCAGCACTTGGGAGGCAGAGGTGGGTGGATTTCTAAATTCAAGGCCAACCTGGTCTACAGAGTTCCAGGACAGCCATGGCTACATAGAAAAACCCTGTCTCGAAAAAAAAAAGTGCACCACTTGGCAGTGGCCTGGCTATTTCTCCACTGTACAAAAGCATTAGCATCATCTTCCTATAGAAGAGATTTTGTTTTTCTCCAGACAGGGTTTCTCTGTGTAGCCCTGGCTGTCCTGGAACTCACTCTGTAGACCAAGCTGACCTTGAACTCAGAAATCCACCTACCTTTACCTCCCAAGTGTTGCGACTAAGGTGTCACCACCACCTTAGTATTTTTTTTTTTTTTAAAGCAAACCAGGTTTATAACAAGGACAGGAAACATGCTAATGGCTGCAGCACTTCCCAGATTTATTAAGACAGGATCTCCCTATGAAGATCCTGGCTGGCCTCTACCTTGTTATTTAGACCAGGTTAGATTCAATTCATGGAATTCTCCTGCCTCTCCTCCAGATGACTAGGATTAAAGCCATGCAATACCATCTAAAAATATAAGCTACTACAAACTCTTCAGATGCCTCCCTACTTTTCTAGTTGAAATGAAATTTAAAAGTGGAGTTTGAAAAACTTTCTTATGTATGTTATGCTTTCAGATCTAATCTACTAAGACATTTTCACAGATCCAGTCTACTTAGTTTCTGTCTTGGAAAATAAACTACAAATCTGTAGTTGATACAGTAACACCAACATCCAAAACACCACCCTACAAAACCCCCATGCTCTTCTAATCCAAGACACTACTAGTTCTAATTTTGAATACTAACTTTGAAAAAATTCAGCACAACCTGCTATCAGGGAAATTCCTAAACTCCTTCAAAGTATCTACATGTGACTCAGGGGGAAAAGAGCTTTCCTGACCTGGGCCTGTCATCAGATCATCACATCATTGTGGAGTATACACACCACAATGAGCATTTTCAATGCATCTTGGAAATATGAACACCCTTATGCACATTTTTAAGCCCAAAACAACTGTGTTAGTCACAGACGTGTCTATACATAGCAGTGGAAATAAATCAACAGCTGTATGTTTATGATTCAGTGCTAATAAAGTGGCACCTAGCATTAAGAATCTACACACACTTTATTAAGTGTTACAAGAACAGCTCAAGATTTCAGTGCAAACACTTGCCAGTGTCCACTATCATACAAGGTCTAAGAGAGTATTAAACAAGACAGACTTCTTGCCCTAAAAGGCTATCTAAGAATTAGGCAAGACACAGAAAAAATAGTAACTTCAACAATAATAAGGCTAAATCCAAGTTATTGTAACTCAAGAGAAGCAATCATCTATTCATCATAAAGTAATGAGCTGGTATGTTGGTCAGTGATAGCTGCAAGCACAAAAGCCTTATTGTTTACACTCAATATGGGGGGATAAAACAAAACAGTAAGTTTAATTTACTTTTAAACATTTAATTTTCTTAACAACCTCACCAGAGGTTACCGTCAAATAACTTGTGTTAAATGCAACCAGTTAATAAAACTACACACAGTAAAAAAAGATACCCTGGAGCTGGAGAGATGGCTCAGCAGTTAAGAGCACTGATTGCTCTTTCAGAGGACCCAGGTTCAATTGTGAGCACCTACATAAAGGGCAGCTCACAACTGTCTGAAACTTTGGTAATAGGGAATCTCACACAGATATATATGCAGACCAAACACCATGCACATAAAATAAATTGTGTATACATATCAAACACAGCCCATTCAACAAATGATGTAGCAAAGCAGAATCCTCACCTGCAGAAATGAAATCTCCCTGTATAAAAACCAATCCAAACTTTCAAGACCTTACAACCCCAAAATGAGAAACTGCTAAGAGAAACACTTCAAAATGAGTATAGAAGCTGGGCAGATGGACTGGCTGGTAAAATGCTGACTGCACAGGCATGAGGACCTCAGTCTGGGTCCCCAGCACCTCCATTTAGCCAGGCACAGTAGCATACATCTATAATCCTAGCATGGAAGAGGCTGACAGATACATTTCTGGAGCTCACTGACAGATTAGCCAAATTGGTGAGGTCAGGTCCAATGAGACCCTAGGTGGAGAGTAGAAACGTAGCTCAGTAGCACAGTGATTTACAAACAAGACCTTGGTTCAACGATCAGGCATTCAAGGTCACTGGCAAGAACAGTTTTGAACCACAACTGAACTATGATACACTATCTGAAGGAAGTGGAGCTGAGAAGCAATTGAGGCAAACACCCACTGTCAACATCTGACCTAGATGTGAACACATATGTCCCTCACTTAACCCACACATGATACAGGTATAGGCATCTATTCCTGAACAAAACTCCAAATAAGGCCAAGAATCATTATAGAAAGTTTAAAAGCTTCATTCAGTAGGGCAGGCTGGCATCTAGGCTGTATAAATAAGATTAAATATCAAGTAAAAATAAGCTGGGCAGTGGTGGCACACTCCTTTAATCCCAGCACTTGGGAGGCAGAAGCAGGCAGATTTCTGAGGTCGAGGCCAGCCTGCTCTACAGAGTGAGTTCCAGGACAGCCAGGACTACACAGAGAAACCCTTCTCGAAAAAAACAAAAATAAAACAAACAAAAAAAAGAAGTAAAACTAAACCACCCTGGAAATCAGGAAAATGAGGTGAACTTTAACCTCCACACATGTATTTCCTGTCTGGAGAGATAGCTGAGAATGTAAGAATACTGCCTGCTATAACAAGTGACTGCAATTCCAATTCCAGCACCTACCTTGGACAGTTTCAAGAGATCCAATATCTTCTTCTGCACCCCCCCCCGCCAACATATAGGCAAGTACATGAGAGTCTACCCATGCATAGACAAGAAAAATAAAAACAAAGCCTTAGTGAGGCTGGTGGGATATACTTTAATCCCAGCACCTGAGAGGCAGAGGCAGAGGCAGGATTATATCTAAGATTGAGGCCAGCCTTGCTACAAAGTGAGTTTCAGGCCAGCTACACAGAGTCTGCCTCACAAATAAAACCAAAATACTAATTTTTTAAAAGGCCAATTCCTGAGAAGGAAAGGCGTGTCGTGTCTTCCTTTAATCCTTTCTTCAGAGTCTGCTATCTGCACTGTCTACATAGCACTGTTTTGCTGGTTTACATGACTCCTTAGAACAAACCAGGAAAAGGGCAACTTGATAGATATATGTTTATGTGCTTAATTATGCTGAATCCAATTAGTATGCAGAATGTATTATAATATGGAATAACACGAATTCCTATGACACAGAAAAAACTCTGAAGTTATACTCTGTAACACATTCCTAACGTCCGTCTTTAAAAAAACCTCTTGCCAGCCAGGCGGTGGTGGCACAAGCCTTTAATCCCAGCACTTGGGAGGCAGAGGCAGGCGATTTCTGAGTTCGAGGCCAGCCTGGTCTACAGAGTGAGTCCAGGACAGCCGGGGCTACAGAGAAACCGTTGCCTTTCTCCACTGGGAGTTGGGTATGGTGG
Source organism: Mastomys coucha (assembly GCF_008632895.1). Classification (NCBI taxonomy): domain Eukaryota; kingdom Metazoa; phylum Chordata; class Mammalia; order Rodentia; family Muridae; genus Mastomys; species Mastomys coucha. The sequence goes on along the minus strand of NW_022196903.1, from coordinate 134,542,045 downwards.
AGCGTACCTTTAATTCCAGCCCTTGGAAGGCAGATCTGAGTTCAAAGCCATCTTGGTCTATACATCAAGTTTCAAGCTAGCCAGTTAAATGCTAGGACCAATTCTACTCCCCAAACTCTAATAAATAACTAAACATTCCCAATCAAGAAAATCTCAGGATGAGGGGTCTCAATTATGTTGCCCAGACTGACTTCAAATTCCCCTGCCTCACCAACTTGCTGGGCGTGTGACCTCATGCATGCCTCTACATCTAAATGTTCCTAGTACCTTAAATCTGTTCATGACTCTCTTAAAATAAATCCTCAGGAATGACAAACTCCAAGGACATTTCCTGGGTGACAATCATCTACATTATGTTTTTAAAAATTGTTAAAGTTCTTTACGGTGATCCTTTAAATCCTGTGGCATATCCTTACCTTAATTAGAAAACAAATTTTAAAAGTTAAAAGAACTCTTCAGAAACTTATTCTTTCTTTAAAAATATCCCAAAGCAACATCTGTTTGGTAAGGATTTATACTCATATTTTACAGGTTTAAAAGACCCTCACCTTTTTTTACTGTTCTTCACCCTGAATTTTTTATTTATCCTCAGATTTTGAAATCTAACCATCAACAAAATTGTTAACAAGATCTTTTCCACCTTTAGAAAGCACTGGGGTCAAGTCTGTAGGAGATGCTTGCAAGACCCTACATCTGCTCCTCAGTACTGAAAGGAAATTTCTAGAAGGCCCAAAGCATGCTCATTACAAAGGTCGACTAGGTGTGGTGGTCCCACCTGAAATCCTAAAACTGGGAGGCTAAGGTTGCCAAGACTCTGAAGCCAGCTTGAACACATAAGGAGTTCTACAGGAGAGGTGGGTTCAGTGTGACTTTTATGAATTCCTCACATACGTACCTTGAAAGGTTTGTCTCCACTGTGTGTCAGCATGTGCCGCTGTAACCAACTCTGACTGGTTGATGGGGTGTTATACACCTTACAACCTTTCCACAAGCAAACGAATACCTGTTAAAAGACAATGTCATCATTCATCTCAAAGACTTTGGTTCCTTGTAATTTCGAATGGTGAAAATCTTCAACTGATAAAGACTGTGTATTCAATCATATACATATTATATATATATATATATATATATACATATATATTTTTTTTTTTGGCTTTTTGAGACAGGGTTTCTCTGTATGGCCCTGGTTGTCCTGGAACTCACTCTGTAGACCAGGCTGGCCTCGAACTCAGAGATCCACCTGCCTCTGCCTCCCAAGTGCTAGGATTAAAGGCGTGCACCACCACTGCCCAGCATACATTTTCATTCTAAGTTCTAAGTGCAATTTTGCCGGGTGCTTTCCCCTCGAGGACAACCATTACACCCCTCAGGATGGAGATTACACAGAAGATGACAATCCCCAGGCACTAAGACAAGCTTACTTACATTTGTATAACAAGGAAGAAACATTTACTACTTCTGAATACTAAGTAAATATGACAACAAAAATGCTCAATAAACATTAACTAATAGATAAGCTTTTTTATTTTAAAGATTTATTATTATAAATGAGTACACTGTAGCACCAGAAGAGGGCTTCCGATTTCATTATGGGTGGTTGTGAGCCACCATCTGGTTGCTGGGATTTGAACTCATGACCTTTGGAAGAGCAGATGGTGCTCTTACCCGCTGAGTTATCTCACCGGCCTGTAGATAAGCTTTAAACTTCAAAGAATGAGTCAAAAATTACGCTTTATGTAAGCTATATTTCACATTTTTCTACTCATGGATTCCCTATTCTCACATACACACGAACATTCTATATTCTTGTTCTGTTTTACCCATTACGAAAGTATTTTCAGGCCTGGTGGTGGTGGTGGTGGTGGTGGCACACGCCTTTAATCCCAGCACTTGGGAGGCAGAGGCAGGTGGATTTGAGTTCGAGGCCAGCCTGGTCTGCAGAGTGAGTTCCAGCACAGCCAGGGCTACACAGAGAAACCCTGTCTTTTGAAAAACTTCATATTTTCACCAATCTTAATTATGAAGCAAATATAAAAAGTTAACAAAGACCAACCTATCACTGTGAAGTGCTATACTCAGTTTCGGGAAACCAAATTTGACTAAGCCTAGAAAGTTGCAAAGCTAACAAGCTTCCCTGGATGAGAACACTCAGTGCTTTCCCACACACGAGTCTTCTTCCCTGGATGAGAACACTCCGTGCTTTCCCACACACAAGTCTTCTTCCCTGGATGAGAACACTCAGTGCTTTCCCACACACAAGTCTTCCTCTAAGGACCTGACATAGTGAGATCTCCCTAAGAAAAAAACTTGACTTCAAACTCTTCTTCCTAAAAATAATTATATACGAAAATCACTCTACCACTGTACTGTATGTACTACATAAACATACCAAAGTATATGAAGACGGAAGACAAGTGTATTAGGGTTAAGAGTGTAGATCTGTGGTAGAGTGTTTGCCTACCATTAAGAAAGCCCTGGGATTTTAAAGCAAAATAACATTTATTTATTTTTTTAAAAAGATTTCCTTTTTTTTAAAGATTTATTTATTTATTATATGTACGTACACTGTAGCTGTCCTCAGACATTCCAGAAGAGGGTGTCAAATTTGTTATGGGTGGTTGTGAGCCACCATGTGGTTGCTGGGACTTGAACTCAGGAGCCTCAGAAGAGTAGTCAGTGCTCTCAATCACTGAGCCATCTCTCTAGCCCCACAAACATTTTTTTTAAAAATGCAGGACTGGAGAGGCAATTCAGTGCCTACAAGCACTGGCTGCTCTTTGCAGGGACATGGGTCAAATTTCCAGCACCCACACAGAGCTCAAACAATCTTACTTCAGTTTCAAGGATTGTGACATTCTCTTCTAGCCTCCTTGGGAATCAGGCACATACTGTAAAATCCAGTGGGCAGCAAGCACTAGGAATGGTCTACTTTAGCTTTCTGCCTTTCTCAGATGGACCTGGTGACACGGGCCTGATCTAGCTTCTTAACAGGAACAGTAGGCACAACTGTCAGGTGGGGTTGCAATGACCTCCAGTGGTTGGTAGAGTACTTGACTAGAAAACACCAGCCTGAGAAACTAGGTGCAATGCCCATGCTGACACTAGGCCAGCAATTGGGAGATAGAGGCAAGGGGCTCTTAAAGAGGCCAGCCTGGATTATGAGACCTGATCTCAAAAAACAGAACTTACTCTAACAAGGCAACATCCCTGCTGCCCTTGTAAATGACTGCTCCCAGGATACTGCACATAAACTTCATTTAGGCAGACACTACATTTCGAAACACTTCCTCTTCAATTACTCCTGGCCCTCTTCTATTCATCCTATAATGCTTCACTCTCCAAGGTTGAAAAGCTACTTTAAACCACTAACAGGCTTGTAACTCAGCAGCATAAGGCAAGAGATAAGCGCAAAGGCTACCTGGGCTAGCTACAGAGGAAGCTCAAGGGACAAATCAAAGGCCTTTTGTTCAATACCAACCCCACAGAAACAACATTCCCAAGATTACTTTTGCACCAGTGAGGTGACCCATTGGGCAAAGGCACTTGTCACCAAGACAGAGCTTGAGGCAGAAGCAGGTAGATCTGAAAATTCAGGGTCCGTGGTCTACACAGTGAAATCCTGTCTCAAAAGAAACCTAGAGAAAGAAAAGTGTGAAATGCTACACATTACAGAAAAGAATTCAGTACTGTTTGATAAACACACATATATATTCCTGAGCGTAAATCTCCTCACTAAGAGTCTTAAATTATCAACCCAAGCAACATCAACAGAAACATCAACATAGCTGGGCACGCCTTTAATACGAAATCTCCAGAGGCAGAGGCAGGACAGCCAGGACTACACAGATCAAGTCTTGAAAATCTAAAGTATAGAAATAAAAAGGGAAGGAGGGAGGGAAGGAGGGAAGAAAAAAAATATATATCAACACAATATTTAAAAACAAGATTTAACCCTGGTTTTCTTTATGTACCTTTACTTTATGTGCATTAATTGGTGTTTTGTCTGCATGTATATCTACGTGACAATGTCAGATCTTAACCCTAGTATTCTAATGCTGGACAATTTCAATTTTGTTTGGATGACTTGGTTTTTGATGGGCCGCTCGATGTGGCCCAGGCTGACCTCTATCAGGAGTCTGACTCAACCTCTCATGTCCCAAGATTTTTACAGACCTACAACTATATTTTTGAGACAGGGCTTCTCTATATAGCCTTGGCTGTCTTAGAACTAGCTCTGTAGACCAGGCTAGCCCCAAACTCAGTGATTTACCTGCCTTTTCCTCCCAATTGCTGAGATTAAAGGTGTGTGCCACTGTCACCTAGCAAAATGACTAATTTGGGGATTTCAGAGGAACCCTGTCTCTCAAAAAAAACAAGGAATGGACAGGGGAGAAGGGAAGAAGAGCCAAGAAAAGAGGAAAGCAGGATGAAGACTTCAGATGCAGAACTGCAGCTATTTCACTGGTGGTTGTCCTTAGTTTTATGTTATTTTTTTCTTAGTCCTCCCTTTTACAGTGCTTGTGTTTTGCCTGAATATCTGTCTATGCACTGCATGCATGCACTACCTTAGGAGAGCAGAAGAGAGCAATGGATTCCCTTGGAACTGGAGTTCTGGGAGACCTGAGCTCTGAAAGAGTAGCCTGTTCTCTTACAAACACGGTGCTACCTCTCCAGCCCCACTTGTTCTGAAGCAGGTATCACATGTAGCCTCAGAACCTCTAACTAGACATCACCCTGCCTCTGCCTCCCAAGCAGGGGGCCATAGATAAATACCACTACTTCTGGCCTTGAAAAATGTTTTTATACTTGATTTTTAGAAACACTTCAATTATAAAATGTTTATTATTGTTTTTGTGTTTCTGAGGCACTGTCTTAAAATGTAGCTTTGGCTAGAACTTGCTATGCAGACCACGCTGACCTCAAACTCAAAAGTCCAACTTCCATTCCTTCCCCAGTGCTGGGACTAAAAGCTTGCCTCTCCAAATTCAGCAGTGGGTCCTATAAATAATTAAGGTTTTACTGTTTTAATAAATCCATAGTCCACTCTCATGTGATATGAAGAATCAATCCTATGTATAGCCAGGAGGTAGTGGAGCACGCCTTTAACCCCAGTACTTAGAGAGAGTCAGAGGCAGGCGGATTTCTGAGTGCAAGGCCAGCCTGGTCTACAGAGTGAGGTCCAGGACAGCCGGGGCTACACAGAGAAACCCTGTCTCGAAAAAAAAAAAGAATCCTATGTATTTAGTATTAGGGAACACTAGACAAAACAAATATGGTAAAACGTCTCCTGGCATGCCTATATTCCCAGAACTCAAAAGAAAAGGTGCCAAAGTGAAGGCTAGCGTAGCAAACATACAAAGGCTCTGGGTACTCTTCAAAGACAACATGTCACTATTGTACAATCAAAAGTACAGACTCAAAAGCTTGATTTTTTTTCCCTTTTTAATTACACAAAACATGGTTTTATTACTTAATTCTTTTGATATTAATCATATATAGCGTAGATACTCTTATCTCAAGTTCTGAGTGCTAGGGTTATATATAGCATCCAGGTTGTCTCATAATTCTTTAATTCATAATCTGTTGCTTAAGTAATTTAGTTTCCAGTATACCTACCTATGCTTTTAGGCAGGAGGGATGCTGGACAGATTAAAAAGAGCTCAGCAATTAAGAGCTCAGGCTTCACCGGGTGGTGGTGGCGCATGCCTTTAATCCCAGCAACTTGAGAGGCAGAGGCAGAGGCAGGCGGATTTCTGGTCTACAGCCTGGTCTACAGAGTGAGTTCCAGGATAGCCAGGGCTACACAGAGAAACCCTGTCTCGAGAAACCAAAAAGAGCTCAGGCTTCTCTTCCAGAGTGGACCTGGGTTCCGTTATCAGCACTCAAGTGGCAGCTCACAAGTCTCTATCTCTGGAATAAAATGGCCAGGCATGCAAGAGGACACAGACATGCATACGAGCAAAGCACCCACACATAAAGTAAATGAAGGGTTAAAGGGGCTGAAAAGATGGCTCTAATCCCTTGGAATTACAAGGGCTGGCTACAAGTGCCAACCCTGGCACCCTCTCTCAGGCTGGCTGAGTCCTGTCAGAGTACATAAGGCTTCCAACAGTGCCAGATCCTTGGAGTCACTGGTTCCATTTACATATTTCTACTACAGTTTCAAGAGTTCATTTCTTCAAAACAACCTATCTAGGAACAAACTTTCATCATGTAATTCTAGCAAGCAGATAGGATAATATTTAAGAGGGAAATTCACCAATTCCTTTCATGAATAAAAAAACCCTATTTGCAATTATAAATACAATTTTAAAAAAGCAGAATGAAGAAGAATGGCAAAACCAACCCCTCCACGCTGACCATCTACATGTATGGAGCGAATGTGGTCTGCCAGGTCTGGGCTGGAGTTGAAGCACGCCTGGCACTGGTCCCAACAACAGTTATAGGCAATGTGTTTGCTTGAAGCAGTAGCGCTCCCTTGTCCATTCATCATAGCTGGAGTTGAACGTCCACTGGAAATTGTGCTGTCTATGTCCATTAGAGTACTGCTTATGCTACAAGAGAAGAAAAGGGGCTGTTACTGTTTGAAATTCACAAGAAATAGGATCATATAAATACCGAATTACACACAACATCCTGCTCCATACAACTAATACATACTGACCAATTCTCCATTCTATTGCAATGCTCTAAGACTCGTTGGCAAAAATACAGCGGTGCCTCAAAATCAAATGCAAAGCTGGGTGGTGTGGGACTGGGGCAGGACTGCCAAGAATTGGAAGACAGCTTGAGAGAATGAGATCCACTGTGAATAGATCTTAAAGTCAAACCATCACCACTGCCACCCACAGCCACACCCCCCCACACACACACCACATACCCACACATACACACACAGAGAGCCTTTTTTAGAAATATGTACAATTCTGACTATACTATGTCTCTATGCCACTTGGTGCCCAAGGGTACTAGGAGGGCATTGGGTCTCCTAGAACTGATATTTATGAATCACCATGTTAATGATGGGAACTGAACTTAGGTCCCCTAGCATATACACCACTGCTCTGAACCATCTCTTCAGTCCCTTTAGGCCAAGACTGGTCTGTAACTCATCCCATCTCTGGCCTTCTTTTGCCTCTAGGGACTGAGTTTTTTTATTTTATTTTTTTAGGAATTATTCATTTTATGTGAGTACATTGTAGCTGTCTTCCAGCACACCAGAAGAGGGCATCAGATCCCATTACAGATGGTTGTGAGCCACCATGTGGTTGCTGGGAATTGAACTCAGGACCTCTGGAAGAGCACCCAGTGCTCTTAACCGCTGAGCCATCTCTCCAGCCCCAGGATTGAGATTTTTTTTAATAAAGCATTTTTATTAGATATTCTTTATATTTCAAATTTCTTTACCACTCTTGTATCCATAGCACACTTTTTGGTTTTGAGGCTGAGTTTCATGGCCTTAACTCCCAGGTAATCTAGGGATTTTCAAGTGGCTTTCAGTTTTTAGATCTAGGAATGGTAGATTGATAATAAATTAATAGATACAAAAAATTTCATGGGGGGGACACAACTTGCAGGGGTTGCTCTTTCCTTCATCAGGCATGGTAGAGGGCACTTTTAGCTGCTAAGTCATCTTGATAACACACCCCTCACCCAAAATCTTGACAGTCTGCTGCCCAGACTGGCAATGATTCAACTTTTAAAATTCATCTCTATCCCAAAAGACTGAAATGTCTATCAATCCGTTTTAGTTTGTTTAGTTTGCTAGTTTTTTGGGGTTTATTTTGTTGTTTTGTGTGAGACGGTCTTACTGGCCCAGGCTGCCTGGAACTTGCTCTGTAATGGAGAGCAGCCTTGAACTCATGAACCTCCTGCAAACCAGCCATCACTCTGCCCCTCACAGTTTTATTATGAAAAGGCTCAAATGGGGGGTTATAACGAAGTGGTAGGTTGCTTCCATAGCAGGTCCAAGGTCCAATTTCCAGCACCAAAGTTAATGCAATTCAGTTTCAGATCAGAGTACATTGCATTAGTGGAGTGCTTGCCTATTAATTATGAAGACCTTGGTTCAATCTCCAGGACCAAAAAAAGAAAGCAAAAAGGTAAAAGGGAGGGAAACTGGGGGGAGGGTGGGGACCTGCAAGATGGCTCAGTGCAGGTGACCTGGGTTACAATCTGACAGTGTCTCAAAACCAAATTAACTGTAGAGATGAGAGATATAACTCCGTGGTGCAACACTCATTTAGCACGTTCACAACTTACCCTGAGAGACAGAACTAACTCCTACAAAGCTGTTCTGACCTCTGCATACATGCCTTCACACATGCACATGAAATAAATTAAAATGTAACAAAAAGTCTAAAGACCTGCCACCCAAATCAATGCTAATCAAATATCATTTTCATTTTTATGTGTTGGGGCTCCATATAATTCCATTTGAGTAAATATTTTCAAATACTACTAGAAATTCATAAGGTTTTTTAAAATTCTGAATGACACATAGCTGTACATATTTATGGGGCAAAATGATGTTTTACTATCTGTACAAATGGATGAGCAAGCTAGAGTAATGAGCATCCCCATAACCTTAAACATTATCACCTGTTGTAGTACTTACAGTAATCACTGTGATGTGCAGGAGGGAACACAAGAACTTATTCCAAGTGTAGCACTATACCCTGTAAATTGTTTTTAAATTGTAGTTTTTCAACAGACATCAAAATGTCCACTACTGTGAGAACAGCATATTAAAGGGCTGGAACCCACTGTGCTCTGAGTGTGACAGGAAAGGATTAAGGTATCATGAACTTAAGCAGGAATGTTTACTCCTGACCCTTCCTTCAAGAACAAATGAAGGTTCTGGTTTGAGGATTCCAGTAAGAACTTCCCAAATCTCTAAGAAATCAGAATTGTTCCCTTGCTAATAATGAAAAGCACAATCTTCAGGAGCCCTTCAATATACATAGGGAAATATATATTATATATATGGGGTCTGGGGGACTCCTGCATGTGTGGTACATATCTACAGCCTATAAAACTCCATTTTTTGCGATAGTATATGAGCCACCTAGTGTGACATGTCTGGAACCCTCTGGCAGCGGGAGGAGGGATCACTTAGCAGTTCTGACCTGGATGCAGGTGCAGGGCTCACACCTGGATCCCTGAGTAAGAAAGGGATTTCAGAAAGGGATTTCAGAAAGTTCCTTGTTAGCTTTTGTTGTCCACTGGACACAATGTCAATCAAGTTCTAGGCTAGTCTGTACAAAGAGTGAGAGCCTATCTCAAAGTGGGAAGAGGGGTGAACAGAATGAAGCAAACACATGACCCTACATACCAAACTACTTAAACTGAAGCAAAAAAGTATAGATCTAAGAGCATCGAAAAGGGTCATGAGAGTAAACAATAGAACCTTAAACTTTAGTTGTGTGTCAGGTTGTTTGATTCAGATCTTGCTATGTATCCCAGATTGGCTTTGAGCTTAAAAAAGGAATGAGTGAGCCATGTGTGGCAAATCTTCGACCTTGTCTTTTGAGTAGTAAGCAGCCTGTTTAGCAAACTGAAGATAACCTTCAGACCATACAAAGGAGCCTGAGTCTAAGGGCTAACAAGGAAGAGCGTTGGTTGGTACAGGTGCTTCTCTTCACCTGTACCTCGGCCACTTAGGACTGCATGTGTTTTCCTTAGTATCTGTCTGCACTTGGGTGGTAGAAGTGGGCACATCTCTGTGAGTCCCAGGTTAGCCAGAGCTGCATACATAGTAAGACCCTGTTTCAAAAAATAATTAAAAACTCAGGATAAGGGACTAGAGACAGCTTAAAGTAAAACATATGGCTGTCACACTGAACTGATCATAAAAAATTAGAAGTACATTAAAAATCATTAAACCAAGAAATTATTACTGTTATGGCTCTAAATTACATCTAATTATCACAGGAAAACTAATAGTCAAAATGGGTTTTTCTAATCAAAATGAAAGAAAGACTACTGTCTATCCCTACAATGACTCCTCTAGAGAAAGACAAAGGATTTCTTTCCCCAAGACCCAGCAGCATTCACTAAATTGGTCAAAAGGGACTTTATGCAACAATGATGAAATGCAGTCTGTGGAAAACAAGCAGGCTGCTTTCCTCTATGGCCTCTCACACCACACTGCACACTGAGTCTGTTTCTCGAGTAGACAGCCCTTCAGCACTACTACACCCACAGTTCTCTAGCATAGCAATCAGTTCAGACTATACAGTTAAACAAAGTGTCACCTTTTACTTTGAAAAAGAAATGTTTTTTTCAGGAGGCTGGAAACCCCCTGGTTAAGAGCAGCAGCTCTTGCAAAGGCCCAGATTCTCTTCTCAGTACTCACACTGGGTGGCTGGCTAGCAAACACCTCTAACTCCAGCTCGAAAGGATTTGAAGTCTCTGGCCTCTCAGGCACCTGCACTCCCAAAGACCCAATACAGATACAGACATACAAAAAAAAATTTTAAACAAAAATATCTTTAAGTTCCAGAAAAATGTAATCCAAAAAATGACATTTAAAGAAAAGCTGCCAGGGGTTAGAGAGATAGCTCAGCGGTTAAGGGCACACGGTGGCTCACAACCATCTGTAATGGCATCTGATGCCCTCTTCTGTTGTGTCTGAAGACAGCTACAGTGAACTCATATATAAACTAAATAAATTTAAAAAAAAGAAAAGAAAGGCCAGTGAGGTGGCTCATTGGGTAAAGGCACTTACTGTAAAAGCCTGGGGACCTGAGTCCGACCCCAAAACCCACATAAAGCACCACACTCCCCAGATAAACTGTAGAATTTTCAGGGTTTAAAGGTTTGTTTTTACTCATAGGTGAGAAAGCAATTCAGAGACTAAAAAAAGAAAAAGAAGCGGCTTCCTGAGGTATATTATATGCTTCACTCCATGGGCTACTCTTCCATAGGATCTGGGTTTAATTCCCAAAACCATCCTAACTCCAGTGCCAAGGCTCGCAATGGCACCAAGCACACCTGGTACAACCATAAATGCACACAGAATGCCCATACACACTCAAGACACGGATCAGAGGGATACCTAGCTCAAAGGGCTCCATGCTTGCTTTTTGCTCCTTCTCAGATCAACTCTAGGAGAAAGTAGTCAGTCCACACTGATGCCATACAAACTACCTGGTGCTGGTGCTCCCTCGTGCCACACTGCAGGAGTGGTCCGTGCTGAAATGGCATCAGGGTTCCACTGCAGCCCCCACCATTAACAAATGCCAGGTAAAGTATAAAATACTCACTGCGTGCTGCACTCACGCTCTCATAAACACACACACACAGCCACTATCTTTAGAAATATTTAGTTTAAAATACTATTAACTCCAGCTACAAGAGACCAATGCCTCTGATCTCTGAAATCACTTTCACCCTCAAGTACAGATAAACACATAACTACATTTAATTTAAAAGAAATCTTTCAAAAACAAAAATGTCTAATGCATGTTTGTAAAGGACACCATTAAATCAAATATTCTACTATCTAGGCATTTCTAGTTAAAGAACAAGCATACTTAAAAATGTGAATAAATTTTAAGGATAACAGAGGATTAACTCAAACGTTTAACATGTTTTCTTTTAAGACAGGGATCCTGTTTCAACTCTAGTTGTCCTGGAATTTGCTCTGTAGACCAGGATACTACCTCTGCCTCCCAAATGCTGGGATTAAAGGTGTGCTCCACCACTGCCTGGCTCTCTAAATGTTTTCAAAGCCTGAAAAACTAACCATTCCAATAGAAAAAGTTCAGATAAGGTGAGGATATTGCTGTCACAGGAATGCCTCAACCTTTTAAAGGATTTTAAGCTACTTTATAACTCCCTTCCATGAAATCAACTGTGAATCCAGAGACTGCTCAAGAATTAATTTGGATCCTAAGCAGCATGATTGCTCATACCTGCAATCCCAACATTCAGGAGACTGAAGGCTGCCATGAGTTTGAGGCTAGCCTAGGTTAGAGTGAATACCAGGCCAGTCTTAAACCAGAATCACTCAGTCAAAAAAAAAAAAATTATGGAGCTTTTCCAAATTTAACCTAACTCTGAATCATAAAACTCAAAGCTAACAAGAGGTATTTCAAAACCATCAAGGTTACAATCCAATTTCTCTGTTAAGGATTCCTCACGCAGGTGAAAAAGCTACTACCCTGAAATAACCACCACAATAGCACTTTTCAGTTGCCACTGTTTAAAAGTATTAACAAAGCAAGAATAGGCCAATGAAGTGGCTCAGCAGGTAAACGCAGATTCCTGCAAAGCCAGCTGAGTTCAGACAGAGCATACAAGATGGAAAGAACTATCCAGTCTCCCTTCATCTCTGTAGTGCACCTGGTTTACACACATACACCAATAAATAAATGTTAATAAATTAAAAGGGAAGCAAGCATGCTTGATTGATTGTTTAACCTTATCTGGACTTGATACCAATACTACTCTTCATTGAGTTATGTCAAAATTGGATATCCAATACCAAATGAAACCAAATTACTTAGCTATTGTTTAACCAGAAATTCACTGTCCCCTGAAATTAAGAGAGGGTGGGGATGGGGACAACTCTAGGACACATACCACTTATTTCACATTCTAAGCCAGAGCTGTAAGCCACTGCAGCCACACCTTTCTCTGCCAGGAAAGACTTGATTCCCACTCCCCTAAACCTTAGTGTGGACAGCTCCCCAAGGCCCATCTCAAAGGTCTAACTGCAGGTGGGACCCAGTCTAGCAGGAAGAAGCAGGCTGGATCTCTGAGTTTGAGAACAGCCTGGTCTATTTACCAGTTACAAGACAGCCAGGACTACAGAGAGTTGCTCAAAAGAAGAAACCCACAAGTTCCTCCCATGCTCAATCTCACTACATGCTAAATGTATTTCTGAGCCAGGATGGATTTGAATCTTCCCCATCCCACCCTACCCTACCCTACCCCTGCCCTAGAACTATAAACCAAAATAATACTCAGTGTTTCTTTCTCTGTATAGCTCTGGCTGTCCTGGAACTCACTCTGTAGACCAGGCTGGCCTTGAACTCAGAAATCCACCTGCCTCTGCCTCCCAAGTGCTGGGACTAAAGGCATGCGCCACCACCGCCACTCTTCCTTAAAAATGGAATAAAGTGAAGTATTCCAAGTCTTCTTCTGAGGGAGTTACGGAGGTATGAACCTTGTTCACACCCAGCTGCTGTCTCTGCTAATGCTGTTTCCACTGAGACGCTCAATTTGTTCCCACCTGCTTAATGGAAGTTAGAATAACCCCTCTTGTGCATCATCAACATGATGAACTGCAGGCATGTCAACATGGACACTAGGCAGAAGAGTTGGTAGACTGTCAATGAAATACACACTGCAATGAGTAAGAGCACGTGCTTTACTGTGCAGTCAGAATCAACTAGTGTCTCTGAAGGGCAGGCAGGGTTTTAACTGAGCACAGTAGCTCCCAGCAGCAGAGCCCCAAGCAGGCTGGCTGTTCCACGGGGTTTCTTAAAGATAATACCTTCCCCAACCACACCTACAGTTTAGCACAATTGTTCTAAGTTTCCCTAAGAAACTTGGGTCTGTTTCACACCCATTCAAGAACAATTCTTGTGGTAGATATAAGGTGGATCCTGCATTTGGAAGGGTGAGAATTTCTGTGAACCCCAGACTAGCCTGGGCTACAAAGTGAAACCCTGTCGTACAGACTGTTGGAGGAGAAAGAACAAGGATTTACTTATCTCAGTTTTAAAGTGTCAAAAAGAATCCCTGAGGTTTTCTTGCAGACTGGTCCCTCATCACTAACTAGTAACATGTTCATCTTTGTTGGCAACCAGAATTGAAAGACCTCAGAATGCTTTAACTTAAAATCAAGTCAAAGTCCAGGGATGGCTAAGGTAGGTAAGGCTGAACTGTCAAGAAAGGGCAACTGGGTTACACCCTCCCCCTCCCCCAAAATACAATACAACCCACAGAGGAATCACTATTGGCTTACAAATTCTAATCAAAAACTAGCAGATGATGTACTTTCGGAATATATTAAGCATGGGTTTCTTTTGGAAGTACATTAATAATCGACTTCGATTATGAAATTTTACAAAGCTTTCAAAGATTAGAGCAGCAATTCTATCTAAAACAAGCTCTTAGAACAGACAATTCCTCCAGATACCTCCTCGACTTTAAAAAACAAAATCACCAAAGGGAAATGTGACTCCCACATCAAAGTATCACTGTATAATGCCGATTTTTTTAAGCCACATTCTAATTTTTTTAAACCTACATGGCTGTATCTTGTGACTCCCAATTCTTTCCCATTCGGCAAAGTTCCTGTGAAGGACATCAATTCAAATTCACTGTTCCTTTCCACAATGGTCTCTTTCTGTGTTTTAAACTTGTTTGCTCAGATTTGATGACCAAAACTCAAATCCCCTGAGATGACATAACTGACATATATGTAAGGGATCTGAGAAGCAGTGATTACACATAACAGACCAACAATCCTTTTTAAAGTAAAGCAACGCCAGGTGGTGGGGGTCTCCTCCCTGCCCAAGTTAGTTCTGTGAGATCCAGGAGACCAGCCATATTGGAAAACACTTGTCAATTACAGTTCTGACAAGTGTTCCCGAACACCGATGCAGGAAGCTAACCTTGTGTACCGAAGTGTACATCAAGGGCCTCTGGAGCTCGGTCGGAGCGTCTGGGCCGCTTTGGGGGTGGGGGGTGGGGGCCGTCTCCCGGACAGAGTCGTCCTTCGGTACGAAAGGAGAACCGCGCGACCAGGGAAGGAGGGTGGGGAAAGGAGAGTTGGGGGGGGGGAGATGGTGAGGAGTTGGAAGCCGCTTAGAGGCGAGAGAGGGGCGCGGCGGCCGCCCGGGATTTCCAAGTTGAGATCTTGGGGGGGAGGGGCCGAGAATCAGGGGGCGGGAGAGCGGAGAAAAAGTCCCCCGGGTCTGGGGTCCCAGAGTCGGGGGCAGAGGAGATCTTAGAAGACCTTCCCAAGTCGAGCAGAAAGGCGGGCGGGGCAGGGAAGGAGAGGCAAGGAACGGGAAGGACCGTGGCAAGAAAAGTCCCCTTGGTCCCCTCGGTGGAACCCGGAGTCTACAGAGCAAGGGATCGCTGCCAGAAGGTCCCCCCACCGCCGGCGGGGCCACGGGTACAGGAGGTGGGAGGGGATCGCGCAAGGAAGTCAGCTCAATGGGGTGCAAGGGGAGTCCCCTTGGTCCCCTCGACGGGGTTCGCGCAGAGTCCCCTCGAATCAGGAAGAAGTCCCCGGAGTCCCCTCGACGGGGTCCGGGAGGAGTCCCCTCGGCGGCGCACTGACCTGTCCTCCGAGTCCATGCGGCTCAGCGGCTCCCCGTCGGACGACATCTCCAGGCTGCCCCGCCGGCCCCCGGAGGTCGCGCTGCTCCCACCTCCCCCGGTGCCGTAGCCCTCGTCGCCGCCGCTCGACACCACGCTACTGCTGCTACTACCGCCGCCGCTGCCCGGGCCGCCCGGGCCGCCCCTCGGTCCCTTGGGCTCCTCCAGGCCCTCCTTCCCGTCCCCATCGCCGCTGCTGCTGCTCGCCGCGCCCGGGCTGAGCGAGCGCGTCTCGTCGCCGCTGCAGCCGCCGCTGCTGCTGCCCACCAGGCTCTCGGCGCTGCTCTCCTCCTCGGCGCCGCCGCTGCTGCTGCCCCCGTCCTCATCGTCCTCGTCGTCCTCGTCCTCGTCCCCGCCCGCCTGGCTGGCGCTCTCGGGGCTCGGCTCCGACATGGTCTCCGCCTCGCCGCCCCCCGCGCCGCCCCCGCCGCCGCCGCCGCCCGCGCCGCCGTTTAACAGCAGCGCGGCCACCGCCTCTGCCTCCGCCTCGTCGTCCTCCTCCTCCTCCTCTTCCTCCGGCGGCTCGGCCCGGCCGCGCGCCGCGGGCCCGGGGCTGCCGGGGGACAGCGGGCTGAGGCGGGAGAGCTCCTCCAGGTCGGCCATGTCGGTGAGCGCGGCGGCCATGGCGGCGCCTGCTGCTCCTCCGCCTCCTCTCGCCGCCGCCGCCGCCGCCTCCTCCTCCTCGCCCCCGCCCACCCCGGCGCCCGCACGCCCCAAACTCCTCGCGGCCGCCGCAGAGCGGGAGGAGGGCCCGCGGGGCTGCGTCAGGCTGCACACGCGCTACGGAGCCCGCGCGGGGACACGCGCCGGAACGCGCGCGCTCACGCGGAGGAGGCAGCGCGCCTGCGCGGCGGCCCGCGGCGGCCACGCCCCCGGCCGGCCCGGCCCCTCCAGAGTTTCTCGGGGCCTTCCCACGCCTTCCCGCTCCGGGTGGAGGCGGGACGAGCCCTCGAAACCCCAAGTCGGTGGGGACTTTCACAGCCCTGTACTTCTCTATGGGGAAACCATCGGCTCAGAGCGTGTGTGGGAAGGTGTCCCGTGGAAGGGAGCCCTAAGTGGGGCAAGCGTCTGGCCTTCCGAGCGCTTGCCATACTCCAAGACAGGCCACGAAAACGTGCAGAAAGTTAAATAGGGTTTTTCGAGGCACCGAGCCAACGTCCACACCCCGGAGGCAGAGGCCTCACTCTCAGCCGGGCTCGCTTACCTGTCCCGATGTCCCAACGACCCGAGGAGGGCAGCTCAGACGAAGCGGGTAGCTCTTTGGCTCGAGATCCTCGCAGGTTTGAGCCCCGGGGCTTCTAATAAAATCTGGGGTGAAGCTGTAGACAGGCTGAGTTCTTGGGGGTACAGCGCTGGCTCAGCCGGCCGTTGAGCGCTCTAACCGCTCTTCCAGAGGGCCCGGCGCTCGGTTCGCAGCACCCACATGGCCGCTTACAACTGTCTTAACTCCAGCAGCTCTGACCCCCTCTCCTGGCCTCCCACCCAGTCACGTGGGGTGTGCACACAAGTCCCCGATCTAAAATAGGCGTGCCTACGGTCCCAGCCCTCGGGTGGCCGAGGCAGGAGGGTCTCTGAGACCTCAAGGCCAGCCTGATCTATATAGCAGAGTTCTGGGCGGGCCGGTGATGACACAGTGAAATCCGGTCTCAAAGAGAGAAAGGGAGGGTACAAAGAAGAAAGCCTGGAAGAGATTACTACTCAAACTAGAGAAAGGCTCCTCCCTAGCCCCAGGCCAGCGTCCCTTTCCCTTGCATTAAGGGAAGCATCGCAAAGTCCTAAAGTTGGTAAGGGAATGCTTTGTAAAGAAGCTTTTGTAGAATAAAGACCTGGAGTTTTTGAGGAAGGCTGGTGAGGAGCCCACATCTATCACACCCTGACTCTGGGCACTTCTGGTGCTCTGGAGTGGGAAGGCAGTCTCGAATAGAGCATTTTCTCAGGCAATCTTAGCTCTACACACACACACACAGAGAGAGAGAGAGAGAGAGAGAGAGAGAGAGAGAGATCCCCCAGGGAGAGTACTTTCATGTTTCTAGAATTCACTGCCCTAATAAAAAATAAATAAAAAGAGAACCATGCAACATGTAGCCTACAAAAATAATCTCAGCACTCAAGTATGAGGCCAGAAGGATTGATGCACCTTTGAGGCCAACTAGTGTGGGCTACAAGGTAAAGGCCTATTTCCCCACAAATTTTGTAGTAGTGCAGCTTTGGCCTTAACCTTTGGATACATACCACCCCATGTAATGTGTTAACACTGAAAGTGTTCTCCCCCGCCACCCCTCGTGGAAGGAAACATCCTCTTAAAAAAAATGTTGCCTCAAGGAAAAGCAAAAATTAAAAATACACAATATGGGACAATGTGGTTTAAAAATGTATCTACACTGCCAGGCCCTAACCTCAAACACTAACTTTCAAAGTCATTCTTCCATATACATCATGAATGTGTTGTCTTCTTTGTGCTCTAAAAATCACAACTGCCAGGCGGTGGTGGCGCATGCCTTTAATCCCAGCACTTGGGAGGCAGAGGTAGGTGGGTTTCTGAATTCGAGGCCAGCCTGGTCTACAGAGTGAGTTCCAGGACAGCCAGGACAACACAGAGAAACCTTGTCTTGAAAAAAACCAAAAAAAAAAAAAAAAAAATCACAACTGGACTGAAATAAAGCATAGAATCAGTGTTTGTGGTGGTTGCTGAGTTGAACATTAGAGATTAGGACTGAGTTACCCCACCCCTTCTAAGAATTTTATGCACATATTTTAATACTTCCCACCCAATAAACCTTTATTTAAATGAAGACTCATAGCTCTATTCTAGGAACTTGATGGCCTAGAGCAGTGACCTTTTTCTCCTTGGAGCTCTTCCTCGATTTCCCGCTTTCCAGAATCTGAATAGAATTGTAAGGTGGGAGCCCAGCCAAAGGGGAAACACACAGCCACCACCTGAGTTAGAGTCAAATCCAAAAGCACTTCCTGTCACTGTGTTCAGTCTCATGAGCACACCCTCCTGATCAAGAGTGGTTGCCTTGTCTGGTCCCTTCAGTTATAATGATGGTCTCTTTCTTTGTGACCCCAACTGGTGCCTCACTTTATAAACTGTATTATTGGTTTAGGCACCGTCCTCAAACACACCAACCACAGTACTAATGGGGTCACTGATTCTACCCCTCACACCTCCATCCCATTGCCTTCTCACACTTGACTCTGCTGTTCCAGTCACCAGCCCTGTCTGCCAGAATCTGAAAGGCAGAGAGGGTGTCTTCAGAAGAGATGGAGATCAGTGTGTTGAGCAGCTCTGTTAGTGGGAACCTGGGGAGGGCTGCTGTGCTCGCAGTTCAAGGCTTTCCGTGAAACAACTCTTCATGAGTTCTGTTTCCTTTAGAGACCCAGACGGGTTTTCCTGGGCCTAGGCTTGAGACAGATTTGAGTCACAGCTACCCCAAGCTGCATTTATGACTCTCCATCGAGTGACTAAGTCTTTCTTACACAGCTTCTCTCGTTCACTAAAACAAGTCCAGTTCTAGGAAGAAGCCTTCACCCGTGTCAGCCAGTGTGCCTCAGTCTTGCCCTCAGCAGGTCACCAGACGTGCCCAGGCGTGCTGAACCACAGAGCGACAAACCCACATCAGCTCTGAGTTGGGATTCCTGCCCCACTGCAAATTAGATGCTTCTAAAATTTCTCTAACATTGGCAGCCAGTTACATTTCTCACCTTGGTTTTATGTCCGTTTCTTCAGTTTCTGTGCATAGATACTGCCCTGGTGAGCAAGATCGATAGTACCTCTGTGGCCTCCCCTGAGTGACTTGGCATTGAAAGGAAATACACATGGAGACAGCATCTTGCTGCAGTGAAAGCTAGAAAGAACGACAAGGGTTCCATGCCGTCTCTCATATGTCTATAGTTTGACGTGGAAATTCATCAGCAAACCCCGACTCCTTCTAGACTCTAGCCCCATTAAGAGGTCACACTAAGGGGCTGGAGAGGTGGCTCAGCAGGTAAGAGCACTGACTGCTCTTCCAAAGGTCCTGAGTTCAAATCCCAACAACCACATGGTGGCTCACAACCACCTGTAATGGGATCTGATGCCCTCTTCTGGTGTGTCTGAAGTCAGCTACAGTGTACTTAAGTATAATAATAAATAAATCTAAAAAAAAAAAAAGAGGTCACACTAAGAGGTTCTAGGTATGGGTAGAACGTATGCACTGAGAGAAGTTTAGAGATGTAAACTAGGCCGACCTCCATCCACTTCACAGAAAGCCACCTGCTTCCCAAGTACCAGGATAAGCAAGTATGCTGCATGCCCAGGTCACTTAGTTTATTGTTGTTGTTTGTTTTACATGTGCTGATATTTTGCTCATACGTTTATCTATATATCATATTTGTATGTGGTATTCACAGAGGACAAAAGAGGTATTTTATTGAGAGCCTTTTTTGTTTTTTGGTTTTGGTTTTTCGGTTTTTGGAGACAGGGTTTCTCTGTGTAGCCCTGGCTGTCCTGGAACTCTGTAGACCAGGCTAGCCTCAAACTGAGAAATCGACCTGCCTCTGCCTCCCAAGTGCTGGGATTAAAGGGATGCATCACCACTGCCCAGCCTTTAGAGTCTTATTTAGCCCAAAATGACCTTGAATTTGATATGTAGCTGAGACGGACTTTGGATTATCATTTTTAAGGATTTGTTGTGTAATTAATTTTAAATGGGTGTTTGTTTGAGTACAGGTGCTTAAGGAGTCCAGAAGAAGGCATGGAGCCCTCCTGGAGCTGGAGTTACAAGCAGTTGTGAGCCACCCTATGCTGGGCACTAAGAATCGAACTTGCACTGGGCAGTGGTGGCACACACCTTTAATCCTAGGCCTTGGGAGGCAGAGGCAGGCGGATTTCTGAGTTCAAGGTCAGCCTGGTCTACAGAGTGAGTTCCTGGACAGCCAGGGATACACAGAGAAACCCTGTCTCGAAAAAAAAAAAAATCGAACTTGCTTCTTCTGCAAAAGCAGTACAGTATGATCTTCCTTCCCTCCTTCCTTCCATCCTTCCTTCCATCCTTCCTTCCATCCTCCCTTCCCCTTCCTTCCTTCTACCCTCCCTCCCTCCCTCCTTCCTCTCCCTCCCTCTCTCCTTCCCTCCTTCCTTCCTTCCTTCCTTCTTTTCATTTTTGTTTTTTGTTTGAAGACAGGGTTTCTCTGTGTAGCACTGACTGTCCTGGAACTCCCTCTGCAAAGCAGGTTGGCCTGGAACTCAGAGTTGCTTCCTAAATGCTGGGTTTAAAGGTGTGTGCACCACCACTGCCTGGCTTGCTTTGGTTGGTTTTGTTTATTTTTTATTTTTTTAAAATATTTATTTATTTGTTTATTTTGTGCATATGAGTACACTATAGCTGTCTTCAGACACACCAAAAGAGGGCATCAGATCCCATTACAGATAGTTGTGAGCCACCATGTGGTTGCTGGGAATTGAACTCATGACCTTTGGATGAACAGTCAGTGCTGTTAACCCCTGAGCCATCTCTCCAGCCCCCGGTTTTGTTAACTTTTATTTTTATTTAGTTTTCTTCTAGAACTCCTGTAGCCAAAGTTTACCTCAGACACCATAAATAGCTGGGGATGACCTTGAACTTCTGACCCTGTGGCTCCACTTTCTTCCCCACTCCTCTTTTTTATCTAAGTGACACTTTACCCTTTACTCAGATTGGCAAGCTATTGCCTTCCCTGATCCCATTTCTTTTTTTACATAAGGCCTCTGTAGCCCAGGCTGACCTGAAACACCCAAAGTAGTCAAGAATAACCCTGAATTCCTTCCCTGTCCCCATCCTTAGCTTGAGCTCAGAGCTTCCAGAAAGGGACCACCACAGGCGGCTTTTCAGGGTTTGCCAATTGTTCCTTTTGGGTTGGTAGTGGAAGAGAAGGCCTCCTTAAAGTCCAGGCCAGTTTTGAACTTGCTCTGTAGCCCATGGTAGCCTTGAATTTACATTCCTGTCTATGGCTCCAGAACAGCTAGGATAGCAAACAGGCCTGTGCCCCCAGGCCCCTGCTCCCCCCCCACACACCCCACCCTAGCCCCACCTCACTGATATCAGTAGTAGATTACAAGATTGTTTTTTTGTTCTTTGTTTTTTGGGTTTTTTTTTGGTTTTTGGTTTTTAGAAACAGTGTTTCTCTGTATAGCCCTGGCTGTCCTGGAACTTACTCTGTAGACCAGGCTGGCCTCAGAAATCCAACTGCCTCTGCCTCTCAAGTGCTGGGATTAAAGGCGTGCGCCATCACCGCCCAGCTACAAGGTTGTTTTTATTAGCAAAACGTTTTAGTTTTTTTTTTAAAGATGTATTTATTTATTTTATGTATATGAATACACACTGTAGATGTACAGATACAGTTGTGAGCCAGTTGTGAGCCTTTCTCTGGTTGTTGGAAATTGACTTTTAGGACCTCTGCCTGCTCCAGTTAACCCTGCTTGCTCCAGCTCAAAGATTCATTTATTATATTATACATAAGTACACTGTAGCTGTCTTCAGATGCACCAGAAGAGGACATCAGATCTATTGTGGGTGGTTGTGAGCCACCATGTGGTTGCTGGGATTTGAACTCAGGTCCTTTGGAAGAGTAGTCGGTGCTCTCACCCACTGAGCCATCTCACCAGCCCCTACTTTGTTTTTTAAAGCAGTCACACAGCTGTTTATGTAAGGTGAAGAAACTCCTCAGTGTCCCCGGGCTCTTCCCCAAAGTATCTACTTAAGTGCCAGCTAAGCAGCTGCTGGAGCAGCTGACCTCCTTTTGTAGGCTTGCAGTAGCAGAGGTTGGCAACAAGGACGGGCAGAGTCTCACCTGCAAGGTCCAAGGAGCATGCTTCCATATGCGTTAAATATATTTGACTATATGCCAGATACAATTGCATTTTTAAAAAAAGATTTATTTGTTATTTACATGAGTACACTGCAGCTGTCTTCAGACACAGAAGAGTTCATCGGGTCCCATGACAGGTGGTTGTGAGCCACCATGTGATTGCTGGGAATTGAACTCAGGACCTCTGGAAGAGCAGTCAGTGCTCTTAACCGCTGAACCGAACCATCCCTCCACCCCCGATACAATGGCTTTTTAAAACAGGTATTTCTTTGTATTTGTGCGAGTGCATGCGTGTGTGTGTGTGTGTGTGTGTGTGTGTGTGTGTGCGTGCGTGTGCATGTGCGTGTGTCCTTGCACATGCCATGGGGAAGGCAGAAGACAACTTGCAGGCATTGGTTACCCCCTTCTACCTAGGGGTCTCGGGGATTGAACCCTCGTCTGCCAGGCTTGCTGGTGAGTGCCTTTACTCCCTGGTCTAGCTACAGCACCCCATTCCTGTTTTCCTCTAGTCTGGGTACTGAAAGCAGGACCTCAACCATGGCGGGAAGATGCAACCTAGCCGCCCCCCG
>NW_022196903.1:134509157-134519228 GCF_008632895.1 Mastomys coucha | reverse complement strand
GTAAGTGGAGAAAGCCAGTAAACAGCCCGGCTCTCCCGAAGCTTCGACTCTGGTCACGTGCTCGCTTCCACTCCGGGTCACGTGCTCAGCAATGACACCTAGAAGGGACAAGTTGTGAAGCCTCCCTAGCGCCCCACAGATCTGGGACACCATTCATTTCATCAATGAAAATATTTTTCTGACATCATTTCTGCTAATTAGTAAACCTCGTGGTATAAATTTCAATAAAGATTCTTGAAATGCTTAAGTAGCCACCTGGGGAGTTTGGATTCCTGATTAGGGCACTTCAGACCATAGCTAACCTCCCCTGGAGTGTGAATTCTTAATAGAACTCTAATGGGAACTCACCTCCCCTAGAGGGTAGATTAAAGTTAATTTACACATAAATACATTATACTGTTTGTAAGGAAGTATTTTAATGTAAATTACAGCAGAGGAGCCAGGCAGGGCATGTGATCCCCTCAGCTAGAGTCACAAACCACTTTTATTTTACTTTATTTTATTTTATTTTGACAAGTTCTCCTGTATCCAGGCACGGCTTTGAACTCACTAAGTTGCTCAGGATGACTGAATTTCTGATATCCTGCCTCTACCTGCACTGTCATGGCTGTACAATACTACATCCATACATGGGGTGCTCAGGATTGAACCCAGGCCTTCTGTGCACAAGAGCCAAGCCCTCTAGGAACTGAACTGTATCTTTCCCCAGTCCAAACAAAGCACTGCTTTTCAGTGTTTGGTTGGGTTTGTGGTCTGTTTGATCCAAAAGGTTTTGTTCTAGAATCCAGTCTGTCCTGGAACTCACTATGTAGCCCACACTGGCCTTAAACTCATGACAAGACTCCAGGAGAACAAAATAAAACACCCAAACAAGGCCTATACGATGGCTGCATGGTGAAGATGCTCGAAGATGCTCACCACCAAGATTAAGAGGCAGGGTTTGGTCCCACATGGTGGAAGAAAAGAACAGGCTCGTCAGAGTTGTCCTTTGTTCTCCACACTGGTGCCACAGCTCATGCACACACACACACACACACACACACACACACACACACACACACACAAGTAAATAAAAGTTATTGTCCCGGGCTGGTGAGATGGCTCAGTGGGTAAGAGCACTGACTGCTCTTCCAAAGGTCCTGAGTTCAAATCCCAGCCACCACATGGTGGGTCACAACCACCCATAAGAGATCTGACGCCCTCTTCTGGTGCGTCTGAAGACAGGGAGCAGGGCCAGAGCCAGCAGGGCCAGAGCTGGCGGAAGTCCTGAGTTCAATTACCAGCAGCCACATGATGGCTCACAACCATCTGTACAGCTACAGTGTACACATAAAATGAATAAATAAATAAATCTTTTTTTTTGATACAGGGTTTCTCTGAAATAAATAAATCTTAAAAAAAAAAAAGTTAATGTCCCAATGAAAAATGCCCTGCCTCAAGGTTTTTTTTCTTTTTTAAAGATTTTATTTATTTATTTATTTATTTATTATTTATTATTTATTATTTATTATATCTAAGTACACTGTAGCTGTCTTCAGACACTTTTTCTTGTCTCTCCGGCCCCGCTAGCTCCAGCCCAAAGATTTATTTATTATATGTAAGGACTCTTTAACTGTCTTCAGACAGCCCAGAAGGCATGATCATGAGCCACCATGTGGTTGCTGGGATTTGAACTCAGGACCTTAGGGAGAACAGTCAGTGCTCTTAACCTCTGAGCCATCTCTCCAGACCAAAGTTCTTCATTAAATAAATGTCTAGCTTTTTGTTTATTTGCTGGCTGCTTTCTCAGTCCCAAGGATTCACTTTGCTTTGGGTCTTCCTTCAAACTGGCTAAGTAAATTCTACTGAGTTCTATCCCAGCCCTGAAATACCCTCATCACTCATTAAGTCAGGCCTGTAATGGTTCAGGGCCTGGAGAGATGGCCTCGTGGGTAAGAGCATGTGCTGCTCTTGCCGAGGACTGCAATTCTGACCACAGCATTCTCAGGTGCAGAAAGTCCCTGCGCCTCCAGCTCCTGCACTTACAAGCCCGCCCACCCATCTCCACGGAAACATGGAATTAAAGTAAAATAGGCGGGTGGTGGGGCATGACTTTAATTCCAGCATTTGGGAGGCAGAGGCAGATGAATCTCTGAGCTATAGGACAGCCTGGTCTACAGAGCAAACTTCAGGACACCCAAGGCTACACGGAGAAACTCTGTCTTTAATAATAATAATAATAATAATAATAATATAACATAGATCTGTAAGAAAAAAATAACTATAATTTTGAGACAGGCTCACACTACGTAGCTCAGGCTGGCCTAAAGCTGAACGTTCTAAGGGCTGAGACCACAGGTATGTATCACCATGCTTAGCAAGCACTGAATTTTCAGTGAGGGGTTGGGGATATGGATGACAGAGGGTTACACATTTCAGATCAGGCTGAATAATACAGTAAATTCTAAGACAGACTGGACTACAATACAGCAAGGGCCTCATATCTCACACACGCACACACACACACACACACACACACACACACACACACACGCACGCACGCACGCACATACACACACTAATTAAAACCCCAACCACCACATCTAAGAACCTGAGTTGGATCTCTTGGAACTCATTTTGTGTAAGGAAAGAACCAACTTCTAAAGTCGTCTTCTAACCACCACCGCCACACACACCTGCTTATGGCACACATGCAACCCTCTCAGGAATATATACACAACTAAATACTTTTTAAAAAAAAAATACTATCTTAGTTTGTTGCTACTGTTCATATGTGGCTGGGAGCTATCTGACATGGCTGCTAGAACTGACCTCTGGTCCTCTGGAAGAACAATACCCACACACTCTTGATCACAGAGCAATTTTTCATCCTTATTTGTTGGGATTTAAACAGGTCCAGGATAACCTAGAATGTCCAGAAATGCTGCTTTTTCAATTTCCCTCCAGAGTGATTGGCTTATAGATTTATGTGCCATGTCCAGCATGATTTTCGTTTTAACCAGGAATTATATATTCTTCAAAATTCAGGTGACATGAGGTGTCACCTGAACTGCTTTATGTGATCCACTGTCCCTACCTGTACAAGGAAGGCAATCATTTGTAGAGCTTTTGTGAGGAGGAAGTAAGCTAGCGTGCAGGGGGGTCCTCTTCACAGGTATAGTTGGTGTTCATTGTGTTCTTGCTTCCTTAGCTGGGCTTAATGAATGACTGACTGGGCTTCCTTCTGGAGCTAGGTCTCCAAGCTGCCTGGGCCTGAGATAAGAACAGAAATGGCAGCCCTGACAAACACTTGCTAAAATCTTCATCTTGTTAAAACCTCCTGGAAGGCCTTAGGCCGGCTTAGCTGGTGTAATCCCTGAAGTCTGTGAGGTGAGGATTAATAGAGGACCCATTTGAAGTGCAGAAAGACCCTGACTACAGAGTTCTAGAAGTCTTTTGGCTCAGTACAGAGTAGGAACTAAAATCTCACAGCAGTGGGGTGGACACTTTTAATCCCAAACTCAGAAGGCAGTGGCCAGAAGATCTCTGTGAGTTCCAGGCCAGCCTGGGCTACAGAGCTAGTTCAGGACAGCCAATGCTAGACAAAAAAAAACCAAAACAAACAACAACAACCAAAACCACTGACACACACACACACACACACACACACACACACACACACTCCCCAAAAGTTAATATCTGAAGAGGAAATTGTCTCAACATTCTATCCATGAGGCTATTGGGCCAGACTGAACCTCCTTACAGGGTAGCAACCTGAGTCCCTGTACAGGGGTTGTGTCTTCATGTATAAGTGTTTTTGTTTTGGAACAGGGTCCCAAGTATATTGTGTGTGTATACATGCATGCATGTATGTATGTACGTATGCTTGTATGTCAAACTTGAACTTGAATTGTTGTGTGGTTATCTCCTAATTTAAACATTGCCTGCAGGAGGGAGAAGTCCATGCAATTTACAAGATTTCCCCAAAGCCCCTCCCCAAGGTCACTTGAGCTTACCTCAGGGGACTTGCCTGCGGAGCTGCCTGCAAGCTATGTAGGGATTTCCATGGCTACAGAGCTCGTGTATTCTCACCCATATGCTGGTGTGGATTTTCCAGTGGTCATGTCTGAGTCATGCATGTTCCTATAAGTAACCACAATAAATTCATAGATTCTCCAAGCTAGATTTGTAGGGACCACTTGTTTGTTCTGCAAATGGTGTCCAGTGTAAGGTAAAAACATCTCCCTAGAAGAGCTGACACAGCCGGGCAGTGGTGGCGTACGCCTTTTGTTGGTGAGGGGTGGGAAGAGCTGAAACAAACTGTGGAACTCCATCTATAGCCCAGGCTGGCTTTGAACTGCCAGTTCTGCTTCCCCGGGGCCAGGACTACAGCCCTCTGCACCATCCGTAGCTCCAAGGACTAACCTGGCAGGATGTGCTAACCATTCTTCCTGTCCAATAGTTCATCCCTTCCTAAAATGGGTGTCGCTTTGAGGCTACTGTTAACTTCATCATCACTAGCTAATGGAGGTGTAATTTAATTAACAAACATTAATTTACAGAAAACAAATTCTCTGTTTTAGAACTTTTTAGGTAGAACAAGACTCCCTGCAGGCTTCCAATGCAGCCTTTTACACTTTGTAGCTTCTCTCTGAATGATTTCTTTCTTTCTTTCTTTCTTTCTTTCTTTTTTTTTTTTTGTTTTGTTTTTGTTTTGTTTTTCGAGACAGGGTTTCTCTGTGTAGCCCTGGCTGTCCTGGAACTCACTCTGTAGACCATGCTGGTCTCGAACTCAGAAATCCGCCTGCCTCCACCTCCCAAGTGCTGGGATTAAAGGCAAGCCCTGCTTAGAACTCTTTTGGTTTGGTTTTAGATCTTAAGTAGCTCAAGCTCACCAAGAATTCAGAGTGTAGTAGTATTCTCTCCAGCCTAAGAATAAAATCTTTTTTTTTTTTTTTTTGCTTTTTTTGAGACAGGGTTTCTCTGTGTCTCTGTGTAGCCCTGGCTGTCCTGGAACTCACTTTGTAAACCAGGCTGGCCTCGAACTCAGAAATCCACCAGCCTCTGCTTCCCAAATGCTGGGATTAAAGGCATGTGCCGCCACCACCGCCCAGCGAATAAAATCTTTAAAAAAAAAAAAAATTACCTAGACATGGTGGTACACACCTTCAATCCCAGCACTTCCGAGGTAGAGACAGGGGGATCTCTGTGAGTTCCAAGCCAGCCTAGTCTACTAGCAAGGTCCAGGCTAGCCAGGGCCACCTAGTGAGACACTACTAAAAATGGATGAGTTAATCCATCAATAAATCAATACAACTAAACACCTTCTCTATGCTGAGATACAGGGCAGAGCCCAGAACGCTTTGGTTGTGGGTGGGGAGGGGTGGACTGAGCTAATAGGAGATCGATCGGTATTCCAGAAGCATAGGGAAGCTTCGGGAGAAGGACCACGTAAACCGGCTCCCTCTGCCAGAACAAACATCTATAAAGGAAGACACACAATGTGAGGCCTGTCTAGTAACAGTTGAGTCTCTTCCATCAGTGCCACTTGGCTGTCAGGAAGTCCCAGCTCTGTGGATTTACTAAAGGGACAAACATAGTGCCATAGCCTGAGGTGTGCTTGCTCCAACTTCCCTTCAAAGCAGAGTCAAGCGAGCACTGGATACCAGCCTGCCCAGGTTTTAATGTGACAGGTTTCCATTCGTGTGGGGTGAGGAAAGAGAGAGTTGGCTGTGACGGCTGGCTGTATTGTAGAAGGAGACAAGGCATTTCTAGAGAGCTCTGCCTTTCCTGCTCCTGGACTGCTCATCTCTGCTCCTGCACAGTTATGAAGATGGGGCACTGAGAGCTAGTCTCCAGGAGCAGGTCCCTGGGCGGTTTCAGCAACAGATCCTAGCAAGCCCTAGATTTTAGAAGCTTGCTTTGGAGAAAGGTTTGGAGAGTCTGTTCTTTAGGAGACATAACACAGTTATGGCCCAGAAGAACATCGCTCCTACACAACGCCCCACAGTAGGATAGTGAAAAAGGCCCATTCCTACGCCTGGTCAAATGGAACATAAATTAAGCCCACCTGAAGAATCTCATCTCCTAATGGGATTTTTCATTTCCCCAAGACTGTAGTTTAAGAATAGCATGTGAAGTTAAAAAATAAGACTGAGGTCCCCCTACCCACCCATGCGTGGTGAACTTGGCAGCTCATGTGGAAAATGAGCCAGCTTCTCCTCTGCTGAACAAATTCAGTCAAAATGATATCATAGTTTCCTTCCTCGCCCTTTGGAATTCAGGAGCCATTTTCCGAGGAAGGAGTCAAAATAAAATATTTTTGAGGTTTTAACTCTTTAAGAAAGAAGCTATTTGGGCTGGAGAGATGGCTCAGGGACTAGGAGCACTGACTGCTCTTCCAGAAGTTCTGAGTTCAATTCCCAGTAACCACATGGTGGCTCACAACCATCTGTAATAGGATCCAATGCCCTCTTCCGGTGTGTCCAAGGAGAACACACATACATAAACATTTATATACATATGTATGTGAAATAAGAATTTACATACATAAAATAAATAAATCTTAAAAAGAAAGAAAGAAGGAAAGAAAGAAAGAAAGAGAGAAGGCTGGAACATGGCTCAGCGGTTAAGAGCACTGAGAGATCTGATGCCCTCTTCTGGGGTGTCTGCAGACAGCTACAGTGTACTTATAATAAATAAATCTTTAAAAAAAAAAAAGAAAAGAAAAAAAACCCAGAGAAGTGGGGTTTTTTTTTTAGTTTTTTTTTCTTTTTTGCGGGGTGGGGGAGGGTGGAGACAGAGTTTTTCTGTGTAGCCCTGGCTGTCCTGGAACTCACTTTGTAGACCAGGCTGGCCTCGAACTCAGAAATCTGACTGCCTCTGCCTCCCAAGTGCTGGGATTAAAGGCGTACACCACCACTGCCCAGAAATAAAATCTTTATGGGGCCTGAAAGACATATCAGTGATTAAGTGCATTTGTTGCTCGTGTAGAAGACTCCGGTAGAGTTCCCAGCATCTACATTGTGATTTTTCACAACCTTTCATAACTCTAGTTCCAGGGGATCTGATGCCCTCTGATGACCTCTACAGGAACCATGCATAAATGTGGTACATAAATATGTATGCAGGCAAAACAGTCATACACATAAAGTAAAAATGAAAATTGAAAAAAAAAATCTAGGCCAGGTGGTGTTGGATTAAACCCAGCACTTGGGAAGCAAGGGCAGGCTGATTTCTGACTTCAAGGTTAGCCTGGTCTACAGAGTGAGTTCCAGGACAGCCAGGGCTACACAGAGAAACGCTGTCTCCACCCCACCCCACCCCCCAAAAAAACTAAAAAAAACCCCACTTCTCTGTTTTCTAATAGTGTATAAAATAATGGAACGGTGACTTTTTAGCACAAATGCTGTTGGCAGGAAGTTGATTCAACCTTATTTAATTGGGACTCCAGGGAAATGGTATGCCCGATATAATCTGAAACTCAGTAATTGAACTAATCTGATTTTCCAGATGCCTGCCAGGGAAATGCCAATGCAGGTGGATTAGATAATGTGGGGCAATTTTGTTTTTGCTTTACTGTTGCAAAATTTAAAAATAAATAGAAATCACTAGTTGAGGAATGTTCAGGTTAAGATTAGGGTGTTGTGACAGGGCAAAAGAGTACAGAGGTTCCGCCATCTTGTATCTTACTAAGGCCATTTTTGGGTTTAATTAGAATTTGATCTCCTTGATTGAGAATCCCACACAGAATTGCCCAGCCCTATTCTAGGAACCGGGTCAGGCTGCCCTAGATGTCTCAGCTTCCACTAAACGAAGTACCTGCTGCTTACTCAGCTTCTGTCAGATTGCCTGCTTACAGGGAGTTTCCTTCCCTACCTAGATGGGGAGCGAGATGAGGGCCTGGCCTCTGCCTTCAGAAACCTTGTTTTCTGCACATTGGGGATATACCTGGGTCCCTGCATACTTGGGGCAGCTAGTTGAAATAAAGATTTTCAATTGGCCATAAACTTTGTCTGAGTGGTCATGTCTGATGAGCTCCCTGCACAGTGTTTAGTTTATCTTGGGCAATACCCTCTTATTTCTGTCCCAGTTAGAAAAGACACATACATACACAGCTGCCTACAGCGGTTTAAATATATACTGTGGATAAGAGATGCACACGAGGCTGCTCAGCCGGTAAGAGCACCGATTGCTCTTCGGAAGGTCATGAGTTCAATTCCCAGCAACCACATGATGGCTTACAACCACCCGTAATGAGATCTGATGCCCTCTTCTGGTGCATCTGAAGACAGCTACAGTGTACTTATAATAAATACATAATAAACAAATCTTAAAAAAAAAAGATGCACGCGAACCACCAACTTTTGTTGTTTTAAATTTTCATTTAAAAAATTGTATAGTTTCCTTTCTTTCCCCACTTATTAATACACTCCCTTGATCTAAACAGATAAACCACACAGCCTCCAGCCCCTTGTTCCTCACTTCCCAGCTTCTCTTCCCAAGAAAACTAATACATTTAGTTTGTTTTGTTTTTGTTAAGGAAGCGTAATTCTGTCTGAGACAGTCTATGGAATTTAAATAGATACATATACTTATTTATTAAATTAAAAGTTTTGTATTTATTCAAAAGGTTGATTGCTTGGCTTAAAACTGTTAGTTCGAGGCGAGGCAGATAGCTCAGTGAGTTCTGTGCTCACCTAGCAAGCAGTCTTCATTTATTTACTTACTTATTTACTTATTTATTTTATGTATATGAGTACACCATTGCTCTTCTAAGACACACCAGAAGAGGGCATCACATCCCATTACAGATGGTTGTGAGCTACCATGTGGTTGCTGGGAATTGAACTCAGGACCTCTGGAAGAGCAGCCTGTGCTCTTAACTGCCGAGTCATCGCTCCAGCCCTCCTGGGTTCATTCTTTAGCTAGGGGTAAAACTGGGTGTGGTGACACACATCTGTAATCTCCAGTACTGGGGAGGTAGAGACTGGAGGATAAGGAGTTCCGAGTCATCCTGAGCTGAGCTACATAGTAAGTTCAAAGCTAGCTTTCAATGGACACCCAATCACCAGAAGAAAAACAAGTTGGTACACTTTGACAGACCAGTAATTTAGAACTGCTCTGTGGCTCTGGACTCATTCCTTAGTGCTCCTCCTATGTAAAATGGCCTTAATAAAGGCTAAGCTGATGTAATGTCATATTGCACATGCCCAACATGTATATGGGCCTGTCCCTGGGACCACAGAGTAACTACCTGAGCTCAGACACTCAGGCTTGGTGTGGGGGCCTACACCTGTGATTCATCACCTTCTGGAGTTCTAGACTATGCAACTCTAAATGAGGGAGTAAGTCAAGAAAACCAAGGGCAGCCTCCGTGTGTGCCTTTAATCCCAGCAATTGAGAGGCAGAGGCAGGAGGATCTCTTGTGAGTTTGAGGTCAACCTGGCATATACAGAGAGTTCCAGGACAACCAGGACTAAATATAAAAAGAGTGCCTCAAAAACAAAAAACAACAACAATAAAATCTAAGGTCAATTGTCTGGAATTTCATTAGTCAATTAATCAATGCTGATTAAAGTAAATGCCATGAACTGGGGATACTCGGCTGGCAGAGTGCTTGTTTAGCAAGCCGAGGATCTGAGTTCAGTCCTTAGCGCCTGCTAACTGAGCTTGATGCACGTTACTGTAATCAGGCTCCGTGGAGATGAAGAATGGCAAGGCTGCATAGAGAATTGGAGGCTTGTATATCTGAGACCATGCGTTACAGGAATGATGGTAAGGAAACCTCAGGTAAGTCCTCCTAGGCTGCAGGCTGAGACCTAACTGCCTCAGACGGAGCCGGAGCTGGGGCCTTAGTTCAGTGTTCGAGGCCTTGTGCGATGTGTGAAAGGCTCTCCGTTGTTGTGTTTTATAAAAAAGATAAGGTGAGAAGGAATATGTTTGGTGGATGTGCAGTCAGGTGTGTGTGGAGGGTGGGTGCCTCTCCGGGCCCATGCTGAGGCATCCCTCCCCTTGAGGAACCAGCCACACGATGGTATAGTATAGAGTAGAGTTTATTCAGGGCACGGGGAGTGGAGTTGAGGGAGTAGA
>NW_022196903.1:134504468-134509147 GCF_008632895.1 Mastomys coucha | reverse complement strand
GCGCTCAGCCCCTTTCACAGTGAGCCAGGCACACCTGGCTGTTGCCAGGTAACTGTGGGGCAGAGCCTAGACAAAATGCTGACACTAGGTTTAACCCTTAGTACTAAAAAAGAAAAGAATAAAGAATGCCAAGGAAGCCATCAAGTTTTTGCATATTTGATTTACATATATTTCAACACAGGGTTTTTCTGTGTAGCCCTGGCTGTCCTGAAACTCTGTAGACCAGGCTGGTCTCAAACTCAGAGATCCTCCTGCCTCTGCCTCCACACCACCCTGGTCTAATTTTATATGTATGTGCCTCTTTGTATGTGAGTCGTTTGCATGAAGTGCCTGAGTAGGTCAGAAGAGCATGTTAATTCCCTTGGAGCTGGAGTTGCAAGCTGTTGTGAGCCACCTTGTGTGTACTGGGAACTTAACCCCAGTCTTGAGTAAAGGAGCAATTGTTCTTTTTTTTAAGATTTATTTATTATTATAAATGAGTACACAGAAGGCAGTGTCAGATTTCAATATGGGTGGTTATGAGCCACCATGTGGTTGCTGGGATTTGAACTCACGACCTTCAGAAGAGCAGTCGGTACTCTTACCCACTGAGCCATCTCACCAGCCCGGAGCAAGTGTTCTTAAAATGCTATGCCATTTTTCTGGCCCATAGTAGATTTTTAAAATTACATTATTTATGTAGTGTGTGTACAACATTCATATGGAGCACAGAGGACAATTTATGGGAGTCAGTCCCCTCCTTGTGTGGGATCCCTAGGATCAAACTCGGGTCATCAGGCTTGGCCACCAGCTTCTTTTCTGCTGAGCCCTCTTGCTGGGCCTGTTTGTAAGATGAACCCATGGTTAAGTTCCACCACAGCACTGTCTGCGCCCTTTGTGAAACCTCCTACTCAATTACTTAAGAACGTTGAACGCATTGGCTTCAGAAGCTGTGTGTCAACTGTTTGGACAGAGTGATTCAATTAGGACGCAAAGGCCTATGAAACCGTTGTCACAAAATTCCTCAAAATTATGCAAACGCCACATGATCTTCTTGACTTAGGGCTGGGATGCAGAGAGGTTTTCTTTCTTCTGGGTCATTAAGTGTAATTGCTTCATCTTCACCACTGGGGGAGTCGAAGCAGAAGCCACTGCATTATGGATAAGGTTGGCTAGGGAAGAGACCTGTGGCCTAACAGGCAGCAGGGACTCAGAAGCCCTGATAAGCTTGAGCTCCCTTCATTTAGATTGGGCTTCTGAGGGAGAAGCCAGCAGTCTCTGTTTATGGAAAGTTTGCCAGGCTCATCTGTAAGGGTAGGACGGGGCACCAAAGAGAAGGGTGGCATGAGTCTACTGTTCTGTCAGTGGAGAGATACAATTTTCAGGGAGTGCCACAAAGGCCCTGTCCACACAGCCTTCTTAAGTCCCCCAGGACTTTCAGCATCATTTGGAATGACAAGGCGGACCAGGGGAAGGAATGATGGAAGATCTGCCTCTGTTTGAGTCTTATGGACCATGGTGTGAAGTCATCACAGGGCAGTGTGACAGACTCAGAAGGTTTGCCCAGAAGTGCAGCAAACACAGGTCCATGGAGTCACAATGACCTCAGGTGACGATGACCTTGAACTCCTGATCTTTTTACCTCTACTTGGAAATGGCTAGTTTCCCATTCCTGTGTCACCATCCTGGACTTAGATGATTAGACACAATAAGACGATTAGCCAGGCACGGTGGTGCACGTGGGCAATCCAAGGACCAGGGGATCATAGCCCAGAGGATCACAGAGAGTGAGTCCAGGCTACTCCATCACAAAAAGACAAACAAGCAAATGCAATTATTTCACCTATGAGGTTTTTTGTTTTAATTCACTATTGTTATTCTATTATTATTCATTTTTGAGTTGGGGACAGGGTTTCACTAAGTGTTGTTGCTAGATGGCCTGGTCTCTCTTTGTAGATCAGGCTAATTTTGTCTACAGAATCCTCTGAAGTGAATGAAGCCACCCCATCTTGTTCTGCTCTTATTCTGACTACATTTTATTTCTGTTCAGGTGTTTTTGTTTGTTTTTTTTTTTTTCCGAGACAGGGTTTCTCTGTGTAGCCTTGGCTGTCCTGGAACTCACTCTGTAGACCAGGCTGGCCTCGAACTCAGAAATCTGCCTGCCTCTGCCTCCCAAGTGCTAGGATTAAAGGCGTGTGCCACCACTGCCCAGCTGTTCAGGTGTTTTTTAGGCCCTAGTCCCTGAACAGTCGGGTCTGCCTTGGCAATACACTCTGGACTTGCCATGCCCCTGACCATGGCTTAAATGCATAACTGAAAGATCTATAACCGAATGTATTGCCAAAACAAAAGTCACCAGGTTCCCCTAACACCCAACTAACAATAATCCCATTGTGGCTTTCGCCTTTTAAATGTCCTACCTGTGCTTCAGTGTCAAGGGAACAGCCTGTTCTGGGTGGCTGGCTAATAAAGGACTCTAATGTGGCCCTCCTGAGTGCTGGGGATAAACGGAACCTGCCACTGCCTGCTTTTGTTTTTAAATTATATTTGTTTGTTTGACACAGGGTCTCACACTGTAGCCCAGATTGGCCTGAAGTTTGGGATAAACCCTCCGATTTAATTTCCTGGGCTCTAGGCTTCCAGGACTCCTCCTAAATGCTTAAGTGAGGAACTAAAGAGGTGGTCAGAGCTTTTAAAAGCCCCCGAAGCTCTTTTGGAGGGCTGGAATTTTTGGATCCTAGAACCTGTGTTAAGAACATAATGGCCCTTGTAACAGCAGTCTCCAGTGGATCTGATGTCCTTTTCTGGGTCTTGCAGGTGCCTGAACACATGTGGCACAGACACACTTAAATACATGTTTTAAATGAAATACACAGTGGGGCAAGCAAGTTATGTTTTCTCCGTGGTTCTGAGCCCATGTCCAGTTAATAAGTCTTTGTGTTAGATGGCCACTGAGAAGTGAGGGGTATTTGGAGTTTTAGAGCCAAGGTGTAACCAAAGTTCTGCCAGCCGATTCTAGAAAGCTCTTTCCTCTCCTAAGTGAGAGAGAAAGAGAGAGAGAGAGAGAGAGAGAGAGAGAGAGAGAGAGAGAGAGAGAGAGAGAGAGGTCCATATTAGTCTCTCCTCTGGGATAGGCCAATTTTGGCCTTCCTCTTCCTCCTGAAGCACGGGGATTGTGGGCTGGGGTTACCATTCCCCACCCTAGAGCAGTTTCTCCTGCTGAAAGCTTCCCGTTCAGCCTGTCAGCAAGGCTGGGCTCCACAAATGGATAATTTGTCATCTTTGCAGGCAAGATCCAGCAGGCAGCAGAGAGAGCCAGCGTGAGTGGAGTATGTCAGGCGGGGTGGAGCCCCTGAGGGGTATGAGTTTGTTAGAGAAAAGTGGCTTTGGCCAGGCTCTCCTTAGAAAAGCAGCCAGCCCATTATCCTCTCATCTACCTGAGACGTAGTAACAAACAACGGAAAGCCAAGGTTTTGTGAAGGCTAGCATTCTTCCCTCAGGATCTAATCTCCCTTTTATTAAGCAGCTCCTGGGTGCCTGCTTAGGCAGCACAAATGCTAAAATGGGAATGAAAGATTAACATTAAAAAAGGAAAACGCGGGCCTTTAAATGGCCCAGTGGGTGAAGGCACTTGTCAACGAGCCTGGGAACCTACAGATTGCCCTTTGACCTCTCCATTCATGTACCACTCTTCCCCAACCCCAAATGCCATCAAGCTAGGCCAGTCTGTAAAGGCGCTTGCCATCAGGCCTGGTGACAGGAGTTCTATTCCTAGAAGGCATGGGATTGAAGGAGGGTAGGGAAACATGAAAATTTTTTTTCAATATTGTTCACCTAAAACACATCTGAATCTCTCTGTAAGACTGAACCCAGTGATCTACACATTCATAAACAGGGTGTGTGTGTGTGTGTGTGTGTGTGTGTGTGTGTGTGTGTGTGTGTATGTGTGGAGAGAGAGAGAGAAGAAAGTCTGAAGTGTCCCTCTGGGCTGTTTATTCCAGATCCGAGCAGGATTCTCCGGAATTCTCCACTGGCCTACACTCAGTCAGCAGAGAAGTCTGAGGAGAGACCTCCTCTGGCCCTGTGGTTTCCTAACCCTGGAACTGCAGCGGTTGGGGTGTGCCCTTACTTTCCAGGCACATTTGGTTATTTTGAGACTTAGAAGACAATCTAAGTGGCTGGATATTAACCTGTTTTTACCTTGCTCTTCCTCCTCCTCTGCCTCTTCCTCCTTCCTCCTCTTTCTTGCTCCTTTGAGACAGAAGACAGAGGTTTTTTTGGGTGTGTGTGTGTGTGTGTGTTTGTGTCTCTGTGTGTGTAGCTCTGGCTGTTCTGAAACCATCTCTGTAGATGAGGCTGGCTTCAAACTCATAGAGATCTTCCTGCCTCTGCCTCCCCAGTGCTGGGATTAAAGACATAAACCACCATCATCTGGTTCAATTTCTGCTATCTAAAAAGATTTAGGTAACACCAGAAGACGGAGGGGCACTGTCTGAGCCCCTCCCCCACATAACACAATTCATTTACAATTTCTTCATGGCTCTGCCTTGCTTCCCTCCTCAGAGCTGGAATATCCACCACCACTCCTGCGGGCCCTCTAAGCTTGTGCCTATTCTTAACTGAGAGCATAGAGCCTCATGCTCTCGGCCTGCTGCGGAATTCTTCTGCCTCATGCTCTCGGCCTGCTGCGGAATTCTTCT
>NW_022196903.1:134499310-134504396 GCF_008632895.1 Mastomys coucha | reverse complement strand
CGGAATTCTTCTGCCTCATGCTCTCGGCCTGCTGCGGAATTCTTCTGCCTCATGCTCTCGGCCTGCTGTGTTTTTACCTCTCCAAACCTGGAACATTCTCCTTGTATCTTTAACAGTTAAGAGGGAAAAGCATTTCAGATTGTCTTTCCCATTTTCTTTTCTTTTTTCTTTTTTCTTTTTGTTTTTTCGAGACAGGGTTTCTCTGTATAGGTCAGGCTGTCCTGGAACTCACTCTGTAGACCAGGCTGGCCTCGAACTCAGAAATCCACCTGCCTCTGCCTCCCAAGTGCTGGGATTAAAGGCGTGCACCACCACCGCCCGGCTGTCTTTCCCATTTTCACATACACACACACACACACACACACACACACACACACACACACACAAACATATTTAAGTAGAGCACACTTTGGAGAAACCTTTCCTGGTGACAATGAAACCAATTCCCCATGCACAATAAATCACAAAGTAAACTAAGCAGAGATCAGACAGGATCAGTGGAGACTCTGTACAGTACCATGCCTCCTCCATAGAGATGCGGTCTATAGATTGCATGTGACATCTTTTATAAAGACAGATTCTACAGATTGTCAAACTCATGATAAGGGTCTTGGGAGAGGATCTGGTGTCTGTGTGTGGCCATACAGCTAGTGCAAAGGTCACCAGACCTTTAACCTATTAACCAAGTCAGCTCCCGGAAGCCTTCAGGGTAGGTGATAGGTTATGCATCTCTACCTTTGAGGGAATCACCCTGTGCATTTAACATTCCAGGATCCCGGAAGGTTTATCTGGGAGCGGAAGGACTTCCTTGCCTCCCACAGTGGGTCACCTGACTCTGTGCTAGGAAAAGGGGGAACAGAGCAGCCCAGGAGGAGACATTGTGTGCTTATTTATAGTCAGCTAAAAAGTAAACGACTCCCAATAGGAATCAGGGTTGCTTATCTAATACTCCTTTTCTTGGTTTTTAACTCTCTAAATATTGCCCACAATTATATCTAAAACTTTTGCTGAAGTATAAACTTTAAGGATTTGTAAGACTTGCTGAATCTTAGGATTTGTAAAGTCATTGGGTGTGGTTTAAAAGATCTGTAAAATCTGTAACAAAAACTTACCTTAAAACCTAATAATGGGGACTGGAGAGGTGGATCAGCGGTTAAGAGCACTGATTACTCTTCCAGAAGTCCTGAGTTCAAATACCAGCAACTACATGGTGGCTCACAACCACCTGTAATGGAATCTAGTGCCCTCTTCTGGTGTGTCTGAAGACAGAGGCAGTGTACTCATATACATTAAATAAATCTTAAAACAATAAAGTTAACAGGAAGGGCTGACAGTATATATATATAAAAAAAAACTATACATAGGTAATATTCTTTGTTCCAGGATGCTTGTATATAACTTGGATTTAAGTTTTGTTTATAAGAGAAGTTTTTAAAAAGAAAACTAGGGAGCCAGGCAATGGTGGCGCATGCCTTTAATCCCAGCACTTGGGAGGCAGAGGGACAGCCAGGGCTACACAGAGAAACCCTGTCTCAAAAAACCAAAAAAAAAAAAAAAAGAAAGAAAAAAAAAGAAAACTAGGGGGCCGGCAGAGGTCCTCAGTTCAATTCCCAGCAGCCACACACATGATGGCTTATGGCCATCTGTACAGCTACGGCGTACTCATACACACAAAATAATTAAAATAAATCTTAAAAAAAAAAAGAAAGAAAGAAAACTAGGGATGCGTGCCTGACAGGCTCCGGAGGGAGCAGAAATCGATGACAGCCATGTAGCTCACCGCCATCTAGGTTGATGACCTTGCAACTACAAAAATTGTATTGCCATGTTTTCCAATACTAGATATTATTTACAGTAACAGTCCAAATTTTTATAATTTAACCTAACCAAATTCTAACCAAAAATTATTTTTTGGGGGGATTCTGTTTTTGTTCATTACATAGTAGCTGATACTGTTAATATTTAAATATACAAAGTTCATCATGTAGGAAAGCAGGAAATATCAGACTCTCTCTGTTCAGAGCCAGTCCTTGGCTGCTGCCCTTAACTGGCTTCTTTTACATGGCTTCCAGGTGGTTTATATGCAGGAGGCTGATGTAAACAAATGGCTACCTACAATGGCCTTAACCTGGCTACAGAACATTGTCCAGCCAGTTGCACAACTGCACTTAACTTAGTAATCTTGGTGTACACAGGTTTTCCTCATGTAACTGTCTCTTAATGTTCTCCACAATGTTGCACAGTCGCTAGCTCCTGACTCTGGATCTCTGCCAACGATTAAGTTTAACCATGACCCCTCGGATGGACCCTCTTCTGAGGCACTCTAATGACTGCTCCCCTCATCAACCACATGCCAGCCTTGAAGCAGTTCCCAAGAGACTTACAACCCCAGATCCCTAAAGGTAACGTCTGAAAGGGGACAAGCAGTCCAGCGCATTCCTCTTCTGGCCACTCTGTCCATTGTTTTTGGGACTCAGAACAAATGTGGCTGGACTGAGGCCCCCTGTGCCTCACTTAACCTCTGTCTCACCTGCTCAGATCAACTTAAAGTCCTTCAGGACCAGCTAAACTCTTAACCGCTGCAGTGCTCCAAGATAAAAGAGGACTTGTTTATGCTCAGGATGGGATTTGAGCCCTTCGAAGCTAACAATGCTGCTTCCCACCAACTAGTCCTAACTGGTTTGAAATGTGGCCTAAAAAGAGAGACCAGACAACAAATCCTTCAAAGTTTCCTCCCACTCTGGCTTCTCCCCTTGATCCCTTTCCTCCTCATTCCCACACCTATACTTTTACCCCATCTTTTAAATGTTTTACTTATTGAACTTCACCCAATACCCCACCAAACGTTCCACACGAGCTCTCGCAATAGCTTCTCATTCATTTGTGCTTTGGTTTGAATGAAAATGGCCCCAAGGCCCATAGGAAGTGTGGCACACTTGAAGGAGTTGTGACCTTGTTGGGGTAGGTGTGGTCCTGTTAGGGTGGGTGTGGCCTTGCTGGGGTAGGTGTGACCTTGCTGCTTGAGGGTCAGAAAGCTTGTTAGACTATACCCAGAGACCAGGGAATGCTTAAATGGTGCTCGCAGGGGCACTGGTCTTTTCCCACCTTATGCTTAAGAGAGCTGCCACAGGCTGAATCCCATGGCATAGGACAAGTTCTGCCAGCTGTATTTAGTACTCTTGGCTTTTTCAAGTTTCAGGTTGAGTTTTCAATGTAAACTACTTTACAGTTAAAACTTCAAAATTGACAAATGAAGAAAGTATACAAGATACACTTGTGAGATGAAATAGATAGGGTCTGGAGAGATGCCAAGAATTAAAGTGTATATTACTCTTCTGGAGGACCCAAGTTTGATTACCAGCACCCATATCAGGTAATGTAAGTTATAAGTTTTTTTTTTTTAAGATTTTATTTATTTATTATATGTATACACAATGTAGCTGTCTTCAGACTCTCCAGAAGAGGAAGTCAGGTCTTGTTACAGATGGTTGTGAGCCACCATGTGGTTGCTGGGATTTGAACTCAGAACCTTTGGAAGAACAGTCGGTGCTCTTAACCACTGAGCCATCTCTCCAGCCTCTTAAATTTTCTTTAAAGATTTATTTTATTTATTTTATGTGTATGAGTACACTGTAGCTGTACAGATGGCCATGAGCAGCCATCATGTATATGGCTGCTGGGAATTGAACTCAGGACCTCTGCCGCCCCTCTTGCTCTGGCATAATTCACTGTAGCTGTCTTCAGATCCCATTACAGGTGGTTGTGAGCCACTATGTGGTTGCTGGGAATTGAACTCAGGACCTTCGAAAGAGCAGTCAGTGCTCTTACCCACTGAGTCATCTCGCCAGCCCTATGTTTTAAGTTTTGATCACTGTGCCTAAGAGATCTATGAAACAAAAAGTGCCTCTAAATAGAACGGACCTGCCGGGCGGTGGTGGTGCACGCCTTTAATCCCAGCACTTGGGAGGCAGAGGCAGGTGGATTTCTGAGTTCGAGGCCAGCCTGGTCTAGAGTAAGTTCCATGACAGCCTGACCTATACAGAGAAACCGTCTCGAAAAACCAAAAAAAAAAAAAAAAAAAAAAAAAAAAAAAAAAAAAAAAAGAACGGACCTGCTTGGTGGGAGGGGCATTCCTTGCGGTGGCAGCTCTTGCCCATGATAAACACCAATAAAAACACAAAACCAGGGGAAAAAAAAGTATCTCGAAGCTCTAAGGCCTTGCCCAGGGTCAGATA
Organism: Mastomys coucha; assembly: GCF_008632895.1. Classification (NCBI taxonomy): domain Eukaryota; kingdom Metazoa; phylum Chordata; class Mammalia; order Rodentia; family Muridae; genus Mastomys; species Mastomys coucha. The sequence goes on along the minus strand of NW_022196903.1, from coordinate 134,500,161 downwards.
ATTTCCTGAGATGCTGGAGGCTGATGCTCTCATAAGATAACAAGCCACAGGTTTTCACTTCCCTAAACAAGTTTGGTCGACTCAACTGCACCAGATGTGCTTGATCACATGTAGGCCAGAGGTACCTAGGCAGAAAGTGGGTCAGGATGTCTGCTTGCCCCACACTCCACCCAGCATTAGACTAAGACAGGAAGTACATCATCTTATGAGTTAGCCTTTATAAGCAGTTTGGTCAACGTAGCTCGTGGCCATTTTCTGAGAACCCCAGAATAGACCTGGCTAGGGTCCATTATCCTAGCCAGGATTTAGTTAGAGGTCGCTTCAGATTTGGGTTGCTATTGTAACAGTGGTCTCATTCTTGACTGGCGGGATGAGGAAGGGCTCACAACAGCCTGTCATTCCAGCTCGGGGGTTGGGGGAGAGATCCGATATCTCAGCGAGATCCTGAACCCTTGTGCACAAATACACACTTAAAAGAAGCAAATCTTTAAAAAAGGAAAGAGAGACCCTCCCGAGAGCCAAACCCTCAGAGAAGCCCAAAGACTCTTGGAGAAAGACAAAAGCCATCTCTCACGATGACCAAGTCACGTCGTAGAGTGTTCTGGCGGAGAGGCATGGTCTGTGGCTTTTCTTTGGCAGGGCTGGATGAAGGTACCGAGGGGTCAGCAGAGACGGGGCTGGCAATGCCATGCTGGGCTGGATGAAGGAAGGTACCGAGGGGTCAGCAGAGACGGGGCTGGCAATGCCATGCTGACCCATTTTCAAGGATCTGGCGGAGAGGCATGGTCTGCAAGCCCCATCTCTGCTGACCTGTCTTCACGGATCTGCAAGCCCCATCTCTGCTGACCTGT
>NW_022196903.1:134438891-134498936 GCF_008632895.1 Mastomys coucha | reverse complement strand
GCAAGCCCCATCTCTGCTGACCTGTCTTCACGGATCTGCAAGCCCCATCTCTGCTGACCTGCCTTCACTGGTCTGCAAGCCCCATCTCTGCTGACCTGCCTTCACTGGTCTGCAGACTCGAGCTGAGCACACTGGCCTTCCCTTCCTTTTGAAGTTCATGCATTTTTATACACCTGCATTTCGAATTAAGTCTAAATCCTTTTTAGTGTGTCATGGGTTGGGGACAGACTTGACCAGTGCCAACTTGGTTGGGGCTATTCTACACAGGAATCCAAAAAGCATCACATTTCCTTGTGCTCTGGGAACAATGTACAACATGAACAAAAGCTTAGAGGGGAAGAAAACGTAATCGATTCTGAAGAGCGTGAACATCTGCAAAGAATGTATCCTAAAGAAACCATCTGAGGGCCCTGATCATGAGAAACTGTCTAGTTCTCCATGGCAGAGACAGCTCTGTCAGCCCTTCCCCCACTTTCTCTAAGCACACTGGGACTGCAGCTTGGAGACATGGAAACAGGGCAGGAGACTTCTCAAAACTAACTGCTTATTGGTGTTAAGCTGCAATCTATGAGAAGTTGGAACTATGATATGGTGATCTGACCTGTGGCATGAAGTGGATATCAACTGTGGTTGGCATCATTTTCCTGTGTGCCCTCAGGTTCCTCTACTCTGTCATGGGAAGGCTGGATACACAAGGCCTTTTAATGATGTTCCCCCCACCCCCCCATTTTCTTTTTTTCGGGTGAACATAGTTGAACATAGGGCTCATACATGTTGAGGAAATGCTCTACCTCTGGGCTACACTCCTGGTCTCAGAGTCTCCATTTTTCCATAAAAAGACTAGCTAAACATGGTGGTGCATGCCTCTACCTCCAATACTTGGCAAGCAGAGCCAGGCAGTCTCTCAAAGCCAGTCTACATAGCAAGTACCAGGCCAGCCAGAGCAATATGGTGAAATCCTGAAACCCCGGAGAGCAATAGATAGATAGATAGATGATAGATAGATAGATGATAGACAGATAGATAGGAAAGAAAAATATTCTAACACAACTGATTTAAGAACATCAACATTTATTTAACATGATAAAAAAGAAATGAGCTATGAACATTTGCATTAAACTATAGTAAGCAGCCTTATTACATGTGTTCACTGTGTAACTTCTACACAATGAAGATAATTACATCTGTACACAAACCAAGTACTGGGTCTAAAAGCCTGCTTATTGCTGTACACATCTATCCCAATGATGTAAATGTCCAGTACTTCAAAATACCTACACTTGTAATCGTTTGGCTTTTTAAAGAAAAGCTAAGCAACAGTATTTGCGTGGAAGCAGATGGAGCGTGGCAGGGACTGCTGATGATGCAGTCTGACTGAGGAGGGGTTAGAGCCGAAAACAGGACAGATTTCACTTAGCAGTGATAAAACGGCACATTTTAAATATATTTATATAAAATTTTTACAAATCAAGTGTCAAACGAAGTACTGCAGAAGCCAAAATGGGAAGGAAAGGGCTGGGAAGCGGACAAGCTTGCAGGAAAGCGTAGCCTCACTGTCGAGCAAAGGAACCCCAGGTCAGAGACTTCAGCATCCAACTCTGGGAACTGCAACCAAGCAAGCTCTGATGGAGCGAGCGCAGGGGAGAAAGCACCTGACTGATACGCTCTCAACTTAAATAGCAGCAAGCTGGCGGAGGACGGTGATCTTGACACTATGGAGTGCACATACGGGCCATTAAAGCTATTTTGGAATAAACATTTTCCAAAGGTGATAAGACGATGCTCTGTGGTCAGAGGCATCCGAACTATGAATTTCATAGATTTAAGGTATATTGTACATCTTCTTACACCACTGAGGTCCACAGCTTCAGCTCTGTGTGCTCTCAACAGACGTCAGTGCGGCTGAAAAACACGAGAGGGGAGATTACTTTTGACATCTGCAAAGCTAATGATTGCTATATCCCAAAGTGACTAAGGCAGAACAACAGGTGTCAAATGTGGCCCAGAAAACCCTAACCCAGAGCACACGGACAGGCACTTTCTTCACTTCCTTATTGAAGGAACAACCGAGGATGCAATCAATCACACAGCAGCTCAGAAACGTCTCAACTGGCTTCGGCAGATTAGTGAGGCAGGTTAGCTCTGCCGGACTTCTCTAGAACACACAGCACTTACTGAACTGCATCCACAGCAGCACTTGTGAGGACTCCTACCTCCTGCCCAAACCACAGGATCAGAGAACTGACATGCACATCGAGTGGCAAGATGTTAAGTAGTAACAGTGTCTGAGCCACAGGTTAGCTGTGTGCAGTAGTCAACTATCTGATGTCTGTGCCCAGCTGTAATGCCCACTGCTCCTGGAGTTGGAATCAAAAGTAAGACACAATCCAGTAACAAATGACCAAACTGGCACATCCAAAGTCCTACCGTCCTTTGCTAGAGGAGCAGCTGCTGTGCCATAAGTCATGGCCTGACCAAAACTTCATGACAACACTTTTCTGTGTGGACGTGGAGCTTCAGGAAGCTTGGGCTGGTCTGGAATTTTTAACTCTGCTGCCTTGTCCTCCCAAGTGCTGGATTTATTGGTGTACACCATCATGTCTGATCCTTTGTGGTGTTGGGAACTGAATCCAGAACTTCATGTGTATTAGGTATGTGCTATACCAACTGAGCTACACGCCCAGCTCCTATAGTTTTGTGTTTTGCGGCAGGTCTCACCATAGCTTTGGCACCTGGAACTCACTACGTAAACACTCAGCCTCATAGAAACCCACTGGTGTCTGTCTCTCAGGAGGCACCTGGCCCTGTGAGTGTCCTCACTGCCCATTGTTCACTCACAGAAGCAGAGGCCACAAGCATTTTTATGTTTCCTGTCTAGTGTCATTCTGTCACCTGAGTCACTTTTACACAACCAAAAAGTTCTGTGAGCGAAAAGGGCAAGCCACAGACACACACCTACAACAACTGGTCATTTCTAACTCTAGCGAAGCACCTCACACCCACACCCCACAGGAGCTTCGAGTCACAGCACAGAGCTACTACAAAAACTAGGGTGAAGACAGAACCCAGACAAGAGGTCGCTGCACGGCCGGCCGGTACATCTGAAGACTGTCTAACAGCTTGTGATACTGTTTACGGCCATTCCAGAGTTTATAGTAACTGAAAAGTTCCCAGCATTGTAAGAGGTGGTAGATGCTGAGAAAACATAGAAAAAGCGTACAAATTCTCACTTCCATTTTTCAGGAAAACTATTTACTTGTAAGCACAAACTTCTGAGAAAAGCAGGTACTGTGCACATAGTCTGCATTGTGTGTGAGGGTCAGTGAGATAGTTTAGTAGTACCTATGGCCTCACTGATAATTCAAGTTCAAACCTCAGAATGTACACGGTGGCAGGCTAGAACTGGCTCCACAAGGCTGTCCTGTGGCCTACACACACTTGTTGTGGCACACTCATGCGACATATCCATCACACATACACATTAGATATACAAAACACACATTACTATTGTGTAATAGTAATAATAAAAAGTTCAAAAGAGGGCTGGTGAGATGGCTCAGTGGGTAAGGATACTGACTGCTCTTCTGAAGGTCCTGAGTTCAAATCCCAGCAACCACATGGTGGCTCACAACCACCTATAATGAGATCTGATGCCCTCTTCTGCTGTGTCTGAAGACAGCAACAGTGTACTAATTATAATAATAAATACATCTTTTTTTAAAAAGTCCAAAAGAAGCAGTGACTCAGGAAGTCACCCTCAGCTCTCTCTCTTGGCTCCAGCCAAGGTTTCAGGATGTCAAGGCTCCGCCCCAGACTGTATCACAAACATCGCTTTGTCCAAAGGGTAGCACCTGCCTGCTCAGCAGGATGTCTGCAGGGCACAGCTGCAGTGCTGCCAGGAGGGCTGGCAAAGCCGCTCACTGCAGATTCTGCTGCATTTATGAATGACAGTATGAGAGACGGAGAGAAAACACCGCCAGAGACACACTCCTGCAAAGGCAACATGAGAAACCTCAACTATGGCCTGGACCTCACACACATGGCCAGGGGTTCTGGTGGGACACAGTCCAGGGTTAACTAGCCTGTACTGCTGTTCCAACAAATGGATACAATCCAAGTAACACGCTCCTAACACAAAGCACCAAAGAGAAGAAAGACATACTTCTGAGACTACACACACATGAAATGCGATCCTTCTGTGAGCTGTGGTGCAGTGGGCGGGTCTGCTGCCATGGAGCACTCAGGAGACGGGGACAGACTTTTCACTAAAACACACCAAGAAAACAGAAGATAAGTATATACTCACACAAACACAAATACATACATGAATGTTGTTTAGAACAAGATAGTTGATATTAATTGTGTGTGTGTGTGTGTGTGTGTGTGTGTGCGCACAAGTATGTGCATGAGTGTAGAGGTCAGAAGACATCTTACAAATCCAACTAATGCCGGGCATGGTGGCACAGGCCTAATCCTAGCACTTGGGAGGCAGAGGCAGGCCTCTTGAGTTTGAGGCTAGCCTGGTCTACAAAGTGAATTGGAGGACCACCAGGGCCACACAGAGAAACCTTGTCTCAAAAAACCAAAAGGGAAAAAAAGGAAAAAGGGAAAGAAAGGACCATTAACCCGGGTTTCTGAGCATCGATATGCACTGTCTGGTCTGTTCGTCCTTTCCTCTCTTTAATCAGTTCCTGGGTATTTGTCAGAAAGTGCTGTTGTATCTTTTCTAGTTCACAGCAAGGAGGTGGCAGTGCTGTAGGCTTACCACCACAGTACACTGACCCCGACTGGCTCTAAGGGGTCCAGAGTGGGAATCCCTGTGCTACGCTTTGGTATCAGGCCGGTGTGACAGCAAGTTTAGAGGACTGAAATGGGTTTGCTTAGAGTACAGGAGGCAAACAAGTAAGAGGCTAGTTGTGGCAACACACACTTCAGTCCCAGTGCTTAGGAGGTAGGGGCAGGAGTGAAGAACAGTATCGGAAGGTCAAGATCCACCCCACACTCACACACCCACACGTGAGAGAGACACTGACAGGCCAGCACAATCACCTGCTTTCTAATGTTCCCTGGACATCCTGGGATTCCCACACTGAGATCTAGGTATGCAGCAGGGTACCAACCAGAGCAAACAAAATCCCACAGTTCCCAAAGTATCAGGTGTGGTTTCTAAGGGTTCTGGCCTGTAAGGTTTCCGTGTAGGAAGAAATCATTTAAACAAAGATTTCTGAGCCGGGCAGTGGTGGCACACGCCTTTAATCCCAGCACTTGGGAGGCAGAGGCAGGCGGATTTCTGAGTTCGAGGCCAGCCTGGTCTACAGAGTGAGTTCCAGGCCACCAGCCAGGGCTACACAGAGAAACCCTGTCTTGAAAAACCAAAAAAAAAAAAAAAAAAAAAATTAAAAAAAAAATTAAAAAACAAGATTTTGTTTTAAATTATGTAGCAGGGCATGGTGGCACACGCCTTTAATCCAGAACTCAAGGCAGAGGCAGGAGGAACTTGGTGAGTTTGAGGCTAGCCTGGTCTACAAAGCAAGTTCCAGAACAGCTAGGTCTGTTACCTAGAGAAACCCGGTCTCAAAAACAGCAATAAATGCATGTGTGTAGGTGTGCACCCGGGGTTTCCAGGACAGCCAGAGCTGTTATAGAGAGAAAGCCTCAACAAATGTGTGTCTGGGTGGAGATGGGCATAAGTCATCTCAGGCACTCGCTCAAGGCACTGCATGAGTAAACTGTAAAAGTGGTATGTAACGCCAGGCGGTGGTGGTGCACGCCTTTAATCCCATCACTTGGGAGGCAGAGGCAGGTGGATTTCTGAGTTCGAGGCCAGCCTGGTCTACAGAGTGAGTTCCAGGACAGCCAGGGCTACACAGAGAAACCCTGTCTTGAAAAACAAAAACAAAAACAAAAAAAAGTGGTATGGAACTTAAGCATTGAGCCATCTCTCTAGCCCTGATGACTTCTGAGCAAGGTCATGCCATTCAATACAGGCTGGGCTTCAACTGCCTCAGCCTCCTTGAGTACAGGAGCTGCAAGAGTCAGCATGCTTGGCTCTTCTAGACAAACAGTTTACTGTTTCATGGTTGAAAAAGAAAATGAAAGCTAATTCTCTGAGCCCCAGGCCCCGGTGTCAGAGCAGGGATAGCTGCTTCCTCCACAGTGCAGGGATGCACCTGAGGCGGAACCACACAGAAGTGGGTCCCTTGGTACACTTCCCTTGTAGAAGTAAGATCAAGAGCTCCCTTAGCACCTACAAAGGGAAGTAGTAAGCTTAAAGCATGCACGTACCTGTGGTTTGACTCTCCCTAGGAATCTCAGGAGCTGGGTCATAGGAAGCAAGAGTTTCCTCCTCTTCATGAAGACTCTCTGCTTCTTCAGGGGGGTCCTCCACCTGATGGTTTGTCATGGCCGCCTCCTCCTGAGGGCTGATGGGAACAGACTGGCATGTTAAACCTTGCAGGACTTGCACTGAGCCATGTCTCTAGCCCTGATGACTTCTGAGACAAGGTCATGCCATTCAGTACAGGACGGGCTTCAATAGCCAGCTTCTCTGAACTTCTGATATGGGGTCTAGCTACACGGCCTTGGGTGGCTTTGACTCAGCTTTCCAAAGGAGGCCACGCTGTCTGGTCTCCTTCCAACTTTCTTTCTTTCTTCCTTTCCTTTTTTTTTTTTTAAAGAATTATTTTATTTCATTTTTATGTGTATGAGTACACTGTAGCTGTACAGATGACTGTGATCGATCATGTGTGTGGCTGCTGTTGATATCAGGACTTCTGCTCGCTCTGGCCCCGCTCGCTCTGGCGTAATTTTCTGCAGCTGTCGTGAGACGCACCAGAAGAGGGCATCTGATCTCATTGTGGGTGGTTGTGAGCCACCATGTGGTTGCTGGGATCCGAACTCAGGACCTTCGGAAGAGCAGTCAGTGCTCTTACCCGCTGAGCCATCTCGCCAGCCCCTTTTTTGGTTTTTCAAGACAGGGTTTCTCTGTGTAGCCCTGGCTGTCCTGGAACTCATTCTGTAGACCAGGCTGGCCTCGAACTCAGAAATCCGCCTGCCTCTGCCTCCCAAGTGCTGGGACTAAAGGCGTGCGCCACCACCGCCCGGCTTCCTTCTAACTTTCTAATGGAAACTCATACTACACGTACTATACATAGTTAGGTGTGTGGTCCATGCCTGCAATCCCTGTACAGAAGCCAGAGAGGCAGGATGACCCCAACTTCAAGGTCATCCTGCTTTTATAGGGAGTGCTCAGTCAGCCTGGCCTATATGGGACCTCAACAAATACACACCCCCCCTCTCATACAGAAAAGATGCTACCATCTCTATTTATAATAACTGTTAATATTTTCTCATAAGTAATGTTATTTTCTTTCTTATAAAATGAAGAACAGAAAGACTGGAGCAAATGATGTTATGAAAGCTGCCTACTCAGTGCCAGCCACTCCCCCTGCCACTCGTGTTTCAGCTAAACCATGATCACAGGAACCCTCGATTCCCTACACCAACATGTTGTCAAAATGTATTTTCATTTGATGTATATGGATGCTTTGTCTGCTTGTTTGCCTGCATACCGTATGCATGTGCAGTACCCTCAGGAGCCAGAAGAGGGCATCAGATTCTCTGGAAGTAGAGTTAGAGACAGAGGAGCTGTCAAGTGCATTTTGGGAACAACCCCATAAGAGCAGCCTGGTGCTCCTAACTGCTGGGCTATGTCTCCAGCCCCTAGCCAGGATCTTCTTGGATTGGCTAGACTGGCTGGTCCAAGAGCTTCTGAGCTGCACCTGTCTCACACAGCTTCTCACAGTATCACGTAGAGGTGCGCTGTCGTGGCTTCTGCGCTCATTACCTCGTTTGTACAGCAAGCACTGAACTCACTTCTCTAGGCCCTTAATGTCCATTTCGAATTCAAACACTTCCTTTGTTTGTTTTCTAAGACAAGGTCTCTCTATGTAGCCCTAGCTATCCTGGAACTTTCTCTATAGACCATCTGGCTTCAAAGTCAGAGATCTGTGTGCCTCTGTCTCCTGAGCCCTACCTACCGCACCTGGCTGGGCTGGAGGGGTGGCTGCTCCTGGACAGAACACAGCAGCTCACAATTGTGTGTTAAATCTAGTTCTGGCTTTGGTAGGCACTGCACATATATGGGATATATGGGATACACACACACACACACACACACACACACACATGCAGGCAAAATACGCACATAAAAATAAATAAATCCTACAAGGAGCCTCAGCTTTCTGCAGCACTGACCTTCTTTTCTCTGGCTCTTACCTGCATGACCCATCTGCATGCCCCTGCTCTTTATCCATCACTTCCTCAGAAGGCATTCCGTTTGGCTCAGGTGTGTAAAGCATTTCATAAAAAATACTTTCAGATCTTTTTAGCTACAAATAAGAAAAAGTGCTTTTCAATGTATTCTTCATATATTTAATATTAGAAAAACCAGAAATGATCACATTAATTAAAGATTATGCCCCCAAATATTTGTAGATAAATCTAGATTTGAGTATTTTAAACATTAATATTATTTACTACTGAAATGTATACAGCCATTTATACAAGAGATAATACACATTACAGGCATAGCTACTGGGTGGTATTTTTATGTGGTAAACACATCTATCAAATTAAAGAGACTCTATCATTTAGTCTTAGAGCTCTCTGACTAAAAGCACACCTTAATTCCCTCAATCTCATCTTCCCAGTCCCCCCACCCTTCCATATCTGAACTTTTACCTTTCTGCTGACGCCTGTACTTTGGGGTTCAACTTCTTCTAGGTGAGCAGCCTCTGCTGCTGGAGTTTCACAGTCTGACTTGGCATCATTTTCTCTGTGGACGGTGTCTAGCTCCTTAACGTTATCATCCCTCCTTAGCGTCTGCTCAAAACACAGAGAGCATTTTTATTTATGTACTTACATTTCCTGTTATTGTTTCGAGTCAGGGTCTCAGTCCAGACTGTCCCAGAACTCACTAGGTAGCTCAGGCTGGCCACGATTTGTAGGGAGTCTCTTTCCTGGGCTTCATGCGTGGATTACGGATGGGTCTTGTTACACAGCCTAGGCTGGTATGGAAATTGTAACCCTCTGCCCACAGCTCTTGAACGTAGTGACTCTGGGTCTTTACTACTGCTACCCAGCCTCCCAGCACTCGGCTTTGGTTCTGTGTGTCAGTATGGTTCTGTGTATATGGGTACTCGACGGGCCAGAAGAGTCTGATCTCTTGAAGACGGGCCAGAAGAGTCTGATCTCTTGAAGGTGGACGTGAACTGCTTGATGTAGGTGCTGGGAAGTGAACCTGGGTCCTCTTGAAGAACAGCCTGCACTCTTAACCTCTGAGCCATTTCTACAGCACTCATGGTTTTTTTGTTTTGTTTTGTTTTAGATGGTGTCTCATTAGGCAGCCCAGGCTTCTAAATGCTGGGATTACATGCTTGAGCCGCCACATCCAGCTTTCCCTGTTTGCTTCCCAGAGCATCCTTACCTTGACACTATGCACATATGTGTACATTTTTACAGATAATAGGCATTAATGTCGACAACAAAACCAGAGTTTTTACTTACAGGGAATATTTCTATAAACAAAGGAGAAATGAAGGGAATATATACTTTTTCCTTTCCTCTTTTTTAAAACCACCCATTCTGCAACTTGTAAAATATGCCATAGAGTTCAACAGCCGGAGTCTAACGCCCACGAGCAAGGTCCATCTCCTGGATGGAAGAAGAGGCGGACCAGGGCAGGAGCGCTTGCAACTGATGCATTTCTGGTATGTGGGTCCTCTAGGGGAGTGCGCAATCGACACGTTGGGACAAAAGGCTGCTGAGGCTGAGAAGTGCAAGACATCTTTTTCTGTACAAAAGGTCATGGTAAGTCATGCACACGATCAGAGTTTGGTAGAGCTGGGAATCAGGCACGGGGCCTTGCAAATGCTAGCTAGCCATCTCACAGTTACTGCTTCCCAAGCTAATGGAACTGACACAGCCTAGAGGCAGTGTCAACTTTCTGGAGGCAGCTCACATGGGGGACTGCCTCTGTCAGACGACCCTGTGGATCATTTTCTTAATTGCTAAGCCTGCTGTGGGTAGTGCCGTCTCTAGGCAGCAGGCCCCCTTGGCTCCCCTTGATGACAGACCTGAAAGACAACTAAACCCCTTTCTCCCCTAAGTTGCTCTTGGGTCTGGTGTTTGTCATAGTAACAAGTAAACTGCATGATGGTTTACATTTGTTGAGAACTCTTCCATGTGTGTCTGTTACAAACAGGTCATGCTGCCCAGCTTAGGTGGTATGATTAACCTGCAGGTGGTACAAGGGCTGAGAACTCTTCCATGTCTGATTGTTACAAACAGGTCATGCTGCCCAGCTTAGGTGGTACGATTAACCCACAGGTGGTACAGGGCATCCAGCAATTGTTTTGGCTCTCCTCTCTTGAGCACAAGGTTATTTTCATTTTAATAAGCCACCATAGCTTACTATTATAATAATCAAATCACATGAAGCAGCTATCTTTATGGTAGGCCTACTAAAACCTATCAAACATGTAAGTCTCCGTCTATGTAACTCAGCTGAGGCGGTCATGATGGTGCGTCCTTGGGGCCCAGGCCCTCTGCAGGCTAATACAGGACTGCCTGGCTACAAGGTCAGGTCAAGGCCGCATGGACAGTTAGTGAGACTCTGTCTTAAGATAAACTTTTCTGGGGGCTGGGCACAGTGGTGCACCTTTAGTCCCAGCATCTGGGAGGCGGAAGCAAGAGGAGACTGTGAGTTTGAGGTCAGTCTGGTCTACAAATCAGTCCAGTATAGCCAGGGCTACACAGAGAAACCTGGTCTTGAAAAGCCAAAAGAAAAAAAAGAGAAAGAAAGAAAGAAAGAGGGAGGAGGGAGGAGATGCTGTCACTTTTGAAGTGGAGGCAAGAGAGCAGGAGCTCGAGGTCATTTTCGGCTGAGTGGATGTGGAGACCTTGTCATCCCTCCCACCCTGACTAAAAGTAATGTAAAGCATAAAGAGGCTGGGTGTGGTGGCTTATGTCTGCAACCCCAATACTGGGAGTAGAGGGAGGAGAATTACTAGTCCAGCCTGGGCTACATAAGGTTCCAGCCTGGTCTTGTTGCAAAAGCAAGGATGAAAGAGAAACTAGTTGGAGATGGCTCAGTGGGTAAGGGTGATGCTTACTGCCAAGCCTGCTGACACGAGTTCAATCCCCGGACAGCAGTTCCTATGGGTTGTCCTCTCCATGTGTGTTGTGGAGTGCACACCCACACCCACGCACAAAATAAAGAAATAGATTAGTCCTACCTACAACCTTAGCCTGTGACACACGTCTGTAACCTCAGTTACATGGGACCATGGCAGGAGAATGCTACACGAGGCCTGCTTGTGCTACAGCAGGAGTTCTCGGAGGTCCCTAATACCTCAGTGATGCTCTATTAAGGGCTGGGATATAATTCAGAGATGAAGTATTAATTAGCCTGTGACAATGCCCATGGCTAGTGGCCCTACCATGGCTGCCTCGTTGCAGCATATTAAATAAGCCAGTCTTCTTAACAAGCAAGGAGAAAAGATGTATCTAAAACAGTCAGAAGCAATGAAATCACAATTACATCAGTGTACCTGAGCCACCCTGAAAGGACTGTCCCTCACATCTGAAGGGCTCTGTGAGGGAGATGGGTCAGAAGCACTGAGGACATTCAGGCCTTTCTTCTTCTCCCTCAGGCAGGCCTGCTGGTGTCTCCTGATCCTCTCCAGCTGCTCTTCCACGGTCATCCTAGGCCGAGGACTCTCAGCCAGACACAGCTGTTCCACGGCACTTCTTGGTCTTTCCTTAAAATTAAAAATAAGTTTATGAACACGCAGGCGCGCACAGTCCCTCAGCTGGTCGAGTACTTGCATAGCATGCACTAGGCCCCGAGACAGATTCCAGGCACCAAATAAACCAGAAGCAGGAGGATCAAGGACATCTTTAGCTAACAGAGTTCAAAGCAAGACTGGAGTGCATAAGATATTCTCTCAAAAACAAACAAATAAAAACTTCTAAAAATATCATGAATAAGAAATGTTATAAGGGCCAAGCGGTGGTGGCGCACGCCTTTAATCCCAGCACTTGGGAGGCAGAGGCAGGCGGATTTCTGAGTTCCAGGCCAGCCTGGTCTACAGAGTGAGTTCCAGGACAGCCAGGGCTACACAGAGAAACCCTGTCTCGGAAGAAAAAAAAAAAAAAAAAAAAAAAAAAAAAAAAAAAAGAAAAAAAATGTTATAAGGTAAATTAGCAATTTTTTGTCTTCAATACCAATAAGGAAACATTAGAAGCACTAGCCTGTGGCAGAGTGCTGGCTTCCAGGTCTTCAGCTGCAACATTACAAAAATCAACTCAGCCAACCATAAGGATGACCGAGGGCTGAAACAGCCAAAGGGCAGTTGTCTAAGAGAAGCCTGGGCTCATGTTATCTCTTTCTAAATGCCTCTCTTTCTCTTGACCCACAGGCTCCAAATCAACGTTAAATAAAACTATTAAACCCTGCTGTAGCTGGGTGGTGTGGGCATGCCCCTTTAGTCCCACCACTTGGGAATATAGCCAGGCAGATCTTTGTGAGTTCAAGTACAGCCTGGTCTACAGACTTCCACAAGAGCCAAGGCTACACAGAGAAACTGTCTCAAAGCCCAAACTAAACAAAACACCCCAAACCAAACCCAAATAAAACTATCTTATTGAACTCTGATGCTGCTTTAAAAAGATAGTGCTGGGGCTGGAGAGCTAGCTTAGTAGTAAAGTGCCTGCTGTTGTGCATGAGGACCTGAGTCTGCATGCCCAGCACACAAGAAAGCCAGGTACAGCAGCTCCTGTCTATGTCCCAGAGCTTGGTGAGAGAAGGTAGAGTCAGGCAGATTTCTGGAGTTCACTGAGATGTCCTGTGGGGTCTTCCCCGTACACACACACACACACACACACACACACACACACACACACACACACACACACACACACAGAGTTGTCTGTTGTAGTGATAGCTTGGGAAGCAGAGGCAAGAATGCTGTAAATTTGAAGCTAGCCTAGGTTACATATTGATGCCTGTCTCACTAAACATAAATGAATAAATGGTTATGGCTTCTCTGAATAATGTTACTCCATGTCTCTGGAACAGAAAGTGGTGGGCTGGAGATATGGCTCAGTTGTTAAAGGCTAGGCTCACGACTAAAAATATAAGAAAATGGCATAAACCTCAGATTAGGAGAAACGAGGGAGGGAAGAAATGGGGCAGAATACTTACATAATAAACATTGTTCCATTTTAGAGGAATGTAATTTTTTTTTTGCCACATATTACTATGAAGTGACTAGTCAAGAAAATACCCTATAATGTTTTTTGATTAACAATTTTCTATAAGTTATTTTTCTTGGTTGTAAACAGTCATAAATGGCTAAATTTTTATGGCTTTTCCATGTGTCAGTTTCATTTTATATAAACTGAAGGGCTTAGAAGTATTAGTCACACTAGGAAAGAAAAATTGTAACCCACTTTATATGATATAGATTTTAAAGTTCAACACATTTTCCTATGTGTCTGGGTCCTTGGTCTGAGTTGGCAGCAGTAGGGATAGAGTGGTGGACACCTAGAACACGTGGGAGGCTGAGGCTGAGGTAGGATCTACATAAACACATCATTTTTTTTTTTTTTTTTTGGTTTTTCAAGAAAGGGTTTCTCTGTGTAGCCCTGGCTGCCCTGGAATTCACTCTGTGGACCAGGCTGGTCTCCAACTCAGAAACCTGCCTGCCTCTGCCTCCCAAGTGCTGGGATTAAAGGCATGCGCCACCACCGCCCGGCAAACACATCATCGTCGTCTTAAGGAGAAAAACAGCATATCTCTCTTAGTAACACTACCCTAGAACTATGGCACTACACTAACAGTGACACATAGCTGTGAGTTTTATCTTAGTAACTGTTTTCATTTTGGGAGTAAATTTTGAGCTAGTGTCTTTTGTAGTCCAGGGTAGTCTCCTGAAAAGTTAGGATCACAAGTGCCAACATCCTTGGACGACCTGATTGTCTTTCCTGTTAAAAAGACATGGCGTCACTGTGCAGCCTGAATGTGGACTAAGGCTTAGCTGGGGCTGACCAAAGATACCGTGACTGGCTGTCCTGTGAGATAAAAACAGAAAGAAGATGATGCTCCTAATCCAGCTCTAGACACAGAAAGCTCTCAGCAGCAGTGAAGAGGTCTGTACCGTTCTTAGCTCCACCATCTTCTTAGTTTTCCTCAAGGTCACATAGGAAGCTATCGTCGAAGACTCGGGTGTGGGTGACTTCGTTCTCAGAGGAACTCCGACTGGAAAGTGGGAACCTAAAAGTTAAAGCAGTGTGAGCTCCACAAAGCACTCGTGACCTGGCATGGTGTCCTGCTGAGCATTGCACAGAGGCCTTTGTTGAGTATGGACTTCTAGTAAGTTGGGACTGACCCTAACCCATGAACTCTCCTGCTACTCGACATACAAGCTCCTAGGCACACCCTCTGGTGGGACTGGAATGCGAGAGAAGGCTCAGCAGTTTAGAGTGTCTCCTGCTGTTACAGAGGCTTGGGGTCCCATTGTCAGTACCCATGTCAGACAGCTCACAGCCACCTGCACCTCCAGATCTAAGGGTCCCCCCTCTCTCCTGACCTGAGGGTACCCACAGATGAAGCAGATTCAAAGAAACACACACACACACACACACACACACACACACACAAAATCTCAAAAAGATTAGTTCATTACATTTTTAACTATGTGTATGTATATGGGGTACTGAACAAGGGTCCTCTGGAAGAAGAGCAAGCACTTCTAAACACTGGGTCATTACACCACTCCTATGCTAACTCTTTTGCCCAAACTTTTCTGGTTCTTTTAATTTCAATTTCTTTAAAAACATATTTTTAGCTGGGCAGTTGAGGTGCATGCCTTTAGTTCCAGCACTTAGAGGCAGAAGCAGGTAGAACTCTGAGTTCAAGGCCAGCATATCCTTCAGAGGGAGTTCCAGAATAGCCAAGGCTGCACAGAGAAACCCTGTGTCAGAAAATAAAACAAAAACAACATATTTTTGAAATTTTTTATTTTATATGTATGTATGTACGTATTCCACGTGCATGCCTGGTGCTGTCAGAGGTTAGAAGAGTTTGAGTCCCCTGGAACTAGAGTTATAGACGGCTGTGAGACTTGAACCTAGGTCCTCCACAAGTGCTTTAACCACTGAGCCAACTCTCTGGCCTCCTTAATTATTTTAAGACAAAGTCCTGCTATACAGCCCTAGTTGGTTACAGACTCATAGCAATCCTCTTGAGGTTTGTGTCAACATAGTTCAAAGCCTTTCTTTCTTTCTTCCTTTGTTTTTAAATTTGTGAGACAAGGTCTCAATTGTATAGCTCCAGCTGTCCTGGAGCTTTGCAGTTCACTATGTAGACTAGGCTGGCCTTGACGTCACAGAGATCCACCTACTTCTGCCTCCTAGATGCAGGGATTAAAGGTATGTATCGTCTCATACAGCTCTTTTTTTTGTTTTGTTTTTCGAGACAGGGTTTCTCTGTGTGGCGCTGGCTGTCCTAGAACTCATCTGTAGACCAGGCTGGCCTTGAACTCAGAGATCCACCTGCTTCTGCCTCCCAAGTGCTGGGATTAAATGTGTGCGCCACCACCGCCTGTGAGATTACATATTTATGAATGTACTGACTGAAAATATATACTAAAATATCTGAAAACAAAGACATACAAGAGGTGAAGTGCTGTCAATGCTGACCTTTAACAACGGGCGCTTCCGTCTCAGAAACTGGCTCTGATTTTTCTTCTCCATTAGATTCATCAACTTCTGCCACTGTGGTTAGCTCTGGCTCACTCTTGTAGAGTCTATAATCTGGACCCTTGAATGGAAGATGCATGATTGCAACAACAGAAGCTGCATGGTCACTGTGCTCTGTACCTCCACTAGGTAGGCGGCTCAGTGCTAGAAGCTTTGTCTAGCACCCGAAAGGTCCTGGACTTAACTGAAAAAACGTTTGCTTTTAAAGATGCAAATTGAAAGCCCCAGCTGGCTACTTCTGACATAACACAATACATGTCAGGTGATAACTGAGTAGAAAGAATAATTCAAAGTGTTTTTTTTTCCTTCCTTAGGAAGATTTTTAATTAGTAAAACTTAGTATTTTAAAACTAATATTCCTAGGGACAACTTTTTTTCTCTGTGTAGGTATCTGAGGGCCTTGCACGCACTTTAAAGATGTACTTATTTGATGTATATTAGAGCTTGGCTTGCCTGTTTGTAAGTGCAGTCAAAGGTGTGCCTGGTGCCCACAGAGGCTATGAAAGGGTGCTGGAGTCCCTCAAACTGTGAAGAAAAAGGGACCGAATCTGGGGACCCGAGCCACTTCTCCAGTTCCTTGTATGCACTTTATTACCCAAAGCTATCCTTTTGGAGGTAGGTCTCATATAGCCCAGGCTTGCCTTGCCCTCCTGACCCTTTTGACCTCCCAGGGGTATTCTCGCCTTCACCCCGCTTGAGGCTACTCAGCCTCAGTTGGTTTGGAGTCATGGCACTCCTGTATCTGCATCCCCGAGTGCTGGGATAGCAGATGGGAGAGCCATTATACCTGGCCCAAAGGCATATTTTTATCATGGTTAAACTAAGGTCTAAAAAACAGTCATAGAACCCAATAACTTTCATCTAGACGTTAAGTCTAAGTGAGCAAGGCTCACCCTGAACTAAATTCTTGTCAGAGAAGACAGTATCCTTACCATTATCCAAGGTCCCTTTTTTTCTTGGAAACAGGGACTTGCTTTATAGCTCAGGCTAGCTTTGACGTCACAACGCACCTGCCTAACCCAGGTCCCTGAATCTCCTTCTTGCTTATGACAACTGTATTCATTTCTCATTGAAGCCTCATTTCCAACCACAGGGCCCACTGCTCCTTGTCAGGGCCCACATCCTTGCATAGTTTCCTAAACTGCCCAGCTCCCATCTATTTTGCTATTTCCCTATTTTATGATCAAAATACCCTGTGTCTAACACTATGAAATGGCAAATTTAAAATACGGCTTCATCAAAATGTGCAAAATAACCACTTTATGAGAAATGAAATATTAAAATCATGAGAATATTAAAAAATGAGAATGATAAAATGTAAATTGGGAAAACAAAGGAGATTATATGCAAATAAAAAAGCACTAGCTAAAAATGGAGTTATTGTAAAAATAAGCTAGAGTATGAAATAAATTAATTTAAAAAATGAGCAGGTATGCATGATGATTTTGTGGCTGCTCCAGCCACTTACACAGTGAGATCCATTTCTTGGATATCCTTGAACTTGATGAATCTTCTTTTCTTCAGGCAGATGCACGGGGCCCCTGCTATAACAGAGCAAGGAGCTGCTATCACTGGGCAGAGGGGGGACTATGGGAGGCTGCTCTGTAAAGTCATAAGACCGGGGAAGTGGAGGCCGAGGTGGGGCTACTTCCTCTTCCTAAAGATTGTAGAATAGTCACCTTATTTAGATAAGCACATTGGATTAAGCATTTCTAAACTGTTTTCATTGCTATATTAACTTAAAGTTACTTAAATATGATTAAAGGGACACTGCCAAGTCTTACGTTGAAAAAGCAAAGCAATTTCACATGATAGTCAATAATGGGGTTTTAAATGCCATGTCTGCATTCTACACATATGGGGTAGCTTTACCTACCCAGACAGGTTACTATGTGAAAATACTGTACTTCACTGCAAAACCAGAAGAAGAAAAAAGAGCTGGCTAAAAATATATATATATCTTATTATATTTTTTTAATGCCTTTGAGAGGAAAAAGAAAATAATTTCTTTTTGGCCTTTCTTCAGTTAGGTTGACAGTATCTCTTTGTTGTTATAATTTCTCTATGGCATGCACAACCAAGCCTTTATCTAGCAACCACCCTACACATTTTATCAAACATAAGAAGCCATGATAAATACTTAAATTACAAGCAAAAAGTACAATAATGTTAAAAGTTTTAACAGACAAAAAGTAGTCATTAATTTAAGTTTTGCATTTAAGGAAAAAAAAATATGTTAGAAGTCATTAAGACACCAAGTTATTAAGTTACATTTTAAGGTTAAAATGACCTAGATATATTTATATATCTAAAAAGACTTCTCTCTCCTGAGACAGTCTTGCTGTGTAGCCCAGGCAGACTTGCTTCCTTGTGCCTCAAGATCCCAAGCACTGGGCTTAGAGGCATGCACCGCCACCCCAGGCACGCTGAAACTCTCTCTTTCAGGAACAGAGAAGCTGTAACTACTTTTATTTCACGTGTTAATATTTCAAGTTGCTAGAAGAGCATGCCAAACTTACCTCGCTTCTGCACTTAACTGATGAGAAAGGCTTTGATCCTGCCAGACCTACTGGGAGAATTAGAAAACATAACTATTTGTGTTAAGAACACTTTCCTTTCTTTCTTGTTCTTTCTTCAGTTGTTCTCTTCTTCAAAATGGCATTTTTCGTAACTGCCCTGGCTGCCCTGGAACTCACAGTGATCCCCCTGCTTCTCCCTCCTGAGTGCTGGGATTAAAGGAGTGCCCCCACTGACCAGCAAGAACAACTTTCTAAATCCACAGAAAGAGTGATTTCAGTTAGCTTACTTTACTTACATATATTTATTTTGTGGGCATGTGCATGCACACGTGCCAAGGTGCACAGGTAGAAGGCAGAGGACAACTTTTAGAAGTGGGTTCTGTCCTTCCACCTTGTGGGGCTCCAGGACTGCAGGCAGTGTCCTTAGCACTGAGCTGGCTCTACTTATTTTAGAGAAGTCTTCTCTGCTCTGCTCCTACCATGTCCTGCTTTCTAGAGTCTGCTGTGGAGTTCATCTTCTTGGCCTCAACCTCCCTAGTGCTAGGATCATGGTGTTAGCTACCATAGTGGTGAAGTCTTCAGTTCCTTTCTTTCTTTTTTGTTTTTTTGGAGGAAGGTGTCTCTGTGGCTGCCTGGAACTCGCTCTGTATACTAGGCTGGCCTCAAACTCAGGGGTCTGCCTGCCTCTACTTCCAGAGTGAGAGATTTAAGGTATGTACTACCACCAACATCTGGCTCGAATATTAAATCTTAAAAATGGTACTCCAGGCTGGAAAGATACCTAACTGGTCAAGGACACCAGCTAGGTTCTTAGCCGCAGGCTCACAACTGCCTTGAACAGTTCCAGGGGATCTGTTGCCCTCTTCTGGCCTCCACAGGCACAAGTTACACAGATGAACATGGAGGCAGAACACCAGTACACATAAAATTAAGTTTTAAAAAAACATCTTAATAATAAGAAAAGAAAGGGTATGTGGAAACAGGTTTCCTCACACATTACTGGTATACACAGTAATCTTCACAGTCTTTAGAACGGAGTGCATACTAATTCTTTACATTGTGGGACCTGGTGGAATGATGCCTGTCACAGAATGACTTACAGGTAGTAACAAATAGAGCTCCAGACACAGCACATGTTCACCAATATGAAAAAGGATAAAGCATGTTAATCTATGCAACAGTCTCAGGCAGCTACCATTAGGAAAGCCAACAAGACCAGTCACCATGCTAATGGTGGCAGGAACTGCACTCATTGGTTAGAAACAAGACAAGGCGATGCTGACACATGTTACTATACTGTGTACATGTATGAAACTTTCAAAATATAAATAAAAGATATTAGAGGCCAGTCTGCTCTACAGAGTGAGTTACACAGAGAAACCCTGTCTTGAAAACCAAAAAACCAAAAACCAAAAACAAACAAACAAAAAAAAGAGTGGGGGCAGTAGGCTGGAGAGATTGCTCAGCAGGAGGTAAGAGCACTGGCCACTGGCTGGTCTTCCAGAGGTCTGAGTTCAATTCCCAGCAACCACATGGTGGCTCACACCCATCTATAAGAGAATCTGGTATTCTCTTCTGGCCTGCAGATGTATATGTAGCAGAGCACTCATACATTAAATAAATAAAAATTAAAGGAATGGGGGAAGCAAACTGAAGAAAAGAGGTGTAGGATCACTTCAGGTCCCCCCACTAAGAGGATTCAGAAGGGAAGGGTCGCTACAGCACCTTCAGTAATCACATACATAGCTCAGGTTTTGTGTGGCTGTGGCTGCCAGAATTACTGCCTTTTTTTTTTTTTTTCCTTTTTGGTTTTTTGAGACAGAGTTTCTCTGTATAGCCCTAGCTGTTCTGGAACTCACTCTATAGACCAGGCTGGCCTCGAACTCAGAAATCCGCCTGCCTCTGCCTCCCAAGTGCTGGGATTACAGGCATGTGCCACCACCGCCCGGCGAATTACTGCTTTTAGTTTATTAACTTACGTACCCATTCAATGGCACAGAGTGACTGTTTTCTGATGATAAATTATTAACAATGTCTTTCCACTTACACACAGCCATGCAAAGCTGACTCACCTGTCTCAGCAGAGCCTCTTTGCTGTTTGTGTTTGCTCAACCCCTCCATGACATCTTGAATTCTCCAAAGTTCTTTTTGAATCTGTGCCCGTTGAATTCCTGCCGACTCACTCTATCAGTAAAGACGGACAGGTCACTGTGGTGCTTGACTGGGAAATGTCTTCCATGGACTCATGCATTTGAACCCTGGGTTTCAGTTGGTAGGGCCTTGGCAAGGGCAGTTCACACTGGGTGGGAGCTTTGACGGTTTACAGCTGGGCCCGCTCTCACTCTCTGCTTCCTGAGCACAGGCCAGCCTCCAGGCATCCCTGCCATGATGGAACTGAGGGCCAGAGGGACCCCTTCCTCCACTAAGCTGCTTTTTGGTTTTCTATGACAGCAACAGGAAAATAACTAATTCAATAATAATTTATAAAAAAAGCCAACCTTATAAGTTCTACTAGTTATATAATAAAAAATTAGAAGCGGCAGAGGATCAAGTCCCCAGGATATTTAGGATAACTCATGTGAGGCCACGATGTTGCAAAGGTAAAGAGTAGAGCACGGAGAGAAAAGCACGCATTTCTCTGATGTAAATGTGCTGTTGTACATGCTTGCTGTGTGCAAGCGCTTCCCCACTCTAGGAAGGCATACTCTTTGAAGGGACTATAAATGGAAAAATGAAGAAAGAAAACCCCCCTACTATTCCTAAGTAAAAACAACCCCCCCCAGGGGGCTGGAGAGATGGCTCAGGGGTTAAGAGCACTGACTACTCTTCCGAAGGTCCTGATTTCAAATCCCAGCAACCACATGGTGGCTCACAACCATCTGTAACAAGATCTGATGCCCTCTTCTGGTGTGTCTAAAGACAGCTACAGCGTACTTATGTATAATAACAAATAAATCTAATAAAAACAAACAAACAAGCCCCCAAGAAGAGAAGGAACGCTGCCTTGCCTACAGGTCCATCCCCTCTGGCTTCACACACACAGCCAACAGTGTGCTGCACACCAGTGGCAGGAAGTACATTTGTCCTGCATGCACAAGGCTCTCAGCACAGCACTAGCACTGGATTCAAAAGGAGTAACTATTGTGTGATTGTTCATCAGTGACAGTTGCTAGTTTGCTGCTGTAGCAGATGTCTCTTCCCTGCCTGTGGCTGTCAGGTACTACTTCAGCACCATGCCTGTGTGCTTCCAGCCATGAGGATCAGGGACTAACCATCTGAAACTGTAAGCCAGCCCCCAGTTAAACACTTTCTTTTATAAGAGTTTTATATGAGTTTGCCTTTGTCATGGTGTCTCCTTGCAGCAGCAATAGAACAAACAGTGAAAACGTGTGTGCCACATATGTGGGCAACCTCAGAGGCTTGAGGACAGTAATGGATCCCCTAGACTTAGTGTTATACATGGTTGTGAGCTATTCAATATAGGGTTGGAAGGGTAGCAAGTGCTCTTAAGTTCTCTAGCCAAGAAAAATATTATTTAAAAATATTATTTGATAAATAGGTCTGGTGGGGTACATTTATAACCTTAGTATGCAAGAGCTACAAGTGAGATACTTATGAGAGGAAAAAAAACAGTGCATGGAGTGAACAACTGTGTATTAGCAGTAACAGAATGACATGTGAAGAGTCCAAACCAAGTTTATAGGAAGTGCTGAGAGCTGAGCTAAGTACTGAGAACACAGTGCTGCGAGCTAAGCACTAAGAGTGCAGAGTGCTGAGAGCTGAGCTAAGTACTGAGAGCACAGTGCTGCGAGCTAAGCACTAAGAGTGCAGAGTGCTGAGAGCTGAACTAAGTACTGAGAGCACAGTACTTAGAGTGCTCAAGGAACTGCACTAAACACAAAGAAGCACAAGAGCTTCAGGGCTCACCAGGCTTTTATAGAGGAGATGGGGAACGTCATGGGAGAGTGAGAATCCTGTCACTGAAGACACTCCACGTGTATCTGCAGAGGCCCACAGAACGAGCCTGGGAAGGCTACAGAGGTCGACTCTAAGTAGACCGCCTTTCCTACCTGCACTTCTCCAAGGCGATCAAGTTGATCCTGCATCTGCTTCCTGGTAACAGTCACATCATATTCCAACTTGTCATATTCTCTCCAGGCTCGTTCCAGCTCCTAAAATCAAAATGTTCATCATCTTAAAGGGGACCCAAGCTTTGATGGCATTATCAATATGCTTAAAACCTCCCAAGATTTCAGAAAACTTTATGGTTTATTTTGGGTAAAATTAAAATATCAGGGCTGGAGAGATGGCTCAGTGGTGAAGAGCACAGACTGCTCTTCCAGAGGTCCTCAGTTAAAATCCCAGCAACCTCATGGTGATTCACCACCGTCTGTAATGAGATCGTATGCCTTTTCTATGTGTCTGAAGACAGCTACAGTGGACTTACATATAAAAAACAAATCTTTAAAAAAATATCTTTGGCAGTGCTGAATACTGAAACAAAAACCATGGTAAGCAAGTACTTTACTAAGTTACAACTCCAGCACCAAACAGGAACTGTTGTAATCCACTCTCCTATACTGTTTCCTCTTTCTCAAGACTATTCCATCAGAGAAAGCACATGGTGCTTGTTTTAGAGTTAGCCTTATTTTATTTACATCTTTTTTTGTGTGTGTGCAAATGTCAGGATTTTATGTATATGCCATTTATCAGATTACATACTTCTAGGCTGGCTCCATTTCTTAGCTCTCGCGGCTGTAGGCCACAAAGCCCTGTTTTGAGTCTCTTTGGGAGCCTGATATCCACGCTACGGTGTATATCCTCAGCAGTGATAGAGAGGTTCCTCACAGCCTCCCCAGCATTTGCTATCCTTTGTTTTCTTGTAGTTTTGGTTGTGAGCTTACCCTCTAACAGCTCAGCCATCTGTCCAGTCCATGTTTTCTTTAAAACAACTTTTATTTTTAGATTTATGTATTTTATGTGTATGAGCGCTTGGTTGCTTGCAGGTCTGTATGTGCACTGCCTGGGATGAACCTCCATGGCGCTGGTGGGAGCCAAGCCAAGCCTAGCTCCTCTGCAAGAGATGCAAGGCCTTTGTTTTGTTTTGTTCTGTTTTTAAAGACAGGGTCTCTGTGTAACTGGCTGTCCTGAACTCTCGATGTGGGTCAGGCTGACTGGAACTCACTCAGACTCACTGCTGGGATTAAAGGTGTGTGCCATTATGCTACGCCCGGCAGGAAATGCTCTTAGCAGCTGAGCCACCACTCTAGCTCCTTTATTTTCTTGATTATATCCATTCTGACTAAAGAAAATCTCCAAGTACTTTTGTATCTTTAGATGGCTAAGTGTGTTGAAAATGCCTTTCTTGGCCGTTGGTGTTTCTTCTCTTCAGTTCTTTAACCTACTGTTTAACTGGGTCCTTTGTCATCCTGCTATTCTCTAAATCAAATAGAAAAAATTCTATTGCAAATTTAGACTGTAAACTCTAGTGGAATTTTAGAGCATGGCAGCACACGTTTGCAATCCTTCCATCTGGGAGGTGAAAGCAGGATAAGGTCATTTTCAGCTAGTAAGGGAGTTGGAGGCTGCCTAGCCTAAGTTAGACCTTGCTTGAAAATGAAAACAACAACAAAAGTATTTCTTAAATCAAGTTTTATAATGAATTTATATTTAATTTCTTAATTTTTTTTTTTTTTAGGAGCTGGAGAGATGGCTCAGCCATTCATCAGTACTGGCTGCTGCTCTTCCAGAGGTCCTAAATTCCATTCCCAGCAACAACGTGGTGGCTCAGAGATCTGGTGCCCTCTTCTGGCATGCAGGTGTACATGCAGATAGAGCACTCATATACATAAAATAAATAAATCTTCAAAAACAAAAAAAATTTAATAGTTTTTCTTTATCTGTCTGTATGTGTAGGTGCCTGCAGAGACTAGAAAAGGGGTTACATCCCATGGAGCTGGAGTTCCAGGCAGTTTGAGCTGCCTGATGTGGGCGCTGAACCAACCTGAGGGTCCTCAGGGTGAGCTGTGAATGTTCCTAACCACTCAGGCATCTCTCTAGCATTTGAATATCCTCCCTCCCTCCCTCCCTTCCTCCCTCCCACTCTCTCTCCCTCTTCTTCCTTCCCTCTCCCCACCCCCAACAGGGTCTCATTATGTAACCCTAGCTGGACTTGATCTGGCAGCTTCCTGTCTCAGCTTCCAGAGTGCTGGGATTATAAGTATGTGTCTAACACCATACCTAGTTTATATTGAAAAAATAAAAAATCTGGGCATAGCAACACACGACTGCGATCCTGGATACTCGGAAGGTTGAGTTGGAAGCAAGGACTACCTGGTAACTCCTTAAGATCCTCGTTTGAAAAGTAGTTCTAGGAATACGTAGCTGTAGGGTGCTTGCTAGGTATATGCGGGGGACTTGGTCAATCCCAGGCAATCCCAGTAGAAAAGGGAAGAAATAAAACAGTTTGCCTGACTGTGTGAAGATTAGCCTCATTACTGGCTTTAGCAGACTTTTATGTGAATATTGAAATCAGTTTCCTTTACTAAATTTTCTCTAGCAATCTTTTATTCAGAAAGCAGAGGCGGGTGGAACTCTCTGTGAGTTCAAAACCAGCCTGGTCTACAGAGAGAGTTCCAGGCCAGCCAGGGCTACACAGAGAAACCCTGTCTCAGGACAAAACCCCTGTCTCAGGATATATGTATATATTCACATTTTATTTCTATGCTTATTTATTTCTGTGTGTGCAATGTGGAGGCCAGAGAACAATTTTGTGGAGTCACTTTTCTCCTTCCATCATGTAGGTTTTGGGGTTCAAACCCAGATCATTAGGAAGCAAGTACCTTTAAAGGCTAAGCCATCTTGCTTCGTGTTTTGCTTGACCTTCATCTTGTAATCTGTACACACCAAAGGAACAGAAAACAGAAGCAGTGGACCCCTGATGGGTCTGGGACTGGAAATGATCATGGCTTGGAATGTCAAGGGACAGCAGAGGCCAGCAAAGGCAGTGCCTAATTCCTGTGTGCAAGTAAAGTATTCAAAGTCAGAGAATATAAGGGTCTACGCCTTTAATCCCAGCACTTAGGAGGCAGAAGCAGGTGGGCTCTGGGAGTTCCAGCCAGCCAGGGCTACACAGTGAGCCCGTGTCTAAAAGGGGAGAGGAACACTAGGTACAACGCAGTGGTTAACAGTGCTTGTTACTTCTGCAGAGGACCTGAGCTCCGGTTCCAGCACCCACTCGGGTGGCTCTCAACTGCTTGTTACTTCACCTCCAGGGAATCAACTCCTTCTTATGGCCTCCTCAGGCACCTACCCACCACATAAATAAAAGTAAATCTTAAAAAAACAAAACAAAACAAAACAAATAAACAAACAAACCAAGAATTCAGAGCAGGACTTTAACCATAGAAAAAGGCCAACCTTGGTTTGTATGTCCTAAACACAAGTATACCAAGAAATTAAGAGAAAAATCACTGTGTAGCCCAGGCTGGACTTAAACCTGTCGCAATCCTTCAGCCTTGGACACCATGTTTGGCTGAACATCTCTTGTGATAATAAGACTAAAGACAGCCCAGCCAGAAGCACAGAGAAAAGCCCAAACCTACAATGTACACTGTTGTGTTTTTGAGATAAAGTCTCACTTTTTAGCTCTAGTTGACTTCAAATTAATTCACAGACATCTGCCTGCCTCTGTCTCCAGAATGCTAGGATTAAGGGCATGTGTCACCATACCCAGTTTAAGGAGTTTTCGTTTGTTTGTTTTCTGAGATAGGGTGTGGCCTCTAATCCTGGCTCTCTAAGTGTTGGGATCATAAGGGTATATATAGTACCATGTCTGGCTGTACCACTGACCAAGTGGCCAAGCCTCTTTTTACGAAAGGCTTTCAGTAAGTGGCACATGCTAATCCTGAACTCATTCCACTCTTAGGCAGGTCTTGAACTTAGTGATCATCCTGCCTCAGTCTCCTAGTACTGTGCACCAGGCCCTGAACCAGGCCCTCTAGGGAGCTCAGTGTACTCACCGCAGTGGCTCGGGAGAGTTCCCGACACGTGCTCAGCAGTCCGTTTTGCAGGTCGTCCCTCTGCATCACCACAGTTTGGATGGCAGCTGGGTTATCTGCATTCATCTCTATCTCTTGGCTGGCTGACAGCAAGGCTTGCTCAAGCGTGTACTGTGGTGATAAAGAGGACTACACTTAGTGTTCTGCATCAGTGGGTTAGTTCAGGTAACTGGCTGCCAGTCCTCATAAGCAGCAGACAGCAACATCAACCGTAGAGAGTAAAGGTAATCGCCCTACTTTCTCCTTGTGCAGCTGCTGCAGCTTCTCCTCCAGTGCACGGACCGCTTTATCCTGTTCACACAATCTGCTTAATTTGGCCTACAAGAGAAGATGTGTTTTGTTAGCAATTTAAAGTCTTTCCTGTAACGAGGGAAAGGGAACCACATAAAATAGCTGTGGGATATCTGGTTGAACTTTAAAAAAATTAATTCTTTTAATTGAAAAAATATTTTATATACTATATTCTGATCATTTCTTTCCTTTTATGACATTTTTATTTCAATCAGAACTGCCAAAAGTGGGCTGGTGAGATGGCTCAGCGGAGAAGAGCACCGACTGCTCTTTGGAAGGTCATAAGTTCAAATCCCAGAAGCCACATGGTAGCTCACAACCACCCATAATGAGATCTGACGCCCTCGCCTGGTGCATCTGAAGACAGCTACAGTGTACTTACATATAATAAATAAATAAATCTTGAAAAAAAAAAAAAAAGAACTGCCAAAAGTAAGAGGTGGAGGCAGGTAGATCTTGAGTTATAGTCCACTCAGGTGTATATAGTGAGATCCCAATTCAAAAAGGAAAAATAAATAAAAATGAAGTAAGACCAATCAAATACTTTGATGGTTTTCCTTTTCTTCTGGATCTGGGGATAAAACCCAGAATGTCAGGAAGCTAAGTAAATGCTCTACCCCACACTCCAGCCCTGGGGTAAACCATCTGTCTGACTATTTGCTCAATGGAGACAAAATTGTCATCTGTAGTTCAGGCTGGAACATCCTCAAATTCTACTGCCTTAGCTTTGCTGACATTGGAGGAATGTGACAACATGATTCCTGGCTTTCTTTCTTTTTTTTTAATTTCTTAATAACAGTTGTGCATGATGGCACATGCCTTTAATTCTAGTACTTGAGAGGCAGAGACAAGAGGACCTCTATGAGTTGAAAGCCAGCCTGGTCTAGAAGTGAGTTCTGGGGGCCAGAGATACTTACATCAATATCTACTTCTTCAGGTCTGTATTTGTATAATGTGCCTCTACATTCATCTTGTGACAGCTATAAGAAAAAGATGCCATAGAGCAATTTTAAAAATCCTATTTAAGTAACATTTTCAGTCTATGGTGAATACTTTAAATTTCTGTCAAAATGATGGTATGGCAGGTGTGATTTTTTATAATTTTTATACTTCTAGAAATTTAATTCAAGCACAAACTGTCACAAAAGTAAATAAACATTTAGCAGTAAAACAGTATACAAGATACATGAGAACGATGCCAAAGCAAGCTTCTCAAATAATAAACCAGCCAAACAAAATTAATATAGTACCTTCCATTTTCCACTGTAAAGACAAACATTACTTTGATGGAAAACGGACAAACACAACCATAGTAGCTGCACTGAATCAAATGCTTGCATCAGCATGTCCAGGGAAAACATCTGCTACAGGGCACACACAGCCACAGTGTGTGCGCTCAAGCCAACACATCTTAGCACAACCGCATTAACGAGACCTAGAACACACCGCGTACATATATGTAATATAAACACACATACACAATAGAGACTTATCTTGTTCTTCTGTCTTAAGAACTAAAAGATAATGAGGAAAAGGGCAGGTTTAATTGCAACGAGGAAATCATTTGAAACCTCACACAACTGAAAGCCTATGCTTTAAGTTATGCACAAACAAATGGCAGAAGAAGCTTGTATTGTCTGGCTGACAGCCTGTGTTGTATGATACTGTAAACACTGATATTATTTCTGTAGGGCTGAGGATTGAACCCAAAGCCTCATGCATTAGTGTCAAGCTCTTGTGGCTGAGCACATGACACCCCCAGCCTTGTAAGGGATCATTCTTCCATGTATGGAAGCCTCTTTAATGTTCTCCTAATTGTCTTTCAGTCACATAAATCCTCATTTCTGACTGTGCTTACCAAGGATTCCACAGCCATCTCAGTCAGTCATACCCAGAGCACACCGCGGCCTCTGCGGGCCTCATCTCACTCTCTCCCTTGTCTTTTGGTTTTATATTGACTGCTAAACAGCAACAAAAACATATTAGGCAAAATTGAGCTGGAGCTTATTGTACGTTTACTACACGGAACATTTTTCCTTACTGTTGGTTCAGGAAAATATATACTCCCCAACATGATCTAGTTTGGGGAGTGGAATTTTATATACACATGTACAAATCCATAAGAATGTGCCCCTCTGTAAAGACACAGAGCTTGACCATTAGAGCTTTAAAACAAACAGCTGAGAATGATAAGTAGATCTAGAAACATGCAAAGCAGGAGGTTAAAAACTCAAGCATTCCAAACATACAAGTAAGTCCTGGAATTACACACTTCGTCTTATGACTTTACTTCTCATACTCATGCAAATGAACCGTGACTATTTAAGGTATGCAGGATGACCATTAGACCTTGAGGTCTTACAGAAGTGAACAGTACATGAAAAATGAATTTGATGGTAAAAGAAGTCATCTACTAGTATAGGTAAAGACCAGCCAATAGCATCCCCACAAACATCAAGTGTTATTCTAGACTAAAGCCCCTGGAAGCAAAGAAGCAATTCCACCCTTCCCTGGAAAAGGGATGAAGAGTGAGTTTCAAAATGCTTCTTTCCACGGTGCAGACTGGACAAGGCCCAAATTCTGTTTTACACTTACAAGTGCTGGAAGGCACAAGGCCTTGTGCTATCAAGATGTTCTGGTACATTTGCTTCATATTTAAAGTTAAATGCAAAGCAGCTTTACTAGGCCATGGCATGTGCACACTGCTGGAAGAGTCTGGGCTAAAAACAGGAGCTGCACTGTGTGCCCAAGGATCAAGGAAAAAACACAGGTCTACTAAGGGGGTTTATGGTGACTGTCTGGGACCCCTGCTGTGCTGTTTTTATTTAGGGTCATTTAAAAGTCATTTTCATACCAGTTGCCATAACATCAAAAGTGTCCACTGAACAGTTAATAACCTTTTGACAGGACCTTGTGCAGCAGCCCTGGCTGGCCCAGAACTTACGCTTATTCTCCCCAGTGCTGAGATTATAGCATTTGTCGGCATGCCCAGCTGTTTCAGCTTCTGAGTGAGGTCTTTATGGTCAGGCAGATACATCAAATTTATGGGATACTTGCAGTTACTGTACCACTGGACATTTAAAAATTATTTTAATTTATGTGAATGTGCCATGTACACACAGGTGCCCAAGGAGTCCAGAAGCGTGCTGGATTCCCAGGAGTTGATGTTGCATACAGGTGCTTGTAAGCCACCCTACCAGGATGCTGGCAACTGACATTGGTCCTCTGGAAGAGCCTTATCACCCACCATCTAGCTAACTGGCCTGTCTTTTCTCGGGCTGCAGCCAAGCCTCTCCTGTCCTTTCATGGTCTCCTCTTCTCCTCTCCCTCTGTTCGGCTATGCTGAGGATGGAACCCAGAATGTAGTAGAGCTGCCAAGTGCTAAGCTCTAGTCTTCTAATGTTGGTTTCTTTTTTCTCTCTTTCACCAAAAATGGCTTGGCATTAATGAAAAATAAAATTATGTTAACTAATATTAAATTTTTACTGCTGGGCACAATAGGAATGCCTTTAATCTTAGTACTCAGGAGGCAGAGGGAGGTAGATCTTTGAGGGTAACCAGGTCTGTATAGTGAATTCCAGGCAAGCCAGAGCAACATGGTGCAGACCCTGTTAAAAACAAAAAACAAAACAAAACAAAAACAAAAACAAAAACTCTTCCCAACAAACAAAACCCAAAACTAAAATAAGCAAACAACAAAACCAACCATACAAAGACATGTAACACAACTCAACCTTTAAAAACTCTTGTGTTTGCAATCTGTCTCTCGTGAATGTATATGTATGTATATACACCCCAAAATAGGAAAAAAATTAAATTGTGGGTTTTATGTGTATATATGTGTGTATGCACATGTAAGTGCAGCTGCCAAAAAAAGATCCAATCCCCACATTTGGGATCTGGCAAGCAAACTCAGTCCTCTTCAAGCAGCAGCAGCACTCTTAACCACTGAGCCGTCTCTTCAGGGCAGCAGCACTCTTAACCACTGAGCCGTCTCTCGGGCCAACTTTGGCTTTCTCTCTTCTTCCTTCCCCATTCCCCCTGGCAATAATCTTTGTAGCCTAAAATGGCCTTGAATTCAAACAGAACCTTGTACTTTACCTTCCCAAGTGCCTGGGATTATCGGTATAAACCATGCCTGGCTTTGGAATTACTTTAAAAAAAAAAAAGATTTATGCTGGGCGGTGGTGGCACACGCCTTTAATCCCAGCACTTGGGAGGCAGAGGTAGGCGGATCTCTGAGTTTGAGGCCAGCCTGGTCTACAGAGTGAGTTTCAGGACAGCCGGGGCTACACAGAGAAACCCTGTCTTGAAAAACAACAACAACAAAAACCCCAACCAAACAGACAAACAGATTTATTTTATTTATATGAGTACACTGAAGCTGTCTTCAGGCACACCAGAAGAGGGTATTGGATCCCATTACAGATGGTTGTGAGTCACCATGTGGTTGCTGGGAATTGAACTCAGGTCCTCTGGAAGAGCAGACAGTGCTCTTAATCCGTCTCTCCAGCCCCCTGGAATTACTTTTTGATAATGTATTACCCAGTGAGCTAAAAATAAAGTCAGCTGGGGTTGGTAACATTCATGAAGGCCTCACCTCAACCCCCAGGACCAAACAAAGTGGGCAGAGAAATAGATGCCTGCAATCCCAGCACTGCTGGGGAGAGTCAGGAGGATCCCAGTTCCTGGATGGCCAGCCAGGTATGGTCCACATCTTTAATACCAGCATGGAGGAGGCAGAGGATGGAGATATCCATCTGAGCTAGGGCAGCATGGCTGCAGAGTGAGCCCCAGGCCAGCAGCATGGCTGCAGAGTGAGCCCCAGGCCAGCAGCATGGCTGCAGAGTGAGCCCCAGGCCAGCAGCATGGTTAGAGTGAGCCCCAGGCCAGCAGCATGGTTACAGAGTGAACCCCAGGCCAGCAACATGGCTGCAGAGTGAACCCCAGGCCAGCAGCATGGCTGCAGAGTGAGCCCCAGGCCAGTGTAGGCTGCCTAGTAAGACCCAACAAACAAGAAAAAAAAAAAAAAAAAAAAAAAAAAAAAAAAAAAAGAAAAGGAAAACACTTATAAAACCACCAACCAAAAACCCACCAACAAACTACCCAAGCAAACCATGCTTACAGGTCTGTCTACAGGCATTAGCTGCAGTTCTTTCGGACTCTCCACTAGGTGAGAAACTTCACTAACAGTCACCATGTTATAAAGCCTATAGCAGGAGTGTGGTGTGTTCACACTGTCTGTCAGTAGAACAACAGACCGAATTCAGGGATTTTAAAACCCTTGATTGTAGAGGCTACAAACCCAGTTCAGCAAGAGCACTGGCTATTCTTCCAGAGGACTGAGATTCAATTCTGTCTACTCCAGGGGATTTGATGCCCTCTTTTGGCTTCCTCAGGCACTAGGTACATGTGCAGTGTAAGCACATAATAAAATAAAACTTCATACTTGTCTACTACTAAACCTTACATCTTTCCACTCAGTCAATTCGAAAAAAGCCCATTGTCTATCTACGTGGGCTTTCAGGAGGCTACCTAAGAGAATATACAAATTAAGGTGGTTGCAGGAAGGTTTGGTGGCTCACTAGGAGGAAGCAGGACCCAGTCTCAAAACAATGCCACTGTGGTATGAGATGGCCCAGGGGATGAAGCGCTTGCCTGACCCTGTGGCCCTCAGCTGGATCCCGGATACCTGAGTAGAGAAGCAGGGAGCCGCTCTAACAAGCTGGCCTCACACTTCCACACATGTGCCACACAGGGTTGTGCACATGTGGACACACACATACACAAAAATGGAAGACGCCACTTCCATTTTCTTAAAGTAAAGCTGTTTAACTTTAAATATTTAGTATTTTGATTACCTTTTGTAAATTAAGGATGCTCCAGTCATTGAACACACTTCAAACATTTTGAAAACTGGGCCCGAGAGGCCTCATCTCTTGGCGTCACATAGCCCTGCTACCTGACTACAAGCAGACTCCAGAGATGGAGGCGCCTGGACCTTTCTGGCTAGTGCAAGCTCACAGGCTTCTTTTTATTTGGTGCTTTTGACATTTGAATTAGGATCTACATTCATTTTTCATGTGAGTTAATTTTTTCCTCTTCATTATGTTTTAAACATATTCTAACAGGCATTGCCCAGAGAACTGGAGGGTGCTGACGTGGAAGAAGCTGATGCTGTTGAACACAGAGCCAAGAACATTTAGACCATGGATAAATAATAATTGGAAACAATGGAGAGAAACAGGTGACTTCTTTTGCAGATCTGCAGGTTACCAAGGTTCCTAAATCAAGGCCTAACTCCCCGACACACTGTAAGTTAGAGATAGGGATGGAGATTACCCCATGGACACATGGGGACGGTAATACAGGGGAACCAACAGCTCTACTGTATTGCAACTTGGCTAGGTTCTACCCCATCAATATAAAAACCTCATAATCACCTCCCACATAAACGAAATGTACTAACGTTGGATGGAGTAGGAGAGATTTGGCGAGCTGTGCTTAAAAGGAACCAGGTTTTACAATTCCTTCTCCCTGAAACCCATTTATAATGCCGACAGAGTTAATGCAGGGAAACCTCGTAACTCCTGCTAAGTGTACTGCAGACCTCCAAGTATCTATTAACCACATGATGTACACAAAAGCTTGAAGAGGATGGTACACTTAATACTGCAGGGCAAGTGCTGAGCGAAGCCATGCCAAGGGCGCCACAGCATCTCAGAGCATGGATGGCATGTGGTTTCCCAAACAAACACAAACACGAGGTAAAAGCACTGATGTCATGAGGAGGTCTGAGGAGAGACAAGGCTGTCACTGAGGGTTTGCAGATGACAATATGGGGTCATTCAGAGTCCAAGACCTTACTTGTTGGTACAGTTGTGGTCTTAGCGCCGAGTTCTCAATCATTGTGTGAACCATGGTGATAATAGGTTCATTTTCTTTCATCTATTTCAAATCAGGAGGAGCATACAGCAAACGTCAGTTTACAGCACAGGTAGATTTGAAAGACGACACTGTAAATATATCCTCCACTTTAGTATCTTCCTAACAGTGCAGTTGCTTACACTTCACCCCATGCTTGCACACACAATGTATACCAACAATTTCAAGCAAGTATCTCAAGCTATAAAATACACCAAAGGTTATAAAATAAGCCTTCCTGACTGTACTGTGCTATAACCAGATTTTACCTTAATCAATATATCCAATTAACAGCTACTTTTACATGTTAGATGATAAAGCATGAATATATAAAAGAATCTAAAAGGAGAACAGTCTGTGAATTCAGAAGGAGAAAAATGATAATTGTTTAATTCTATTCAGTAATAAGACTGACATGAATCACAGTTCTTTATAAGGCTAGTTAGAAAATAATTAAGTTCTGTACGGATATTAAAATTTTATAATACTCAACATCTTTATCACTTAGATAACAGTTTATTAAAATTAGTCTTGATAGACAGTTTTATAACCCTTGCATTTTCTCACAGTATCATGGCATATGTAGAATCATTCAAGGACCTTTAAAATAAAACTTATCGAGTAAAGACTCAGTAAGTCTCCTTAGCTCCTCCCACAGTAGGCCAAAAGCATGATGCTACTTCATTACTGCTGTCAGGGAAGCAGAGTTTCGTGCAGCAGGCTTTGCAGTTAGCTACAGCATTCAAGAGACCAGCATTCTTAGACCAAGAGGTAATGGCTGATAGGTCTGCTGTACTTTGTGGTTTTTATCGTCTACACATTAGAAAACACAGATTTCTGCTCCCCCAGGGTTCAAGGTGTGTGATGTCCACTGCACTGGCAAAGTACATGCCTCTCCTGCACTAGAGGCCATAAAACCTGACTGCAGCCCTGCAGCAGACTTCACTTTCTCTCCGTAGCTGAGTAATGGCTATTCATCTTATATTAGAATAGATGCTAAAGCCTTGCAATGCACAGGAAAATCTAACTTCCCAATCAAAAAGTCTATTTAGAGTAGGGTCCCTCAGCCACACACACTGGAACCACTGGGCACAATTCCCAGGGAGCTCTTTGCAACCTGAGAGTCTCTGTGTAGACAGAATGATCCAGTCATGGGCAGACTGCTCTAAAAAGCCCTTGGCCAGAACAATTCACTGTCCTGAGGAGTCTACTTCTTGCTTTTAGTGTTTTTATCCGATATGAGAACTACAGATGAAAATGCTGGAGAACTAACTAAACATATTATTAACATTCCAGAAAGTATCACTCTGTACCTCTCCACATCTCAGCTAATCCTGTTCTATGATGAGATCCACCTGACACTTATGTACCCTATATGTGAGAATGCACCCAGTGCTCATGTACCTTATGTACCCTATATATGAGAATGCACCCGGCGCTCATGTACCTTATGTACCCTGTATGGGAGAATACAGCCAGCACTCATGTACCTTATGTACCCTGTATGGGAGAATACAGCCGGCACTCATGTACCTTATGTACCCTGTATGTGAGAATACACCCGGCACTCATGTACCTTATGTACCCTATATGTGAGACTACACCCAGCACCCATGTACCTTATGTAACCTATATGTGAGAATGCACCCAGCGCTCATGTACCTTATGTACCCTGTATGTGAGAATGCACCTGGCACTCGTGTACCTTATGCACCCTGTATGTGAGAACACACCCAGTGCTCATGTACCCTGCATGTGAGTGAGCATCCACCAATACTTATGTATGCAAACACTGCCTCAGGGCAGTGGTAGCCAGTCTTAGGGGGGTAGCCCTAGGTTCTCCTGGGCAATTCTCCTGTGAACTGTGAATAATTTTCTAAGTTTCTGTTCATTTGTCAAGATTTACTGTGGCGAGGCCTAGGGAAGCTGTGGCTGCCACTCTCTGTCACTCTTTGTTCTCATCTTGCTATCATTTCCCAAGGTAAATGTCTTACAAAAAAGCCCACATCAAGGAAGGTCACACTACAAGCTCTGCTTTCTGACAGAAACAGGAAAGAACACAGTAACTAGCAGAGAACTGAGGAGATGAACTCCTAGCTGAGGAATGTGAGGGAAAGGAGCTTTGGCGGGCAGAGAACTGAGGAGATGAACTCCTCCTAGCTGAAGAATGTGAGGGAAAGGAGCTTTGGTGGTTAAGGTTAAGACAGGTGAAACTGGTATCAGCAAGGCTCAGATCAACCAACCACAATCACTACAATCATGTAGGCACTGGACAGGCCAGGGTACAAGATCAGAGGACTGCCGAGAGGTGTTAAGTCTCTCCTCAGAATTCCAATGAACCTGACCTCTCATCAGTTTTCTTAGAATTCTGTCACTATGATGTCGTACTCTATTTAAGAACTGTCTTAACTTCCAGGGTCAAATACACTGGAGCCAGGAGGATAGCAAGGGGAGGGGGGAGGGAGAAAGAGGAAGAGAAAGTGAGAGTGGGTGGGGAGAAAGGAGAGGAGGGAGGGGAAGTGTTATGTAACAGTTTCCTCCCAGACTGAAACCTTCCATCCTAGGGGAAAGCTCTTTAATCGGAGGGAAACAAGTCCAAGCACTTGAGGCACTCCCCTAAACTGACTAGACCGGCCAGAACCCTTCCCTGCCAGTGTAAACAATAAAGGATGAGCAGTGCCTCAGAGGAGCCAAGTCACAAAGGCCTCTCTGAGCTGCTTGGATGAAACGTAACAAGCCGATGATGTCCGCAAGAGTGTCAGACCAGTGCAAGCATCTGGAAGGACACTCTACGACCTGTTGAGCTCTCTGTAGCTGTGTAGTAAGCTCCAGGGTCCAAGATTTTGTGAGATGTCACCAAAGCTGGGGTGATGCAGCTGTCCTTGAGTCATGTGGGCTCCTGGAAGTAACCCCTCATCCATATTCCTGTAACAATAAGACTCATCGACTCATCAGGTGGACGAGTGGCATCTTTTAGTGTTACAGCTACGAAGGGAAAGGTTTCCCCACCAGAAGAGCTGCAGCTCTGAAAGGAATGGCATCCTGGCAATAGGGAGCCGAGAAATACTACAAGGTCATCCTGCACAAACCTTACCCAAGAGATGTACTGAGAAAGACACAGGAGAGTGGAAAGGTAAGACAGACAGAGAGAGAGGAGAGAGAGAGAGAGAGAGAGAGAGAGAGAGAGAGAGAGAGAGAGAGAGAGAGAGAGAGAGAGAGAGAGAGAGAGAGAGGGAGAAAGGGAGGAAGGGAGGGGGGAGGGAGGGAGAGAGAAGACACAGAGAGAGAACCCCCCTATAAAACAATCAAACAAACAAACAACAAAAAACATTGTGGGAGAATCAAAGTCTGCTTGGCTACATGAGTGTGTCCCAACCAAAAGAAGAGGAAAGAGAAGAGAGATGGAGAAGAAAAATCAAGAGTAGCAATGAAGGGATGGAGAGACAGCTCAGCAAGTTAAAGGCACTTGCTGACAAGCCAGATAACCAGAGCATGAAACCCAGGACCCAAGGAAGATGGGAGAACTGACTCAGACCTCCTCATAAACTCTCTCTTGTACACGCACAAATATGCATGCTCACAATAGAGTAATACGATTTTAAAGGAGTAAAAAGGTGATACAAGATTATTTACTCTTAGCATTAAGGAACAAGAAGATACCAGCTTTCTAAGCCCTAAGACTACTTTGGGCAATGGTGGGGCATGCCTCTAAACCCCAGAACTCAGCAGGCAGAGGCAGGAGGATCTCTGAATTTGAGGCCAGCCTGGTCTACAGAACAAGTTCCAGGACAGCCAGGTCTACACAGAGAAACCATGTCTTGAGAAACAAAAACAAAACAAAACTCAAAACCAAAAAAAGGAGGAGGAGGAAGAAAAGGAAGAGGAGAATAGTTTGGGATAAGAGTTAAAAAACCATCCTTCAGAGTTGATCTGCAGGAGAAGGGAGGAGATGGAGGAGGGAGGGAAAACTGTAGTTGGGATAGAATATATGAGAGCACAAGAAAAGTAAAAACAATACTTATGTGTTTTGATGTATTATGTATGGGTTAAATTGGATTAAACACATTTGTCTTCTCAAAAGGAAAATCTTCCTTTTCTTGGTTCCCTCCACCAGCTGCCTTCCTTCTGTACCTTTTCTTGGTTCCCTCCACCAGCTGCCTTCCTTCTGCAGCACACTCTGGGTGTGTCTGGGTGCAGGCTCTCCTCATGCCTAGCAATGAATGCTCCAGACCCATGGCTGTTAGAATGGAGCTTGTTTGGGAGCTCAACAGAAGGAAGCTGCTGAGTTACCACAGAGGAAAAAGCTACTGGGAGCCCTTGCGCCCATCTCCTCAGGAGGGAGGACCACACCAGCATCCTCTTGGGATTTCAACCTGAACAGCAGTACACTGAGCAACTGAACACACACCACCAGGGTAGAGCTTTCTTTCCCTTCTGCAATCTCTTTGGCTTATTTCCCCTTGTAGAACATAGCTCATAAACAGGTATTGTATTATAAAATCTAAATGCTACTATGGAACATTTGTAAAACAGAAAGTTTACTCTTAGAAGTTAGGGGGCTGGAGAAATAGCTCAGTGGTTAAGAGCATTTACGGCTCTTGCAGAGGACCCAGGTTTGATTCCCAGCATCCTCAAGGTAGCCCATAACCATCTCTAAATCCATTTCCAAGGGATATGCTAATGCTCTCTTTGGGGCCGCCTCGGGCACCAGACACAAACGTGGTGTGCCTACGTACATGCAGGTGAAACATACATAGAAAAGGATAGATAGAAAAGAAGATCATAGTATGAGAAGTGACTTTCTTATCTCTTCCTAAACTATTTAAGCACCTCTTTAGAACATGGACTGCAAAAACAGGTAGGACTCATTTAGTCCCTGCCTTTAGCCCCGCCACCTGGCACCTGGCTGCTGTCCTCTCCTGACATACTATCCTGTTAGTACTGTCTACCTAGAAGTGGGCAGGAAGATTTAAGGGAAAGAGAAACATCTAAATCCCCATCTCTTCATTGCTCTTCACCACAAACAGGGAAGTCACAAAGCAAAGAGGGAAAGAAGCAAACCAGATGAGCTCAGTGAATGGGGCGGCACCGACAGGACCCAATGAAGCATGGGAAAGAGGGCATTGAAGCTGGGGAAGAGGAGTGTTGTACAGAACTTGGGGGAGTGGACATGACTAAAATACAATATAAACACATATGGAATTCTCAAAAGAGTAAACAAAATATCAAAAATACAGACTTCAAGTAGTTGACTCGCCACTTAAACATAATCTATGACAGTGTGCTACAGAATAAAGCAGAAATCCTCCCACAGAAGTGGATAGCTACTGTTATTTATGCTTTGCATTTGTGAGACAGGGTCTAAGTCTATAGTCTAGCAGGCTTACAACTCATTACATGTCTCTCCCACGACCCTGACCCTTCAAGCCTCCCAAGTGCTGGGACTAAAGGCATGCACTGGTTTTTAAAGCCACAGTAATCATTTGTCCTGAGAGGTAGCAATGAGAAACCATGCTCTCATGCTCAAGCTATGAGGAGCAGAAGTCGATCTTCAGCCTGAGTGTGTGACGTGCCAGTCTCCTGCTTGCTCATCTGCTGTAGCATGTCAGAGGAAGCAGAAAAGGAATAGCTCTCAGGGCATCTTCTGCTTCTAGTTTCCATGAATGATGTTAGAAATGAACAGAATGAAGGTTTTCCTGTGAGTGACTGTGGTGCCTACAGAAGGCCAGAGGAAGGCTGCATTGACTGCTTTTACTTAATGATTGTTAGTGGGAAGACCAAGGAGGGGCAGAGAGGGAGAGTCAGCCAGCACACACATGCCTTTGACTTTGAAATTTACCCAGAGCGTCTTCCTCTGATCTGCTGTCTACTTTGTGGTTCTATAAAACTGATGAGTCAATCTATAAATCCTGGACTCCTAATAATGCCTGCAAAAACAACAGACCTTGTCAGCTCAAACAAGTTACTGGCAGGAACAAGAGACACAGCTGGAAAGGTTGGAGCTGAATGACAAGTTCTACTAATCTAAAATTATCATAATTATTTTTATATACTGTACAGTACAACTATAGTTAGATACAATGCAGAGTGCAGTTCAAAAAAATTTAATTTCAATACATCAGTACAAACAAGCTTTAAATGTCTGTCAGAAGAGATTTCCTTTAGGTAATGTTTTGTGGGTGTACACATCTCTATGTCAGGGTCAAGTGTGTTCTTTTTCAGGAGCCCCTGTGGGACCCGAGGCCTGCTGGTTTTGCTGTGCTGACTGGTCAGACTTCCAGGGGTTGGCTGGGATTATAGGTGTTTGCCACTCTGCTGGACTCTTGTGTGGACCCTGGGGATGGCCTGCACCCTTTTCCCAGCAAGTATCTTACTGATGAGCCATCTGCCCAGCTCCCGAGGTAATTACAAGGTTACCTGCACTTAGCTATAGATGAGCTTCTGTTTGTCCAAGTTTTACATTCAAATTGTTATCTATTTTTTTTTTTAAAGATTTATTTATTTTATGTATGTGAGTACACTGTCGCTGTCTTCAGACACACCAGAAGAGGGCATCAGATCCCATTACGGATGGTTCTGAGCCACCATGTGGTTGCTGGGAATTGAACTCAGGACCTCTGGCAGAGCAGACGGTGCTCTTAACCGCTGAGCCATCTCTCCAGCCCTCAAATTGTTATCTAAAATGGTCAAATGCTCACTATCACAAGTAGTATACTTAAATGCAAAGTATTGTTCACAACATCCATTTCTATAATTATTCCCATTATCATAAAATTTTAAATTGGAAACAATGTAATT
Organism: Mastomys coucha; assembly: GCF_008632895.1. NCBI lineage: Eukaryota > Metazoa > Chordata > Mammalia > Rodentia > Muridae > Mastomys > Mastomys coucha. The sequence goes on along the minus strand of NW_022196903.1, from coordinate 134,458,519 downwards.
TTTGGAATCTGAGAACAAGGCAAATTACTTGAAAACTCTGCTGACGGAGCCCATAAATGACCAGCATTCATTTCACTGTATTAGAACGGGGCACTGGTGTGGCATAGCAGCACGTCTAAAGACCAGTGAGGGCACACAAGCCGGAGATGGGATCTGTGCTATTCTGGAAAACTGATAAAGGACAGTGGTGGCTGCAGCAAGACACCGGGAGCCCCCAGGTTCTTGCCCTTCCGTAACTGCAGCAGTCTTTCCGGAGGAAAGTCCTAGGAATCACAGCGGACCATTAGGTCATTCTGAAGATTCCAGGTAACTTCAGATTCATGCTTACACTACTGTTTTTAAAGCTAATGCCTGTACCCCGCAGGCTTTCAGAATGTTCTATGGTTTGCTTGCTCATTTACTAGGCAGGCAGTGTTTTTGAGACAGGGTCTTGTTCTGTAACTCAGGTTAGTCTTGAAGTTTTGATCTTCCTGCCTCAGGGCTGCAGGGAGCACAGGCGTGTGCAGCCAGCTCGGTGCTCTAGTTTACATTGTAAAGGAAATTTAAAGACACTTTATTCCTTATAGACCCAGGAGCTTTTCAGAACACGAGGTATCTTTATTATACTGCTTTTAAAGTTTGTATGAGAGACAAGAGTGAGTTTCATCAGCCAAGTCTCCGCAGTGAAGATCTGGACTTGGGTAACAAAATGCTCACGTTTGAAGCATTCCAATAGGCAAAATCATGGCAAAAACTAATGGGAAGTATGTAAATTACAGACTAAGAAAAGTATGCTTCTTTAAAATTAAGGTGACTGAACATGTCTGCAAAGGGTTATCCTGGTGTAAAATCTCTCTTTAAATAGAAATAATTTATAAAGCTACATTTCATTTTCTTTCAAAGACGTAAATAACGTTTCCCGTAGGAGCTATATTTGATAAAGCATTCAAATCTATGCATTTCAAGACAAGTCAAAATAAAGCTTAGCCTGATCTTTACTAAGGAATTAGTTTGTTAACAGAAACTATGTGTGCTAAGACAGCACCGCTCACTGAATAGTGACTGTCTAACCCTAACCCCGAACAGTCCTTGCTTGCTGATGCTTCCCACTTCTCGAGGTGTGTTCGCCTTTTGGACACAGGGTCTTACTTTAGGCCCCACATTAACAGTCATGGCCACCATGTCTTTCACTGCTCACTACAGATCCCCCCTGGCCACCCACCATGAGGTAATGGGGAGAATCGCAGGGTACTGACATAGGCCCTGCACACTTGGCAAGGACCAAACCCTGGGAGACAGCACCCAGGCAACTGAAAGCGGCCCGCAGCACACTCCACCCACCCTGAAGCTCTCCTTAGGGAACCCAGCGTACTACACAGGCAACAGGACCTCCATAGTGTTCATTCCTTCATTGCTCACTCCAAGCTTAGATACACCTCAGTATGTAAGAGTTTTCGTGAAATACAAGGAAAGAAACAGGACCTAGGTGACCCAGTGCACGTACCCACCCCACTGACCCTCACAAAGGTCTTTTGGTCAGGGCTCTTTACTGTCACTTAAAGAAATCATGTAATTAATTAAAGTGACTGAAATATCTAAGAAGCCAGGACAATTATACTATAAATGGTAAGTTCTAACTGGTGTCATAATAAGAAAATTCTACAAACCCCACCTGATGATCCAAATATATGGTGTTCCTTTGGAGATGATGTGAAAGAATTTCATTCTAGTAGCCATCAATCAAGGAAGGAGGGATAGAGAGCAAATTGTCAAAAGGTCAGTTGGTAATAAGAAAAACAGGTAGTTATTACAGTGCAATCCCATAGCACACAACCCCCACACATGCTCTGTCAGGGTACAGACGACATACTCACTATGCAAAAATCACAGACACTGAGTTAGTCAGTAGAAAAGGCTTGCAATGGCTTTAGCAGACAGAAGATTTCCATGCCCGTCCTTTCTGGGCTACAGCCCTCCCTTCTCATATAAACAGAGGCTATTAACCCTTTGAGACATTCCAGACTGGCCTCCATCTCCCTGATCCTCCTGTACTCAATCCTGAGTGCTGGGATCACAGGTGTGCAGCAGACAAATGCTTTTATGTCTTCATTTTAGAAAAAAGGCTTATATGAATTTTCAACTTACTGCTTGATTTGCAAACCTAAGCTTTCAGTACCCGTTTCATCAGATGCAGAAGTGCAAGACTTTACTTACTGAGCAGAGGAACTGCCTTGAGACCTCAGTGTAGGCCCCTCGCCCCAGTGGAGTTGAAGGCTAAGAAGTGTACACTCATTGTGTTTTCTCAATTATACACCCATGTAAGTAAGCTGAATTCTCAAAGGGTCAATAGGAGACTGTAATGTTTCTGTGGTGATAGTACAGGCTCATGCGCAACACCAAGGACACAGAATGCACTGATGACTGATGACGTCAGACATCTACATCTCCATAGCTGACCTTTGGGCTGTGGGCCTCAAGTTTCAGCTGCATGAGCTGTGCTAAGGTATGCTCCCGGATAGTACTCAGTTCTGCCTGCTGCCGTCTCAGCTTTATGAGCAGCAGCGTGAGCTCCTCTGGCTGAAGGAGTACAATTTAAGAATCCAAACAGTGGAAAACAGATTAATTGTTGTCTTAAGTGACAGACATTAAACCAAGATTTCTTGGCAAGTTTCCTCTTACGGTTGGCATCATAGAGCCTAGGCACTATGATGATAGGTCCTACATAAATGCATAGACATCTAGAGAGACAGAAGGAATAGTGTTACTTTACATCAAAACAACATGACATTCAGAACTCATGAGAGTATTTCATTGTCAAGAACAAAAGGCACAACACCACCATAAAGTTTAGCACAGTGAACTGTTAAGCTGCTCACTAAAGATGTCATCAGAGTGTTAAAATTACACCTAAGACTCGTCCAGCAACAGAACAATATTGGTCTATCCAACATCATTTCAAAGAACAAGTAAATCAAAAGAATTACATTTCAGAAATGAAAAACTTGGGTACTATTTCTGAATTCCAAGTTTTGGCATTTAAGATCACTGGCATTTTGTAATGCTACCTACCAATAGAGTTCCCACAGCATTTTTTAAATGACTAGATGTCATATTAAGGAAAAAGAAAGGAAAACAAATATTGCTATTAGTGTTCCCAATCCCTGCATGCACTCTCTGGAAACACTGGAGGCTGACTCCCCAGTGCTACTACAAATCCTGGGGAGGAAAGCTTTCCAACCCGGGGCGAACTTCTCAACACCTGTAGGGGTCCTAAGCAGCAGATAGACCATGTCTCTCTGCGCTTTGTTTACAAACTGTAAGGGGTAAGGAAAGACTCTGCCCCCAAACATCCCGGGCCTGGGCACTGCTGAGCGCTCTGTTCATTTGCTGCGGCTCTCCATTTTCTATACCATGAAGTTCTTTTAGAGACCCGTGGCACTTTCACTACTGCCTTCCAACAGCACAGTATCACAGAAGGGAGGCAGCCCTCGATTGGCTCTCAGATGAAGGTGGGCACAAAGACAAGGCAGCAGGCTTTTACAATTAGCAGTGTTTAGTACACGTGATGTCAAGCTACAGTGCATGACACCCCTTCCCCCCCAAAAACCAAAAAACCCAAACAAAATCCAAAAGGCCAGCCTTTGCTCTGGGGCCACCGTGTGACTGCAGGGCTCTGGGACAGGCTGTATCTCCTGATCACTTTGTCCAGCTCTTGAGGCCTTGCTGGAGATGTGGTAGGTAAGGACTGCCGACCTCGTTTCTTTCTTTTTGGTAGAATAGGATATTCTGAACCTCAGGCTGATTTCTGACAGAAAAATCCAAAGAAGTTTGTATGTGGACTAAAATGATGGGGACTTTTCAAAAGGACATAAGGCTGTAAGGCTGCCGAGGTCAAATACAGAGGATGGGAAAGGTTGGGGTGATGGTGACTATGTGTGATTCGGAATAGCCACTAGAGGGAGCAAAACGGAAGAGAAAATAGCTCGCAGCGACTCTGTGACTGTAGCCTGCTTCTGTCACATTGCAATCTACTGCTTAATACTTCTTGATTTTTAACAATCTAGTACCCAATGGTTCTTGTTTTTTAATAAAATATATTCACAATCTTTGAGAACTGAAATCACTTTAAATGAAGAACAAATTCCTTTTATATAAACATGTAAGATGAAATATGTTTATATGAAATACAGATGAGTTTGTTTTGATTGCTGTAGGAGAGAATTTTAAATAATAATGAACAATCCTACATGTGTTAAACCACACCCTCAAACAAATAGCACTATCTACTGACACTGAAGTCAGGCCACAAAGCAAGGGCTCCAGCACTGTTCATGCCCCAGAGGCTGGGGCAGGAGGATTGTCAGATGGAGACCTTGCGTAAAAGCAAAGGCAAACGCAAAAACAAACAAAACAAAACAACAAAAATTAAAAACAAAACCAACACCCCCCCAAAAAACTAACCCAAAGCAAAGTCATCCATTTTCTTTGATTTGCAGAACTGATATTAGAAATATTTCTAAGTATAGATAATACCGACAACAAGGTGAAAACAGTAAGAATACTTGCTGCGGTGTTTCCCTCCCACCCTGTATCTCAGGCTGGGCTCTAACTCCCAGTCTCCCAGTTTCAGCCTCAGGATCAACAGGATTAAAGGTATAAGCCTCCACGGCTGGCTGACTACTCTACAGTCTTTCTTTGGGTAAATACACAAAACCAATGCATTTTTGATTCCAAAGCAGATAATATATATTAAATTTCACAGAAAAGCCAAACATGGCAGTATGTTCATGTAATCCCAGCATGAGGAGGCCAAGCAAGAAGGAAGACTAAGCTCCAGGCTGGCCTATGCTATATGTCAGAATAAAACAAAAGCCACAGGCAAAATGTTTCATTCAGAAGGTCTGCTGTGCGGTCCCAGCTGCTTGCTGGATTTTACTGGGTGTTCCTGTAGGCAGTTCTCAGTCTTCCTGATGCTTCAACCCTTTAACATGCTGTGGTGACCCCCAGCTATAAAATCATTTTCATTGCTACTTCACAACTGTAATTTTGCTGTTGTGAACTGTAATGCACATGTGATATACAGGCTAGCTGATATGTGACCCCTCGAAGGGGTCACAACCCACAGGTTGAGAACTGCTGGCCTCGAACTCAGAAATCCACCTGCCTTTGCTTCCCAAGTGCTGGGTTTAAAGGCGTGTGCTACCACTGCCCTTGAATACAGTCTTGTGTATCTTGTGTAAGCACTCCCTACTGAGATACTTGGGTGTGGTCATGAATGCCATGCCATCATATATGCTCTGTAGCCATGGTTGGCCTAACTCCATCCCTGTGTTCCACTGTGCCTGATTTTATTTTGAAGAAAAGGGATAACAAATCAAAAACCCAGAGCTAACTAGTAAACTTTGAATGTGCTCCTTTATTTGGACGTTTAGGGGAAGGCAGTCACAGAGATCAGCATGGCTACTATGTAAGTCTACGTTCTTCTCCTGTTGAACCTTGGTTACAAAGCATGTCCTCCTGGGCAGCAAATGAAGCAAGCATGTGCTGAGTAAACTTATCACACTCACCGTTCTGCCTTGGAGGCTCTGAGGACTAACAGCCTGTAAAGTTAAGCCTGCTGGCATTGACCTTCTGTCAGGTACATAGACATGCTGGGAAAGAGAGACAAGAGAATTCAGTGGTGGCCTTTGGTTTTTGGGGGGACAGTGTCAATATTGTTGATGAATAATCTTAAATTTACATTACGTAATACTAATTAAAATCATCATTAGTTTCTACGAGAGAAATACTAGCATTATTTACTTGACTAAAATATAGATGCTAATGGACAGAGTAACTTTATTTAGACTGGTCAGTAGCATGCCAGCTCCTTGTCCTCAGGACACAGTATGTGTGCACGCGCTGTCCTGTGTTTCAGAGAAGACCTTATGTAGCTCAGGCTGGCCCACACTTATCTCCTAATCTAACAGTTTCCAATACCCAAGTGCTAGAATCACAGGCATGATCCGTTATACCTAGGCCTATATAAACACATTTTATATTTATTATTACCATTTATGTATAAGGTGTGTGTGACAGCACATACGTGGAGGTTAAAGGACGACTGTGTGGCACTAGTTCTGTCATCCACTCACTTTAGGTGGGTTCTGGAGACTGAGTTCAGGCCACTAGGCTGACACAGCCACATCTTTACCTGCTGAGCCATCTCACCGGCCTGGCTTCAGTCTTTAGAGAAAATTTAGTGAGGGGAGTGTCATAGGTTGAGAGTTTCACAGATTTTACCATTTGGCTGTTTTTCAATGCCTGCTTTTATTATGTTCAGTCTGTTATGACAAGTCTTTAGTGAAAGTATGTCACCAAACCCACCTGGCACTGTTTAAGTGGTGAGGGGTGGGGACCCTGAGCAGCTCATCTGGGTGGGTGTAGGCAACATCCTCTAGTCTACCACACTGCAACCTTTGGTGGAGATATTCATCTCTGATCTGTAGCTAAGTTCAAATAAAGTGGCCTTTCCTTAAAACTTCCTGGGGAGCTGACATGCTCCGGTCTACCGCGCTTTAACCTTTGGCTGTGTGCAGTCTGCTAATAAAAGAGTTCATCTGCAAAGTGCTGGCTCAGCAAGTCATTCGATGTTCTTCAGACTGGGATGTCTTAGTACAAAACACTCAAAAGATCATGTTTGTCAATATCACATCAACCCTTTGGTCCTGAAAAGTTGCCAAACTCACTCTGCAAACAAATGGTCTCCAAGACGGTCTTCCTGAAAACTCAGATCCCGCCAGTGCTGACACACGCTGTAACATTTTTTCTCTTTGAAGTGATAGCTTCCATGTCAGTTTGGCAGAGGTCTACTAACTAATAAATCTGAATAATAATCCTTGTCTGTAAGCCCCAAATTAACCCTTCCTTCAAAAAGCTGCCTTGGTCATTGTGTTTTATCATAGCAATAGAAAATAGCTACAACATGGACCAAACTTATAATCTAAAGCTGAGACAGGACCATTTGGAGTGACAACTTCCAGAGATCCTGCCTCAAAAGCATGGGAGACATACTTCAAACACAAACGCTTGCCTGGGTAGAGGAGGCTTCGGCCACACACAAACACACACACACACAAACACACAAAGGAACAAATCACTCATGTGATCCACAAGTATTGAAAGCTTAGATTCTATTATGGGATTCTAATAGAGTGTTTTAATTTTTGACACTGATTTTTTTTTTAGATTTATTTTATATTTTAAGTGTATGAGTACACTGTAGCTGTACAGATGGCTGTGAGCCAGCCATCATGTGTGTGGCTGCTGGGAATTGAACTCAGGACCTCTGCTGGGCCCGCTCGCTCCAGCCCAATTCACTGTAGCTGTCTTCACACACACACCAGAAGAGGGCGTCAGATCTCATTACGGGTGGTTGTGAGCCACTATGTGGTTGCTGGGATCCGAACTCAGGACCTTTGGAAGAGCAGTCAGTGCTCTTACCCGCTGAGCCATCTCGCCAGCCCGAGTGTTTTAATTTTTAAGATGATTTTTTAAGAGAATAGCTTTGTTCTCTTGCCTCTAACTTAATTTAAAAAGTATATTAAAAAGAAAATACACACCTTTAATCCCAGCACTTGGGAGGCAGAGGCAGGCGGATTTCTGAGTTCGAGGCTAGCCTGGTCTACAGAGTGAGTTCCAGGACAGCCAGAGCTACACAGAGAAACCCTGTCTCGAAAAACCAAAAAAGAAAATACAACATCATTGAGCAATGAATTAACACAAACAGCATTTTACCTTAGGGTGATGAGGCCTGTGCCTGCGGTCTATGGTCACATCCCCTCTGTGGAGCGGCGAGGTCACTTCTGACCTGTATGTCCGCGGAGGGGAGAAGCCCTGGTAAGCAGCTGCTGATGCATGGGAAGGCGACGTGGGAATGGGGTGCATGGTCTGCTCAGACACCTTGACCACAGCTTTAGGGCTGTTCAGGCAGCCGTGCCGAGGGAGGGTGCTCTGCCTGTGGTAAAACTGGCGCTGCTGCCACTCGTACAGCTGCCACATGGTGTCATCTCTCATGGATCGCCGCTTCTCTTCTGCTCCAGGCCCTGTCTTCTCATGACCAGGAGGGGTTACACTGCAGAGACTCTCAGGTCTGGTCCTGCTGTTCCTCGGGAGTGTTCGGTAACCTTCAGGGTAGCGGGCTGGAATCTGGGCGCGGTGGCTTGGCATATTTCTTGGCAATGTTTGATAAGAAATTACTCTAAAATTAAAAAGTTGTAAAAATGAAAGTTGTTGTAAAGTAGAGAGAGATCTGCTTTTGTGATTTTAAGTGATACTGTGTTTCTGGTTTTCCTGTCAAGTAAATACATATCAGGCTTTATCTTTTAAAAGGACATAGTTTAGTGGCATGTGGACTTGCTCAGCATATGAAAAGCCCTGGGTTTGAACCTCAATATGTAACAAAATGAAAGACTTTAGGAAGGACTAGTCAGCCAAAATGTTATACGAGGTATAAATCATTAAAAAGCTAAAGCTTTTTAAATGAAATTACATCTGGGATGTACTGTATAAATAGGATCTACAGCAATTCTATGTGACTCTCTGGTTCATTACAGGAGCATCTGCCCATTTCCAGTGATAGTAAGAATAGTTAGGCCTTTAACTCCAGGGCTTCTTCTTAAGCACAGGTAGAGGTGGATCAGGCCAGCCTGGTCTGCAGTGAGACACTCCCTGTCTTAGAAAAACAAACAAACGCCAGGCAGTGGGGGTGGAAGTCTTTAATCCCAGCACTTGGGAGGCAGAGGCAGGCAGATTTCTGAGTTCAAGGCCAGCCTGGTCTACAGGGTGAGTTCCAGGACAGCCAGGACTACACAGAGGAACCCTGTCTCGAAAAAAACCGAAAAAAACAAAACAAAACAACAACAACAACAAAAAACACATAAAAACCTCAACCAAACAAAAAACCCCTACTTATTGATCTTTCTCCCAAACAGTTCCCCCAAATCCAACTCCCAAGATATTAATAAATAAAATTTAAAAAGAGACTATTCAAGAACTGATCTTAAGCCTTCATCTTTAATTGTGCCACTAGTTAGATAGTAAGGCCCTGCCTTAAAAAAAACAACCAAAAAAAAAAAAAAAGTTAAGATTGAATTTCAAGTGTTCATTCATCATAACCTATCACTCTGTGGTGCACACATTTGTATCCTAAGACAAAGTTACTGTAACCCAAAAAACCAGGGCTATGAGAAAGGTAGGTTTAACAGTGGTTCCCTGCACCCTCCAGAGCTCCTCAGACTGAAACCAGGGCTATGGGAAAGGTAGGTTCAACAGTGGTTTCCTTCAGTCAGCTCTCCTGAACACTACAGCTTTCCTCCATCATTCTGGCTCCACTTTCAGGCTCTTGCAATGTCACCAGCACTACTCCCTGCCCCCCCACCCCCCAAGGTCAATCATCAGGCCACTAACTCTGGAGTGGAGTGAGAGAACCGTCTCCTGGGACTAGAGCACAGTTCAATTAACTGTGGCTTTCTCTCCAGCTGCGCCTCCCCACCCCCGTTACATTTCCTCTCCGACTTCTCTTTGATAAGACAGAAGACAGAAATCAGTCAAGAGGGAAGAGCTGGCAGCCCCACACTTACGTGTTCAGGTACTGCAGCCAGGGGAAGCTGAGTTCACGAAAGACTCCACCTTGGCACCTGAGCCATCTACCTCAGGTTGTTTTAGCCTGAGACACTAACTCTGAAGCAACTTAACCTCCATGGCTTGCTTAAGAAAGTTAAGAAAGTTCTAGACTTAGGAAACAAATGCTACAGGAGTTCAGAATGACACCATGGAAATGTATCTGCACGAGAAGGGCCATGCACTGCCAGCCGACCTATGCACTAATTGTGCAAAGCACACTTGTGAGGTGCCAGCACCGTCAGTCCCTGAAGCTTCACCAGCTTGAGAGCTGCCGTGCCTACTTTAATTGCCATGTATGTACTAACAGCAGCATTCCCATCAGCGTGGCCAATGGACTCGAGTTTGAAAGGTTCTGCCCTCTTTGAAACATTGGGGGATTTCTAGTAGAAAAGTGTTATTAACAAGTAAATTAATTTTTTGTCTCATACATGGAGACCTGCTTTTCAGAAGTACAATTTATTCCAGTCATTTCTGTCCCAAGGAAATTTAAATTAAGCCAAGAAAGCTTAAGCAGTGAGCACAGTGAGCCATTCCGCAGCGGCTGCCTGTGCCCTGCTCTGCGGTCCCTCAGGCCTACCAACAGTAAACCACCCTTGCTTCCTACTAGGGTCTCAGTAATTAAAGAAAGCCTTTCATAAAGGAAAAAAGGCAGTTATTTCATGAATTATGATGATGCTTCTTTTCACCAGGGAAAGTTTGCAAATTTTTTTTGGGGGGGAATGTTTATTTAGAATACATGATACTTTTCAAAGATTCAAAGTGGCCTTGAGCCATTTGCAAAGAATGTGACCCTTTGAGTACTCAGGTGACCAGACAACCGTGAAGCTGAGGAGAAGGCCACAGACAAAGCCCTTGTCCCTGCGACTGGCTCAGCCCTCGGAAGGCTGCTCACACTCACTGACATCTCACACAGGAAAACAGAAGTCCCAGAGGCTGGCTACCCTCTCTACATTTTTAAACTAAAGAAAGAAATGTTTTAGTTGAGATTTAAGTTGGGAGGAAGCAATTTGGCCACCTTCCAGTCTGAATTCCTCCCTGGCTGTGACCTTTAGTCCTGCTCACCCTTGCCCTCAGAGCTGCTTCCCGTTTTCTGTTTTATCAAACAGCATTGACTTGTTTTCCTACAGACAGTATATCAGCTGACCATCCCATAATTAAATTCTATTTTCTTATCAAGTCATTAAGTAATTTGCTTACCTATGACTGTGGTCAATATGAAAGTAACATGTAAATTCAGGCAATGGTGGCGCACGCCTTTAATCCCAGCACTTGGGAGGCAGAGGCAGATGGATTTCTGAGTTCGAGGCCTGGTCTACAGAGTGAGTTCCAGGACAGCCAGGGCTACACAGAGAAACCCTGTCTCGAAAAACCAAAACCAAACCAAAACAAAACAAAACAAAACAAAACAAAAACAAAAACAGTGTTTTGCCAATTTTCAAGTACTTAAGTTAATTACTTGTTATAACTCAATCACTATGTGGTACAAAAGTCTCTACAATGTATCAAGTAAAGTCAGAGTTATTCCCAACTCTCTTGTGCAAACCCTAAAGTGAGCACACAGGATGTGAGCAGCACCTCACAGGGGTGTGCACTTGCAGCCTTGGGAGAGCTAAGAAGCCCAGCCTACCAAGGCTTCAGAGGGCCCTCCTGAAGACGCTTCACACACTGCAGGCTGGCACTGTACTGAGCAGAGCGGCAACGCATCCCCACAGCTCACAAGCGTCAGCACTGAACTGGAAGAACCTCCAAGTCATGCTCTCTGTTCTGTTACTTACAAGTTACAGTAACAGTTATATAGTGATCTGTATGAAAATTATTACATACTTATATCATGGTCTATATTACTAATATAAAGCATGTAAGGTAACTTGCAAAGTCTATTTAAATTGAAACATATTTTCTCAAAGAACTTGTGTTTTAAGAAAAATTTACAGCCAGATGGTGGTGCATGCCTTTAATTCCAGCACCCAGGAAGCAGAAGCAGACGGATCTCTGAGTTTGAGCCTAGCCTCATCTATAGAGAGTTCCAGGACAGCTAGGGATACACAGAGAATCCCTGTTTCAACCCTACCCACCCCACCTCCCCCCCCAAATTACAATGATTTTTATGAATCTGAACAAAAAAATACTTGTAGAAATATAAAATCTGTTGACTTGTGAGGGTTAGGATCAAACCCATGCCTTATGCATACCAGGCAAGTATTCTACCACTGCATTTTGCCCCTCGCTGTAAAATTTACTTCACAATTTTTACTTATTGTTTTTCTTTCTTTTCTTTTCTTTTCTTTTTTTTTTTTTCGAGGCAAGTGTTTTCAAATGAGTCTCACTATGTAACTCTGGGTGGCCTACTGCTAACTATGACATAACCCGGGCTGGCCATTGGTCTCAGCCTCCACAGCGCTGAGATTTCAAGGGTGCAGCAGCACCCCTGGCCTATGCTTTGTGTTCTGAGGGGCTGTAGAGATAGCGCTGTGCTTAAGAGCACTAGGTGCTCTTGCAGAGGACCTGGGTTCAGTTCTTAGCACTCACATCACCACAGAGGGAATCACAGATATTTTCTGGTCTCTGCAGGCACCAGGATGTTCACAATGTACAAACATACATCCCAGTAAAACATTCACGCAAAAAAGTAAACATCTGTGTGCGTGCACACATGCGTGCACGCGCACATGCGTGCACACACACGCTAAATGTGGTGGGGCACAACTTTACTCAAGCACTTATAAGGCAGAGACAAAAGTGAGTTTGAGGCTAATCTGGTCTACATATCATGTTCTAGGCCAGCCAGGGATATATAGTGAAACTGTCCCTCAAAAACAAAACAAGTTTTCTGAAATGTACCTACTTCTCAGCATATATTCATGATAATCTTTGCAAATTCTGCCATTTCTTATTTCTCAAATGTTTATTCTCTTAGGTCTCCTCTACTTTTATTAAAATGAAGACAGGGTCTTACTACGTGGCTTGCTTCCAACTCCCAGTCTTCAGGCTCAGCCACAGGAGTGTTAGGATTGGAGAGAGGCACGGACCATCACACCTGGCACTTGCAGGTTTTCCCTTAGACCCTCCTTTATTCCAGTCTCCCACGGAGTAAATGTATTCTTTCCCACTTTTAACCACTTTAGATCACGGTGTATCTAAGGGGTAGACTGCCCTCTGAAGACGCAGACTCACAGGTACAGGGCCAGGCCCTCTCCTCTCCTCTCCCCACTTCAAATGTGAACTTTTCCAAACTTTTAGGTTACGATCTAATATTTACAGGCCTTTCTTCCTTTCCCTTTTTTAGTAGTGCTAGGAATCAAACCTAAGGCATTCAAGGCACACTATGGTCCCACAGTGATCTCTTGATTTTATTTTGAGACAAGGTTGAGCTGTATAGCTCTGGCTGGCCTTGAACTCCTGATCCCCCTGTCTCTATTCCCCAATCCTGGAGTTACAGGTGTGTGCTACCACACCTGGTTCCCAGGTTTCTTGGCTATAGAGATTCTTCAGTCCACGGGGATGCAGAAGCTGTTAATGGAAGAGAGACTAGGACTAGAGAAATTCCCATTGGTTTATCACAGTTCTGAATTCCAGGAGGAGAGGAGGGGGCAAAGGCAGCTTCTGCCTATCATTTGTTCTGGGCCAGGAAGGACAGCGCTTCACCAAAGCCAGGCTATGCACAGGAACAAGAGACAGAAAGCACTTACATCTCATCACCATGAGCAAGCTACAGTAATCAAAGCATGAAATCTAAGCATCCTTTAAACCAGTGCTGCAACTCAAGCCAAGCTGCCCCAGCACACAGCCGAGAAAGCAGGCTGCCGCAGGTACTTACCCTCTGGGCTCTTCTTCAAGACCCCGCCCCTTCTGGACTTTAATCCACTGCTCCAGCTGCTGCATTGAATTCGTTCTCTGAATGACTCGATCAGTCTCTGTAGCTAGGGGCCCTGCATTTGGGTGAGTCCCACCCCGGACATCTGCCAAGCTGACATTCACTGCTTTGCCGTCAGAACTGTTCACATTGATGGGTCTGTAGTGTACATTCTGAGGTGGGCAGTCAGGCCCGCTTTCATATTCTGATGGCAGGGAGTTCAACTTTACACTGTTAATTTTTGTTAATGGTCTATCTTGTCCATCCTTCTGAAATCCATATCTTTCAGCTTCTAAGGCCCTTTTTTCTTCAGTTTTGCTTATTTCCTTATTCTTCTGATTGTTTTGGACCTCGGGTCTAATGAGGACTCTGTGGTTGGGAATGTTATTGGTTTCTTTAGTTGATGCACTTTCAGTTGTAATCTTGTCCACTCTGAAAGCAGAGGAGAAAGCACAGGAGGTAGATGGGACAGGTGTATAACCTAGGATAATAACGTTCATAAGAACAGAGAGCACAAGCTGACTCAGAGCCTCAGAGCGGTGGCATCACCATGCAGGCTAGTACGATAATGCAGGAAGATACTGCTAGGCAGACCCACCAAGACTAATGCAATGTGCCTCTGCAAACACAGTAAATGCTGTTTAATGGTTAAACCACAGCCCACTTAAAGCAGCCAGCAACTGAAATAAAAACGTGGCTCTCAGTCACGAAGGTCAGCTCATCATGAGACTATCATGAGTCTGGCTGTGGAAGCTGCTGTAACAGGAAATTACAGTCTGATGCCACCAAAGAGTTGACCTGAATGACAAACTCTTGGTTGCATGCAAGAGGACCTGTGTGTGGAGTGATGTCACCACGTAGCCTAGGTTGGCCTCAAACTTAAAGTGATCTCTGCCTCTCAGGTGCTATGGATGCTGACATTAAGGTATGAGACATGAGACCCAGACAGCACAGTTTAGGAGCTCTGAGGGCTAAGCTGCTCACGCTCACTGCATATCTCTTTTTCTCTCCTTTCTGCCTGGAATAAAAGGCATGCACCACCAACCTGAGTTTCAATGGGCATCTTTATTTGCTAACTGCATCTCTGGGCAAGGTTTAGAAGCTTACAGTGTAAGCTTTTTGGTAAACAGAGTACTTTCAGTAATGTCATTAGACTGTCCTGAGAATCAAATGACAATCACATGGCCTATACTGCCTTTACTGTTGGTCAGCTCTGTTTCTGGGCTGCCTGAGTTCACTACTCAGTTGCTAGAGCTCTTTCTGAGCCAATCATCTCTAGGCTTTTATAAAATCAAGGTGAGTGTCTGAACCCACATAAACTTGTCAAGATCACCACACTCATCATGAACTAACAGATGTGGTCTGCCTCCTGCATTTCAGTACACCATGGTACTACTGAGATTCCAAGGGCAGTACTGTTAAGTTCTGAGACATGTGGAGAACATACATATCACACGTCTGTAGCCACACTCAAAGCTAAGTGAAGAAATGTAGATTCTATCGATACTCTGGAACTGGGCCCTAGCAAGAGTGAAAAGATAAGTGCCTTCTCTTCGAGTGAAATAGCAGAGACCTAAATCACACTGCTAGATCAGACACAACCACAGACATGGGGTGGTGTGGGGTAGGGTGGGGTAGGTCACAATGACAGCCTGTAGGGCTTCTTTCCTTCGAAGAGGAAACCACTAGGAAACTGACACCAAAAGCTCAATGAAGTCTGCAGGAAGGGGTTGTTTACACAGAATGCTAAGCATCCTTAGAAAGGTGAACGAAGCCCAGGAAACCACAGCTACTGCTTTAGGCTGGAAACGTTTTCTCCAAATATTTATCACTGAAGAAACATAAGCATGTAATGAATCTTTTTTAAGTGGAACAAAACTGACTCAGAAAACCATGAGAACATAAACCACAAGAAATGTATCTGATTTAAGAAGGTGATGCTAAGGTCACAGCAGCAAAGACACTAAGAAAAATGGTAGGGTCTTCAAAATCAAAAACAGGAACTGCCACCTGAAGACAGGTATGGATACACACATACCTGTAACCCAGTACGGTATACAGGTCAGGACTTTAAAGCCATCCTTCAGTCTACACTAGTTTGAGGCCAGCCTGAGCTACATGAGAGTCGGACTAAAAACCAAACCAAACCAAACCAACCAACCAACAAAAACGTATACTAAAACAAAACAAAAAAAATGATGATCTAGCAATCCTCCCACTGGGAATCCATCCCATTAGTATGCTGAGGAGATTCCTATACCTATATGCTTATTGTAACACAACAGACAATAAAAGCCAAGATATATGATGTGTACAGTGATGGACAAGGAATTTGTAATACACACACACACACACACACAGAGCAGTCATAGGAATATCCCAGAGATCATTATGTTAGTGAAATAAGTCTAATCCAGAAATATATCCTCTCATTTACATTGTAGAATCTAGAATATTGACCTCCAAAAAAGCAGAACAGAGAAGTAGGTATCAGAGGCAGGGAGGGAGGGGAGGAGCCTGCAGGAAGAGGAGTCAGTCGAGCTGAGCAGAAGTTCTCCCTCGTAACAGCACGGTAAGGCAACCACAGCTGAGAAGCATTTCTCAAGTAACTAGGGCTGATTTTTAATACCCCCGGCAAAAAGAAATGATCAAAGTCTGAGATGACAGCTCTGCTAATTACCCCAATCAGATTACTGCACACTGTACACATGTCAGATGTCCCATGTATAACTACATAATTACCCCAATCAGATCACTGCACACTGTATACATGTCAAATGTCCCATGTATAACTACATAATTACCCCAATCAGATCACTGCACACTGTATACATGTCACATGTCCCACATATAATACTTTATGTATAGGAATATGTGAAATTACTGTATGTCAAGTGACAATAGACACATCATATTGGAGGCACAGTTTAGTCACAGAGATGGATATGTGCCTAACATGATCCTGGGTTGGAAGCCTAGCACACACACACACTAAGAGAAAACCACTGAGGGGGCTAGAGAAAGTTCAGTGGTTCAGAGGACTTGTGGATCTTGCAGGGGACCCAGCTTCAATACCCAGCAGCCACATGGAAGCTCATAATTGTGTAATTCTAGTTCCAGGAGGATCTGATGCCTTCTCTGGTATCCACAAGTACCAGGGACATGCATAGTGCACAGACACACACATGCAGGTAAATACCCACAATCTCTTTAAAAGTCAGAAAACTATCTCGAAAAACCAAAAAAAAAAAAAAAGTCAGAAGACACAATGAGGCCATACAAAATATGTGCATAGAGATGGAAATTATTCAGAGAAAGTGTATTAGAACCAGATTTTAAGAATGTTAGCAACTATCTACATATACCTGGGCACTAAAAAAATACAGTTTCTCCATGAAATTCTTTATGAATTTTGAAGAGATGAGCTTTAAAAACTGTGCTGTGGTGGGAGTGGGTGAAGGCTTGAGTGAACGTGGACTGTCTGTTATGACCTGGTCACGTCACTGACAAAGGCCTTCCCCTGGTCGAGTGAGACTCTTGACAGTGTGTGCGAGTAGGAGCATTTATGCATGACTGACCAGTACGTGCAAACACTAGCAAGTACAGCTCCTTGCCTGAAGATGCTTACGGCCTGAGACCTCTCACTGAGACTAACTCTTCCCCATGTGCTGCACATAATAACCATGTTAAGGTTCTAGGCTGTTTCAGAAGTTGGTGCCACTCTATGAGTGGACACACTGGACCCTGACTTTTCTATATGTATCTGTCCTTTCTTTATTTCCTAGCTACCCTGGTGGGGTCTCTGCATGACTCAGTGGATGTGTTAGGCCGAGGATGTAGCTTAGTGGTTGAGTTCTTACCTAATTTACCTAACGTATAAGGACTTAGGTTTGGTATTCATCACCAAAAAAAATCCACCTTCCCCAACATGGTTATTTTATCTCCAAGATGATACACCCTGGTAACTGTCTTAAGTATTTGGGCCACAAAGCAAAGGGGTCCCACTACTTTTTCAAACAAGCAAAACATCTCACTACATTTATGAAATGAAATATAAAAATAAGATACTTTCAATACTGACTGCCTAAACATAATGGGATAGGACAAAAACGCCAACAGCTAAGAGTAGAAGAAAGTAAGGCATCTCTATACTCTAACAGTGACTGCTAACTCCAGGCTGAGCTTGGTGGCACTACTCAGTAACTGCTGGCTAAAAGGAGACACTACAATACAACTGGCTCTACACTGCTATGGGAACATAAACACAATTACTTGTCATCTTGTACTGAGTTGATACAGGTAACTACTGTCACTTTTTTAATGTATATGGCCATTTTTGCCTGCATGTATACAGTGCCTCTGGAGGCCAGAGAGGGTATCAGATCCTCCGAAACTGGAGTTGCAGATGGTTGTGAGCATCCCCATAGGTGCTGGGAATCAAACCCAAGTTTTCTGGAAAGTAGGCAGTGCTCTTAATTGTGGAGACATCTCAAACCCCACATTTTTCTTTTTTAAGATTTATTTTATTTATTTTATGTATGTGAGTTCACTGTAGCTGTACAGATGGTTGTGAGCCTTCATGTGGTTGTTGGGAATTGACTTTAGGACCTCTGCTGGATCTGGTCAACCCCGCTCACTCCCGTCAGCCCGGCTTGCTCAGTCCCTGCTTGCTCTGGCAAGATTATTTACTATTACATATGAGTACACTGTTGCTGTCTTCAGACACACCAGAAGAGAGCGTCAGATCTCATAATGGATGGTTGTGAGCCATCATGTGGTTTGCAGGGATTTGAACTCAGGACCTCTGGAAGAAGAGTCAGTGTTCTTAACCGCTGAGCCATCTCTCCAGCCCAACCCTACTTTTTTATGTGTAGTTTTAATTAACTTTTAATTTTACTTTTTTGGTCACGGATTTCATTGAACAGCTTAGGTCTGGCTTGAACTCATGATTTCCATGCTTCCAAATCTCAGATGCTAAAATTACAGGGGTACATTACCACACCTGGCTCCAGCTTTTAGAATTGTAAATTGAACAACAACAAAAAATGGCAGAAAGTTAAAAATGAGAAAAAATATAAGGCAGGCAGTGGTGGCGCACACCTTTAATCCCAGCACTTGGGAGGCAGAGGCAGGCAGATTTCTGAGTTCGAGGCCTGCTCTACAGAGTGAGTTCCAGGACAACCAGGGCTACACAGAGAAACCCTGTCTCAGAAAAGAGAGAGAGAGAGAGAGAGAGAGAGAGAGAGAGAGAGAGAGAGAGAGAGAGAGAGAGAAAATATAGAAACTACTTGAAAATAAAATACTCTATTATAACAAAAATTCCTAGAAGCTTTACTTAAAGATAAATTTACTTAGATTTCAATTATTTTGTTTTAAGTGTAGGTGAAAGAGAAGCCAGATTATAATCCATTCTCTGTTTTTCTGTCGACTTAGTACTGTATGTGGGTGTACATGATACATGTGAGTCCAAGTGACTCTCTCATCCTAATTATTATCTATCATTATTATTACTACTTTGTTTTTTTTTGAGACAGGGTTTCTCTGTATAGCCCTGGCTGTCCTGAAACTCACTCTGTAGATCAGGCTATCCTGAAATTTGAACATCTACCTTCCTTGTCTCCCAAGTGCTGAGACTAAAAGTGTGTGCCACCACACGGTATCTGTGCACATTTGCATGATATGTGTGTGGAAGTCAGAGGACAATACTGTAATCACTTCCCCCCATAAGTTCTGAAGACTCAATTCAGGCCATCTATTTTTTGAGACAAATACTTTTACCCACTTTGAACATTCATTCATCCTGACCTTGAACACTTAACTATCCCAGTGCTCTACCATCCAAATGCTGGGATCCGATACCCCAGGACTAGGGCTATGGCTTGGTGACTTGGCACTCGCCTAGCGTACACAAGACCCTGGATGAGCTTCAGCACAGCCACCACCAACAAAAACCCGAGAACTTACTTTATTTCCATGCTTTGGGACCTGGATGAGAAGCTGGGCTTTAAAAGCAATAGTATAAATAAGCTAGCATTGATGGCACATACCTTTAATCCTAGTACTCAGGAGGCAGAGGCAGAGGCAGAGGCAGAGAGGCAGAGAGGCAGAGAGGCAGAGAGGCAGAGAGGCAGAG
>NW_022196903.1:134429868-134438360 GCF_008632895.1 Mastomys coucha | reverse complement strand
GAGAGGCAGAGAGGCAGAGAGGCAGAGGCAGAGAGGCAGAGAGGCAGAGAGGCAGAGGCAGAGGCAGATCTCTGTCTCAAGGACAGCCTGGTCTACAGAGTGAATTCCAGGACAGCCAGGGCTACACAGAGAAACCCTGTGTTCGGGACAGGGTGAAGGTTGGGAGGGCGAGTACAAGTATCTTATAAAGGTTCGATTCAGTTTTTCAGACAACATGTCAAAAGACTATTAAAATGTACACACACACACAAACAAGATGGGGAAAATCTTTAGATGTGCAAGTTAGCAGTTATATAAAATGTGAACTTAATTATCACTGAGTGGAAAACAAATTTAATTATATTATAATCCCTCAAATACAGGAATTTTTAAGAGGAGTGTATTCACCAGCACTTGGGAGGTAGAGGCCGGTGTATCTATATGTTCAAGGCTATCTGGTACATATACTGAGTTCCAGAACAGCAAGGACTACATACAGAGCCCTCTGCCCTGACTCAAAAGTGTATTCACTTAACCCCTATTGTTGTAGTTCGAGAAATATATTTTCTCTGATTAGGTCTATTTCCTTTTGAGACAGGGTTTGTGACGTAGACCAGGTTGGCTTTGAGCTTGAGATTCTCCTGTGCAGAAACGCTTGGACTGCAGGCATGGACCTTGGGCCAGAGATCACTCAGTGGGTCAAGATGCTGATGAGTGTGAGCACTGGCACCCATGTAGAGAAAGGAGAAGAGTTGACTCCTGAAAGTTGCCCTCTTGCCTCCACACAGACACTGAAGCATATGTACGTACACACACACACACAAACACGCGCGCGCGCGTAAAATGACCTGTTATCTTCAGGCAGGGAGGAAAACAAATAACTCTAGGATCAGTTTTAATTAGTACCACAGTATTAAAGGAAAGGCACAACTCATCAAGAAGTAGCTAATTTAGAAATAGTTTAAATTCTCTAGAATTATTAATAAAATAATTGGAATTAACCAGAAATATTAACAAAAATAAAACTCATCAGAATTTCTTATTATTTATTTACTTCCTAAATACCAATATAAAAACACAATGAATTAACTGCATGAAGTTAAATTATATGATTTGAGATCTTTAAAAAAAAAAGAAAAAGAAAAAAACAACCCAAGCCCTCCCATGAAGCATATAAATCTCTAAGCTTTAAGGTAATAAAAAGATGTACTCACCGGAAATTAAAGGTAATTCTGCAAGAAGAAAGAACATTCAGTTTGAATGTGAGGATTCTAAAGTCACCCTAGAGCAGTGACAGTGAGAATGAGAGGAGGAGGGGACAGAAGTGCAGGTGGTTGTCACTCAACACAGTACCTCAGGCCGGGCGGGGCCGTTGAGAGAACATGCATGATGAAAGGCATTTGAAGGCAGGAGTGAAACCAAGGTGGGAGGCACTGCTGCTTCCCTAGGGCTGTACCTTTTCACAGGCTCTGTCTGCACCAGAGCGGCATCTAACATGGCCTTCATCCACAGCTCCATTTCCTTTCCTGTATCGGTGCAGAAATAATAGGTCCGCATGTTTGGGTGGGCTGCCTGAGTGAAAACAACAGCGTCACTCTCCATCATCTGCGCCCCTGAAAAAGAAAGGGAAAAGTTCATCCTCATCTGATCATTGCTATGAAACTTCAAAGAAAGTGCATTTGTCTCCTTCACCTAACATATAGGCACGACTTAGAAAGGGCACACACTGACCTCAGCAGGGCACATTAATTATCCTCTTAATGGTTCAACTGCGTAGACCTCAAAGGTAGAAACCATATGCTCAGAATCCCTCAGCGGGTCTCCACTCACTCAGCTCTCACCGCTTTGATTAGTGAGAGCAACAGTTCTTACAAGGATAGTGTTTCTAGCCAGGCATGGGACTCGGGAGGATGAGCATCACTTTGAGGCCAGCCAGGACTACCTGGTGAATTCTAGTACAACTCCATCCAGAGTGGAGACCCAGTTTCAAAAAGTTAAACAACACAACACATAAGTAGGGTATGCTGTAGAGCAATGCAACAACAAAACTGAATGCCACGGCAAGCATCTCCCACCTCCCCCTCCCTGAGCGGCAACGGC
Organism: Mastomys coucha; assembly: GCF_008632895.1. Classification (NCBI taxonomy): domain Eukaryota; kingdom Metazoa; phylum Chordata; class Mammalia; order Rodentia; family Muridae; genus Mastomys; species Mastomys coucha. The sequence goes on along the minus strand of NW_022196903.1, from coordinate 134,436,281 downwards.
TTTAGTTTTAAAAGCAGATGCTATTCATGCCTTTCACTGATGCTGTGGGGACACTTAGGAATAAATGAGTCCAAAGGCATTTCCTTCTCAGGTTTCCAACTTAACATGCAAACACCTGCAGTTTTGCAAGGATGGAAAGGGCTGCTGTGGCCTTCTTCTTATCAGAAAACCAGAAGGAAAATAAAACAAAGACGCTGGCGAGCCTGCTTCTGCGCAGGAGCACTGCACCCACACAGCAGATAAGGAAAACAGGCTGTGGGCAGAGAGGGCTGATGCCAGGAGTGAGCAGTTCCCATTTCCATCTAAAAAGCCTGTGCTGGGTTCCCATTAGATGCCCAGAGACGTGGCTGAATGAGCAAAGGCTGCTGCGGCCTAAGAGAGGTGAGGAGAGTGTGGAGCAGGGCTTGGCCAAGCTCTGAACTAAAGCTCTCCATCTGGCATCATAGCCTCCATGCCAAGATCCTGTTATCTGCTTCTTTCTTTCCCAAGGTCAGAGTAGCTTAATGTCTTTAGAATGCACACAGTCCTCGGCACACTGGCCCATCTCTGTACTGTCACAGCTAACAAATCTCCACAGTGACGTCAGAGATAGCTATGGAAACAGCCTAGACAAGGTTCAAGTCCTCTGCTGGACTCTTGGAAAAATGGATGAAGAACACCGTCTATATCTGGGATCAGCGGAAGGAACTGGGCTGGTGGTGAGAAGATCCTGTGCCTGCCCTGAGACAACTCAACAAAGCCACTCACATGGCCACCCCCACTCGTGAGTTCAGAAAGCGTGAGGTTCCTACTTACCATGCCGACAAGAGTAGACTCAACATCAAGAAACGCAGTCATACGGTAGCTCAGAATTTAGGGGAAATACCACAAAAGAAAAGTTGAAACAGTGATTACTGCTGTTACAGACAAAAGACATGACAATCAAACTAATATCACAGAAAAACTATACCAAGTATCGTGGCCACTTTTATTGCTATTTTAACAGTGCAGATTAAAAAAAAAATTTCTTTAACTGACTTTTAGCTTCAAAGTTAATAATAATACAACATATTTCTTAGCAAAAGTAACACACTCCCGTGGGATCTAAGCATTATGTACTTGAGAATCTCTGAGGCTATCCTAAAGAGTCTGTGAATATGTTATAACTAAGAGCCGTCTCTTCCAACACTCTTCCCAAATATTTCATCTGATGAAATTCACTAAGGCATCTAGCCATAGCCATCATGAAGCTCACTGTGCCATGCTTTGTGGAGAACACGTTGACAGTGCTTGCTAAAGGACAGTATTCTCTGGCACAGCAGCAACATCATTAACCCATATGCTTTATTTTTAAATTTTATTTTATGGGCATGAGTGTTTTGCCTGCATGTATGTCTGTGGCAGAAGAGGGCATTAGATTCTTTGGGACTGGAGTCACTGACAGTTGTGAGCTACATGTGGCACCGGAAATTAAACCCAGGTTCTCTAGAAGAGCAGTTAGTGCTCTTAACCACTGAACCATCTCTCCAGCACCACCAATACACTTTAGATGTACACATGGCTACTAGAAGTTCTTTTTTACAATAGCTTATGGGTCAACATCTGTTTTTCAAAGCTTCAAGCACTGCATGTGTGTTTCCTTACCTTAAAAGCATATTTGCGATTGATGTGGTCCTCAGCGGTAAGCATGGCTATCTCAAAACTGGGCAACAGGATGCTTCCCAAAATACCCTCCTCCTTCTCATCTAAAAGACACGTCAGTAGTGTTGGTCAGACTCTGTTCTTTGGGGATTTTTGCCACTTGCCACATGTTCCAACACACCCCATGCTCCAGTTGTTCACACTGCTCCCTGTCATCCCGGACTGGCAATTCTATGAGGAGACTTAGAGACGTGGGAGCAGGTGTCCAAGGGTGTGCTAAGTACATATGTTCACATGAACAAGTATCCAACTCCGCCATGAGAACTGCACAGTTGCAGAGCTGTGGAGCTCTACACTCGTCCTTACATGATGCTGAGATCCATAGTGAAACTGAGGGTTTGAGTGACAGACCTCCGAGCAAGCACACAAACTACACGGAGGAACATGACCCAATAGTCATCTTTTTGTAGTCTTGGCTGCCCTGGAACTCACACTGTACATCAGGCTGCCTCACACTCATAGAGTTCCGCCTGCGCCTGGCTCCCAAGCACTGAGATTAGACCCACCAGTGTCAGGCTTTATGGTGTGCTTTACATATTTACACATGTGGTGTAATGTACTTGCTGAATGAGCTGAGTTCAAGCTCTAGGACCCGAGAGGTGGAAGGGGAGAAGCAAATCCGATCGGTGTTCACACATCTGCTGTGACGTCAGCATGCCTAGCCCCATATCACACATGCAGGTCAGTAATAAATAAAAACATGCTCCTTTCAGAAGCAAAGCCATTACAAAGAATTGGTATTTTTTTTTATAAATTATTATGAAATTTTTATTTTAGAAAAGAAGTAGGAATAGTAAACATTTTCTTGTTTCATTTTATACTCCACAAATTGTCAATAAATATACTGGAAAAGGAGGAATACAGACAACTATTCCCCAAGAGCAGAAAACTCAACGATGAAAATTACACAGTTAACCTGGCACCAACTAAGACAGCACCACCACTGCTGCCGCCAACGTCTAGAGACAAAGTGAAATTTCATTGGTTTGGTAAATTCTAATGAGCAATGCACCTCAACCAGTTTCCTGGGCAGCGAACTGGTGAACCAATTCTAGGAACTCTGTATTTACAGGCTAGTACACAGCTCAGCACTTTGGTAGGTGACCACAGAACCTTGCCACATACATTTTCAATAATCCAAACCTAAATTTAAACTTTGCAAACAGAGAGGGGACTTTTGGGTAGAATGCAAGACTAGACGTTGCCTGTATTTGATCCCATTAAGAAAAGTCATCTAGGGGCTGGAGAGATGGCTCAATGGTTAAGAGCACTGACCACTCTTCTAGAAGTCCTGAGTTCAATTCCCAGCAACCACATGGCGGCTCACAGCCATCTGTATTAAGCAAATATTAAAAGGAAAGACAAGAAAAGGAAAGAAAAGTCACCTAAGACAGAATAGACTACCACAGAGAAAGAGAGAGGAAAGCTTTGACAGTTCACAGGAAGGAGGAAGATTGCCTCAGCTCCAGGTGGGAGCATGAAGTAGAAGCCTCACCCACAAGGAGTGTGTTAGCTCCTCTGAGTGGTCCTGGTGACTTAAGTCTCAAGAGAAGGCTGTGGAATAAGCAGATTCCCAAGTAAAACAAAAAAGAAATAACCAAACTACAGAATGTGCACAACTTAGACACAGGAGCAAGTTAGAAAAGCAATACTCTTCCAAGAGATCACAATGACACACCCAAAGCCAAGACGGCGGCACAGGGAAATGCTGGGCGCTTCCAAAACTAGTAACATTCATCTACGACTTCAAAGATGATATAAGGAAGTGGATAAAGTCTTTCAGTCTTTCTAGGACTCAGAGAGGACAGTCAGTGATACAGAGAAAAAAAGTGAGGGACATTCAAGGAAAACCAGGAAGGAAACTGATATTCTGGAAAAAAAAAAAAAAAATAGTGGGAAGCACCACCCACCTCGGCCAAGCAGGAAAGTGAATCATCAGGAACGGAGGCCATCAGCTGCTACAGTCAAGCATCAATACTGAAAACTAAGTAAATGACCCTGAGTGCATGGCCAAGCACCACCGTCAGTCGGGAGGCCGAGCCTGCTTATCAGCTGTGTGGTTGAAATAGTTTCAGACTGTTTCGCTGGGGTGGCCGTCTCCCGTTGTGCAGGCTAGTGTTAAAGAGCTTCCCTAAGATCTTTTGCACCTATGCTGTGGCTTTAGGACTGTCTGTCTTATATATATATGGTTGTAGACAGTCTGTCTTATAAGTGGCATAAGGGTCCAGGTTCATTCCTTTGCATGTGAGTATCCAGCATTCTGTTTCATGTACTGAAGAGATCTCTTTATAGGTCCCCAGTGTCCTTGCCAGAACTTAATTGACTATATTTGTTCAGTTTTATTTCTTGACTATCAATTTTGTCCCAATGTTCCGTTTTTATGCCAGTAATACTGCATTTTGAGTACCATAACTTTCTGATGTAAATTTAAATAAAAAATGCTTTTGCTAAAACTAAAAAAAAAAAAAAAATAAAATTCCATGAGGTAGGAGTTGAGAAAAAAAGACAACAATAACAACAAAAAACAAAAAGCAAAAACCATAAAGAGAGAAACTATAGCAGAAAAGTCTTGAAATCTAGAGAAAGAAAGGGATTTCAAACAAAAGCAGAATGTAGAGTTCTCCATGGCCATCGCCAGAGGAAAACTATGGCTTATTAATAGTTAAGATGTTAAAAACACAAAGTAAAGGGAAACAGTTACACAAACTCTCCTATAAACAAGCTCATGAGAACAGCATCAACTTTCTAACAGGAGTCCTAAACGCCAGAAAGCACAAGACATATATTCAAGCCGTGGAAGTCAGCCTACTGTGTGCTACAGAGGTATCTTTCAAAATGATGCGGAATGTGGTGAGTTCAATCAGTCTAACTCTGGCTCCATGGGGGATCTGATGTCTGACCTCTGTGGTCAACAGGCATGCACATGATCCATGAATGAGCAAGTAAACATTCATCTCCATAAAATAAAGCAACTACATGTAAAGTGAGAGAATTAAAATTGATGGAGGAAGAATATATCAAAACAAGCGTAAGTTAAGATATATTATTCATGACTAGCCAGCCTGCACTAAAGATACGTGAAGGAATACTATATACAGATGAAGAAGGAAGTCTTAACTCAAGAACAAAGGAAAGAATCCATTCCTTTATTGGGGGAAGGCTGACCTCTTCCATGAGCACAGCTTCAGGAGGGATGCATTTGGAGTGATGGAGGAGGAAGGGGTACCTGCTAGCCAGCCAGATCAGTCGAATCAACCCTGGTTGATGTCACAGCCAGATTGCCCTCACATCCAAGAATATATTTCTTGAGAGGAATAAATGAAACAAAAGGTAGAAAGGAATCCATAATATCCAACTATCAATCTCCTAGTATACACTGTTGGAGAAAGGTAAGAACAAACGACTGGAGTGCATAAGATCCACACTGTCTGCTTCTCCAGATGGAGAGTCAGAGGATGGAAGTCTGTCTATCAAGAAATGAAACTAAGATAGCATAGCTCCTATGATACCCGATAAAGTCGGAATTTATCGGGTATCATAGGAGCTCAAATAAAAATCAAAAGACAAGAAGAAAGCCATCTCCACAGAACCGAGAAGACATGACAGGGAGGGAGAGAGATGGCTCGGTAGCTAAGAGCGCTTGCTATGCTTGGAGAGGAGCCAAGGTTGGCTCCCAGCACCCACACTGGCAGCCGACAACTGTCTGTAACTTCAGCTTCAGGGGATCTGATGCCCTCTTCTGCCTTCCTTGGGCACCAGGCCCACATCTGGTACATATGTAGGTAAACCTTCATATACATAAAAGTATGTGCATCTTTAAAAACTACAACAAAAAATACATATCAAATGTTGGGGCACCAAATACTGGAAGGTCCCAGGTCCCAGCACAGTGACAGTGGGTGATTACTGTCATGCTCCAATCAATATACCCAGCTCATATTGTGTAATTCATATGTGCAAAAAGCCATAAATTCTTCATAACAATTTGATAGTCTAATCTTTCCCCGACTGTTGTTTAAGCCACCATGTGGTTGCTGGGAATTGAACCCAGGTCCTCTAGAAGAGCAGCTAGTGGTCTTAACAACTGAGCCATCTCTCCAGCCCTAATAACTCTAGGTTTTTTTTTTTTCTTTCCTTTTTTTTTTTGGTTTTTCGAGACAGGGTTTCTCTGTGTAGCCCTGGCTGTCCTGAAACTCACTCTGTAGACCAGGCTGGCCTCAAACTCAGAAATCCGCCTGTCTCTGCCTCCCAAGTGCTGGGATTAAAGGCGTGCGCCACCACCGCCCGCTACAACTGTAGTTCTTAAGCGGTAATTTCCAGTCAGGCTTTAAAGGAGAGACTGTCCTTGAGAGGACAGTGTATCGGTACAGCCTTCTTTCTCCAACAGGTACCACATCTGAAGGGTGACATTGGGATTGTGCTGGGCTTTCACATTAAGGCTTTTATTAATTAGTTCAACATGGTAGCATTAGTCTGCCACAATCCAAGAATTTGAGGCTAGCTGTAGGCAGCCATTTGGATACGATCGTCAGCGGCCGCTTAGAAGATCGTATCCAAGATGGCGCTGGTTCCTGATACACTGTAGCAACAGACTATTCTGCGCATGCGCCCCTCCCGAGTGGGTGTATACTGAGCATGCGCCCCTCCCGAGTGGGTGTATACTGAGCATGCGCCCTCCCGAGTGGGTATATACTGCGCATGCGTCCCTCCTGAGCAGGTGTATGCTAATGAGG
>NW_022196903.1:134348156-134429469 GCF_008632895.1 Mastomys coucha | reverse complement strand
AAAAGAATATTCCTGAGTAAACCTTCGAGAGAAGAAGTCCAGGTGTTCGGTCGTTATTGCTGCTGGTAAGCAGCAGAAGCGCGGAGCACAGCTAGCCTAGGCACCACAATGAAAGCTTGTCCTAATAACTTTCTAGTAATAAGAAAAAGCAGAAAGCCTCTTTGACGGCCACCTAGGAGAATGAAGGGGCTTATTTACCCCCAACCCCTGCACTTCTTCACTGTCGCCAGTAAGAGCCTGAGTGCTCAGGAGAGGAAGGAAGGAGAAACTCAAGGCCAGCCTGGACTAAGCCAAACTATCTTATAAAACAGAAATGAATAACTCTAATATATGACTGTATATCACACACACATACACTTATATTCGCAATTCGTGTTTTTCATTTTCCAATCCAGTACAACAGCTCCTGACATTACACTCACGTGTACAGAGTCATATCTATGGGGAATCTATAAGCTCGGTTGGATCTGACAAAACTAACATATAACAACCTTAGCTGGAGCCGGGCAGTGGTGGCACACGCCTTTAATCCCAGGACTTGGGAAGCAGAGGCAAGCAGATTTCTGAGTTTGAGGCCAGCCTGCTTGCTCTACAGAGTGAGTTCCAGGACAGCCAGGGCTACACAGAAAAACCCTGTCTCGAAAAACTAGAACCAAACCTAACCAAAACAAAAAACCTTAGCTGGCAGTGATGACCATGTGTGTAATCCTAGACACTATAAGTTGAGGCAGATTCTCTAATACCAGGCAAGCTCAGGTATAGAGTGATATGCCATCTCTAAAAAAAGAGATGTAGCTAGCTAAGGACTTTGTTAGGCACTGTATTCAAAGACGGCAAAACCAAATGATGACTCCTAAGCTCTTCACACAAAACAAATCAGAATACAGAAGTAGACCAGAAGCAGACTAGTCTTCATCCGGCTAGTCCACACCTTTGATACCAGTACTTGAAAGGTAAAAGTAGGTGGAGCTGTGAATTCAAGACCAGCTTGATGTACACTGTGAGCTCCAGGCCAGGGCCACATGGTAAGACTTGTCTCTTGTCTTCTGCCATACTCCAGGAACTCTGAGCCTTGGGTCAGCAAAGAAAGCTTTTTCTGATATTACTTGTTCATTGTAAACAGTAAAAGCACTACTAATGTCTTTTCTCTTAGGACATATCCGGAGCTTAGCAGTTATGAAGTATGACACTCAAGCAGTTATGGACTCACCTCTGTAATAAAAAAGGCAAAGGTCAGAAAGCACAAACCAGCGCTTCTTCCACAGCTTCATGCCAGTGCTGTCCTGCATGGAGGAAGATGAAGACACAGTTGATATGCACTTATGACTGACGGAGCACAGCCTGACTAAAGGCCTCCAAGCCGTCTTCCTTGCATAGCCACGGGACCAGGGCTTCAAAAGGCCAGAAAGGCTGACTGCTCCTACCAACAGAGACACGAGGGGCTTCTGAAGATGTACACATGCAGCTCCTGACCCGACTGTAATGCTTATACATATGAAAATGTCATATGGTTTGTCATAAATAAATAAAAAGCCACATGCTGACTAAACAAAGTTTAAAATAAAAATTCTAGGGACTTAATTAAGGTGGCCCAAGTAGACTGTTCCATGAAGAGTCATATGAAAAAAGGATGAAGCAGTTTACATTCTGTCTCTGAGCATGTGAGCTTGTGAGGAAGAGAATGATGGAAGCATGCAATGGTGTATACTCATTCTGCTAACCAGTCTCAATACATTAATTGTCAACAAGAAGCACATATGTGCACTGAGATGATTTGAAACCTAAGGCGACACAATGCATGTGAGTGAGAAACCCTTCACACGAAAATAGTGAACAAAGTCCTCCTTCCATCTGCAGTTAGGGAGCGCTCAGCTGGCAGAAGACTGCCTCCCTCTGGCTAACACTAAGACATCAACTTCATGAACTACCAGCTTCAGACAAGATCACACTCATAATAAAACGACTTTCCCACATTCAATAAGCAAGAATGCTAGAGAAAACTGGATGCCCTCAAAATGCCAGACTTGTTTAGATGTCTACATTAATACTTCTTAATATCTTTCTAGTTAATCTAACAGTGACCTTAAAATGACAGAGATGAAATATAAGCAGAAAAAAGTATTAAACGGAAAATGTTTATCTTTAAGATGGACAGCAACTCCAAGGGAGAAACTAAAAACCAAAGGGACATGTACACGAACAGTCTAAGACATTTTCAGTCTTAATTATATTCTTTCTTTGGACCAAACAGGAAAGCTACAAATATTTTTAAGGTACATATCCATCACTAAATGCTCACACACATAACACTAGTGCCATAATGCCCCACCAGTGAAAGCTAGAGACAAGGTCTGCAGTTGTTGGGGAGAGCCCCAGTGGCCTCAATTGGGTTCACTGATATCAAACTACTCAAATATCTTGAGATATAATAGTAGGTAAGATGAACACAAAGTCTTTCTTACAAACTAGATGCACAGAAAGGCTTGAGCATGAACTTTAGGACAGTTCTCTAAAGTCATGATATACGACTTTAGCTGTCCACAACTCTCAGGTAATTAGCATCTCTGGAAGACTTCACAGCAAATTTACTATGAGTTTTTTGTTGTTGTTTGTTTGTTTGGTTTTTTTTTTTTTTTTTTGCTGTTGTTTTTACTTTTTTGAGTCAGGGTTTTTCTCTGGGTAGTCCTGGCTGTCCTAGAACTTGCTCTGTTCCAGGCTGGCTCCAAACTCACAGAGATCCACCTGCCTCTGCCTCTGCCTCCTGAGTGCTGGAATTAAAGGCTCATGTGCCACCACACCTGAATAACTATACATTTTAATGAATGAATGTTATTAGGTCCAAAATAAAATTACTGACTATAAAACAATGAATCTGCAAGGTCACTAAGCCACTGATGTAATTAAACAGTATTTCCTTGTATTTGGAGTTGAACCCAGGGTGGCCTTGAACTTGTCATTCTTTTGTCCTTGCCTCCAGGCATGGGCTACTGAACTTGGTTTAAGTGTTTTTAAATTCAGTGAACATGGGGTAACCACAGATTTTGGGGACTCTACTGAGATATATCAGCATCTCTGAGGTGTACCAATGAGCAGGCTGGGTAAGTGGTATGACTTCCTGGGAGAAGTAGGAAAGGGCAGACAACAGACTGGATGCTGGGCGTCCTCTCAGCTACTGTTTTCTAAAAGTACCCTAATTCCTAACCACCCTTGGTCATCAACCTCCCAGACGTGAGGATTTTACCTCTCTTGGAAGGTGTGAGCTCAGAAGACATACCTGCTTATACAGCCAGCCCCGCCGGACCACAGGGGCATTAGGGTTCCTTTTAATTGAATTGGACCTTTTCCCAAAATTATGAACCTTTTTGGAGGCCCGTGATGTCTAAACAGGAAGAAGCAGGACAGAACATGGACATTAAGGTCTGGAGCTTTAACACTGTCTCCATTTTTACAGTTTTCATCTTTCTCCAGATTTCTCTGTTACTTGCACAAAAAATTACAACTCCAGTTTTGCTGGCTTATTTCAAGTATAAGAATTCTTCACAAAGAAATGTGATTTCAAGGCTACTATACTAATTTTCCATCTAAAAGTTTAGTTGATTCAACAGAATACCCATTCCCTCATACAAATATCCATAACATTTACAAAATTACTGACTACCTAACATCAAAATCTAAAAGAAATGTAGGTCATTAAATTTTTATTAATTTATATTTGAAGCTATTAGTTATATCAATTACTGCCAATATAATTAGTACTATGCAATATTAAAATGTAATTATTATTCTTTAATTCCAATTTTCAGTCTATAATGAGTATTAGCAATAGATATAAATTACTACTTGTAACTAATTAAGGATAAGCAGAATAACTTACCCTGCCCACAGGGCTCATGGGATGCATTGTATAATCTGAAGCCATGTTGTAACTGGAAGCTTCATTTATCATACTTATGGGTCGTTCCTTCTTTTCTTCAGAGGTCATGGTTGCAACAGTCCTGAAAAAATACCAATGCTCCAGCCTGCTGTGCATGCGAACTGCTTCAGGGTAAGGCCTCCTAAGGTGTAATGGCGGCCTTCTTTAAAATAGTGTGACTCTAAGTACCATAAAGTAATACTTCAATGCTATTGCCACTTTAAATAAATGCAACACTTTTACTTCTACTACTTCTAGCCTAACATGAGTGAGCGTCATATTTAAATAGGCATTACTATAGATATTGTAATTTTGACAAATTAAAAAAAATCGATTACAAAGGATTGAATAATGTGATGCCAGTCTCCAGGCCCTGAACTCAATCTTGTTCACCTGAATGTGCACATTTTCAAACACACACTCCTCACCACCCCTCACACACACACACGGACACACAGACACACACACACACAGTTAATTATTGTACTGTTAGAAATAACTAAAAGCTATGAACAGTTTTACGATATTACAGTAGGAAATAGAGGGTAGTGGCAACAAAGAACCATGAACAAAAGGTGGTTAATCATCAGAGCCCCAAACTGAAGGGTTGGGGAATGGCTCCCTTTGTCCAGTTGAACAGACAGTCTGCTTGTTTCTTTGGCCTGCCATCCTGAGCTCTAGAGCTGAGAGCCAGAATTTAAGTTCTCATGAAATGGGTTCTAAAATTACACTCCTTAGGAGAGAATCAGAGCACACTTTTCTGCAGTGGTAAAGAGCTGGCAAGGCTCTATTTGACCGCGCATGTAGACATGCGTTACTGTACTTGCATGGTCTCCTATGCAAACCTGCCCTGGGTGCAGGGTAGGAAACTCTCCACTTACTGATCATTAACAACAAAGATACAGTTGTCCTGGGATGGCTGTCCTGTGACAGGATGCTTGCAGGTCACTTTCCTTTCATTGTGGCTGAAAGAATAAAAGAAATAAATAAATTATGTGTAGATACTTGTACAATCATAAATGGCTTTCTTATAGTTTAGTAGCAAAGCACCTACTTCAAAATTCTGACATCAGAGTCACTGAAGAAATCCATGTGAGTGCAGCTCACCGATATATACCATGAAGCGCTCGCTGCCCCTCCCTCGGTCTGAACCTTCAGCTCTGTCACCTCAATATTTCATAAACAGGCCAATCACCAGACCTGTTTCTACGATACCTAGGATTTCACAGGTGAGACACAAACCACACCTACCAGCTTCCTTTAACTTGGGCCCAACTCTGGCCCATTTCAGAGAGCAAATACTAACTTATATGGGGAGACATGCTAAACAACACAGGACACCAGCACACTAAGCTCCCATCAAGGTAAGTAAGTAGCATATTTAAATTAAATTATACTTTAGCAGTTTCACACGTGTATATATTACATTCTGATCACACTCCCAGCCTCAGCCTAACTCCCTTCTGTGCTAAAATGCAGAGCTTACACACGTGACCTTGCGTGAGAGGCAGCAGGCCTCCTGCTGAGTGGGCCCTGAGCTCTGTCTTGGGCACAAAGGCGGAACTGCTCCTGATCAGAGGGTAGAGGAGACAGTGTTTCCCGCCCCTTTCCTCAGTTCAGCAGAACTGAGCCTCCTGCTCATTTGCAAACCTCATGTACTTGCCATTCCTTCTCAGTTCATCAGGTTTGGTCTGGTCTGGATTTTACTTCCAGACCAAAAATATCCTCAGTTTTGCTACAATGTGTGTTTGGCAATGTCTTCTACAGATGCTCATATATTAAAGAATGAACTGAGCATAGCACAAATCTATTTCTGCTTACACAATTTTTTTTTAATCCGTGGAAAAACCGTACAAATGTAGAAAACTGCATCTAGCAGACACAGCCACCAAAACTGACAAATCAGACATCTTCATCCACCCCTAATACTATACATACCAGTTGCTCTTAGTTCACGAGCTATTTATGAAACATACCCACAACTGCTGACAACTCCTATGCTGAAGCCTCCCCAGGATACCTGCTTCCTCACTGTCCCTCCCTTTCACAGCAAGAATCATATCCTAGCACCTCTGCACTTAATAATGTGTACAACTGCAGCACCAGCTCCATGAAATTTCATCTTTATTCTTGTGCTACTAAGTAAAGTATATTTGCTTCTAATCCATCTTCTCCATCCACTCTGGGCTTGTCACTGCCTGATTTTCACCCTCCCCCCTCTGTGTTCTACAAGCAAGTGTGATGCAGTGCATGCCATGTGTATGCATGTCAGACGTCTAATGACTTCTTGCTCTATTGCGCTCTACTTTATTATTCCAGTCCCTCTGAACCAGAAGCTTGCTGTTCAACTGGGCTGGCTGGTCAGCAAACTCTCTGGCTGTCCTTCTCTACCTCCTAGACTTGGGGTTATCAGCATGTTAAGCCATATCCAGCATTTGTATGTGCGCTGTGGGAACTCAGGTCCTCATGCATGCACAACAAACGTTTCAGCCTCCAGCCATTCCCTCAGCCTCCGGACATTTAACTTCTGGGCTGCTGCTCAGTGGCGGAGCACGTGCTCTGCACGGCTGAGGCTCTGGGCTTGATCTTTAGGCACCAGTCAAAAAACAAAAGAAAACAAAACTTGTCAAGAGATCTGTTGGTCTTCATGCATGAAAACAGAAAGTGAAAAAGTTACATTTTTTGTATGTTGTTTAAATGTAAATTTGTGTTTCTAAGAGAATTCTTACAAAAGAATAAAATTCAGGTCTTGAAAGAAAACATATCTATAGTCGGGGAAATAATGAGTTCCCTGCTGTCATGAAATTCCCAGCAGCAAGGGAGGAAAGCCACACATTTCTAGATTTCCTATGTGTTCATGTTTCCTTCTAGAATGCCTCTATTTGGAGAACAAGTCTTTGTGTGTGTGTGTGTGTGTGTGTGTATGTGTGTGTGTGCGTCTGTCTGTCTGAAGACATCTGAATGTTATAACCAGAAGCTGTTATTAGAATGTACTTGGTGGAGCCTACAGTATGTTCAACATTTTATAATGTGCAGGAGAGTGGGCCACATCAAAGTATCTCCTAAAAGGTCCCAGGGCTGAGGGAGGGAAGTCTGTCTGACACCACCACAGCCCAGAGACTTCCACTGAGTGGGAAGCATCACTTCTTCATTGTCCTGTATTTCTCTAGACACAAAAGAATGATACAAACACACTTATGAAAACACCACATACTGGAGCTGGAGAGTTGGCTCAGTGGTTAAGAGCACTGACTGCTCTCCCAGAGGTCCTGAGTTCAATTCCCAGCAACCACATGGTGGCTCTCACAACCATCTGTAATGAGATCTGATGCCCTCTTCTGGCATGTCTGAAGACAGCTACAGTGTACTCATATAAATAAAAAGAAAAAAAAAGAAAACACCACATACCTACATGATAAACAGAACATACAAAAATAGTCACCTCAAATATAAACTAATAAAATTATGTGATGAGATAAAGATATTGCTTTCTGCTAATGAGTACAAGTTGAATTTCCAGTTGGTTTTTGTTTTTAAAATATTTATTGTTTACGTGTCTGTGCATGTGGAGGTTAGAAGACAACTTGTGGGACTGAGTCTTTCCTTCCACTATGGCATTCCTGGTGCTGAATTCAGGTTCTTAGGCTTGGTAGCATGTGCCTTAACCCACTGAGCCATTTCTCTGGCCCCAAATTTCTGGTTTCTAAAATGATACAAGCCAGAATAACTGAAGGAATAACCTCATGCTTCATGGAAAACATCGCAATAAATCCTGCTATCCAGTGAGGCCCACACTGTACAGATCTTTAGAGTGTAAAAATCAACCAAGAATAGCAGATACATAATGATTTATTGAATCAAGTATGGGGAATGGCAATTTCCCATATTAAGAAAATTTTATGGGATGGATAGGGAGAGGGCTATCTAGCCTGCATGAACCTCCACGACTCTGTCTTTACTCGTTATCTTGTCCTTTTTACTTGGGTACTCTATCAGGCCCCATTAGCCACGGTGTCCCGGCACCATGCACACAGACTGTAAGTTCAGAGCACACGTTTCCTTGGTATTTACTTTTCAGGTTAGTTCTCCACAGTCAGTCAAACAGACCAAAGTCCATGCCAACCTCACAATGGCAAAAATAACAGCAGTACCATAAGCCTACATAGACTGCAGAGTCAGGACTCATGACCTTATCCATAATATAGGAAGGAAAATAAAGCATAAATAAATGAAACTATCCTGTAGCATCCAAAAGGAGAAGGCTGAGAAACATCCTGCCTTCTTAGACACTGCACTTTCCATATGGCATAAAGAATCCTCATGCTATAGGGTTATAAACACTGCATGTTTTATCCAGGGGGAGGAGGAGGAGGAGGTGGCGGCGGTGGTGGTGGCGGCGGTGGCAGCAGCACTAGTCTCTTCCTTTGAGACTTCCGGGAACATGATTTAATCTGAGCATTATATTTGTTGAGGTTTCCTGCACAGTCTCAAAAATGTTGTAATATTTTGGCCAATAACTACAATTTTGGCTATTCTTAGCATTGTTAACTGTGTTCTATAGAAACATTTGCTTTTTCTGTATTTAGAAAAAAAATTCATGATGTATTCATCTGATTTCTTTGGCTGTTACAAACTTCCTGAGATTGTGAATTAATAAGAGAAAAAGTTTATTCTTGCTCAAAATTTTGGAGATTCAGTTACCAAATTGGTTCCAATACTTAGAGCCTTCTGGGCAGGACATCACAGGAAGAGCAATGTTGACCAAGCTCTACTCGCCTGGCTGCCAGAGCCCCATAGGGTCCCTTTGTGTGAGCATGTTCTCAATGACATAATCACCTCTTGAGAGGCCCTACCTCTCAAAAGTTCCACTGCTTCTCGTTCTGGGAGCCAAGTCTTTAACACATGTCCCTCTGAGGGACATTCAGCATACAGACTATAGCATGTGGTTAACTTCAGTGACTAATATAAAGTGGATTCATTATTCCATTTATGTTGCCATCACAGCTAATGTAATCTTTGGGAGTGATAGACTACCCGTAAGCAAAGCGAGCTTACTAGGCAGGGCTTTATGTAACTGGCAACAAAGCTGGAAATACACCCAACTATGAAAAAAGTAAAAAAGAGAAAAGTATGTTTTTAGAAAATATCCAAAAGAGTTTGTTTCTGTTATTAAGTTCAGATGTGAGCTCACATGACCCATGAGTCCTGTCAGGGCAAAGAGGAAGGATCTGATTTAGAGTAAGCAAAACAGATTGCATGGTGAGGCTTGGCAGCTGAAGCCTGCTTGCTAACTCATCGCGAAGCCCCAATAACAAAGCTATCATTATCATGTGCCTTGGACTTTTTTACAAGGGCCTGACCCACAAGTCACCACATACCTGTGAGCAGGAAACAGAGGGCTTGGGAACCACGGAAGCTGCTGCGCTTCTCAAACAGGTAAGAAACCTGCAGCCAGCATTTCAACCGTGTGCTTGCAATTCATCTTGTGCACACATGGACTCAACTGAAAGAGTACCAGAGCGCATATGGTTTTCCGTTTTAATTTACAGCTCAAGGCTGTAACACAAGACACCACAAGGCAGTTACACTTTCTGGCTTGATGTGATGCTGGAGAGATCTTTGTCCACAGAAGTCATTCGGTAACCACCATCACTGACAATCAAATCAAATTAGCTTTAAAAGACATGCCTGTTAGTTATTAAATTGATGGCTTCTATACTGACTTAATGTTTCTATTATTATTAAATGGAAAATTCACTAATGCTTTATATAGTAACCTATTTTCATTTGAATAAACAGAAGAAAAATATTATTTTGAAATCTGGCTGCCATAATGACTGTTTCAACAACTTATTTACAAACTAAAAATACGCTGGCATAGGAAAATGGGACTACAATTAAACTCAATAACATTTTAGGAACAAAAAAGAAAACCAGAACCACCCAGCTTCTCTTGAGAGAAACCCAATTCTTAGGCCTTGGTTATGTGGGGAAACAACCACAGGCTTAGCAATTCAAAGACGCAATTGTTTAAGAACATGAGAAGTATACATTTCCCGTCCCCACATTCAGTTCTAAATGCCACTTGCAACTCAGCCCTAAACGCTTGCAGACATGCTGCTTAACCTCAGGGATCCGTTTGGCCGCCATGCAGGCTCTCCTCACCACTTAACCCCTTTGCACCCTTCTCTCCCCAGGTAGAAAACAGACTGTCTGAGATGTCTTGGGAGACCATGCATGTGAAGTCTTCTTTTGCTCCTCACATGGCAACATGCACAGACATCACTAGTGCCAACTCTCACAGTGACAGCAGGGGCCATGGAACCCAGCTGCCTTGCTGCACTAGGACCTGGGCCTGACAGTCCTCTCCAGTTGGGATTATTAGTTCCGCTGCATCCCCAGAGCAGGGAGAAGAGGTCCTCCCAGGCCAGGCTGCCTTCCAGCAGACAGCTATGTTCTTTCCACAGTCTCCTTCCCTGACTTACCAGTCAGTGACATATCTGGCTCTGCCCTCACCATCTGGTGCAGTGGCACCCAGAGCAGGCAGTACGTTTGCTCAGAAGTCCTTCTCTTAAGAATTGCAGGCTGGGCAGTGGTGGCACACGCCTTTAATCCCAGCACTTGGCAGGTGGATTTCTGAGTTCAAGGCCAGCCTGGTCTACAGAGTGAGTTAAGTTACAGGACAGCCAGGGCTACACAGAGAAACCCTGTCTCAAAAAACAAAACAAAACAAAACAAAACAAAACAAAAAAAAGAATTGCAGTGACAGAGAGTACTGCACAGAGCACATGTAGCCTGGCTGGGTGCCTCTGCTCTCTGCCTCACCAACACCAGCTCTGCACGAAGTCGTCATGAAACCTCTACTTCCAATTTCATTTAAACCCAATGCCTTTCTATCTTGCTATGCTCTGAAGCTCTGTAATCATTTTCCCCTCTTAGTCAACTGTTCCAATAAAAATTAACACCACAGCAGATTTAGAAACGTTATGTCACATTCCTTTATCACAGGTGCCACCGAGTACAAATGCCACCAACTCCAAGGCATGCATCACAGCAACAGGAACTGAAAATCTGGCTCTGCCTAAGCACACGAGAGGGGCCTAAAGCTGGGTGGGAAAACGTGAGCACACTACAACCAGCCAAGCGGAGGCTGAAAGCTCCTTTCGGACCAGGACTACAGCACTGCGGAGTGGAGAGCACATACCAGACTGCACAAACTGCCCTTTGAAAAGCCTTTTAGAAATAAAAATAGCATTACATAGACCTATAAAAATAAACTCTTATAATAGATTCTGAATAATTCTGAAGTAACTCAAGAATAAATCAATTAGCACCAAGCTAGTTAAAGACAAAATGTTCCTGTCACATTCTCCCGGGTGTCAAGACCAGGTTACATCTCAGACCACTTGGTAAATTAGGGGCCCAAAAAAAAAAAAAGGCTAAAATTATTTTAATGTCTTTTTGCCTGCAGGCAACTTGAGTGAGTCTGACCTAGGCTGTTTATCTTTTTTTTTTTTAAAAGATTTATTTATTTATTGTATGTGAGTACACTGTAGCTGTCTTCAGACACACCAGAAGAGGGCGTCAGATCCCATTAGATGGTTGTGAGCCACCATATGGTTGCTGGGATTTGAACTCAGGACCTCTGGAAGAGCAGTCAGTGCTCTCAAGCGCTGAGCCATCTCTCCAGCCCAGCTGAGCCACCTCTCCAGCTCAGGCTGTTTATCTTAATGAAAAGAATAGCTCGCATTGTATGGTTAACTGTATTGGCTGGTTTTGTGTGCCAACTTGACACAGGTTGGAATTATCACAGAGAAGGGAGCTTCAGTTGGGGAAGTGCCTCCATGAGATCCAGCTGTAAGGCATTTTCTCAATTAGTGATCAAGGGGGTAGGGCCCCTTGTGAGTGGTGCCATCCCTGGGCTGGAAGTCTTGGGTTCTATAAGAGAGCAGGCTGAGCAAGCCAGGGGAAGCAAGCCAGTAAGGAACACCCCTCCATGGCCTCTGCATCAGCTCCTGCTTCCTGACCTACTTGAGTTCCAGTCCTGACTTCCTCTGGTGATCAACAGCAATGTGGAAGTGTAAGCTGAATAAACCCTTTCCTCCCCAACTTGCTTCTTGGTCATGATGTTTGTGCAGGAATAGAAACCTTGACTAATATAGTTAAGACAGAAATATGAATTTAAGATGGTCTTAAAAATTCAAGGTAATTTTGGGCCAAGTATAAAAGTACTAACTCATGTTATTTTTGTAGTGACTAGAGATCATGCTATGAGAACAGCCAGCCTATAAGATCTCAGCTACAGCTGTGCTGAGTGAGGCTGAGTAGCCTGAGGCTCCCTTGGGGGTGGGGAGGGAGATGGTCAGGGTCTGTACTTACCCAGAGCAGTCTGACAATGGAACTGCACCCACTGGAGCGCTACCACGTTCAGGGGAGTTTATCTACTTCTTAAATATTATTTGTAATTTACCAAATACATTTGTGTATCTGTTATATAGCACATATTTATCTGATCCCTAGACATTTTAGACATCACCTTAATCTACCTCACTGTCTCCTATCAATTCTTCATACAACTGTAAAATGTACAGGCAAAGAAACACAACAAACTGCACAATCTCTCCCTTTCTACAAGGAGAGTGTCTGGTGGCATCAAGGCATTAATGTGTGATCCAGTCCTTACCAAACACTGACTGACATAGAATATGCTACAAGAATTACTCACTAAAAACAAATACAACTAGGTACTTCCTTGCTTTAAAAGATTTCTGGCTACTGTCACCATCTTTAATATGAAATAAAATAACAGACAACTATAATTTATTGAACAAGGAACACTAATAACATGACCTATGCTTGAAATTTATTGTAGAGTGATCTAGAGAGGAAAGAACATATGCAAAGTCACAGAGCAAAATAAAAATGATTACAGGGTATGTTACAGTGCTTTAAAAGATAATTTGTAAAGTGACAACAAAACCTGTATAAAAAATATTGTTGGGCTGGAGAGATGGCTCAGTGAGTACCGACTGCTCTTCTGAAGGTCCTGAGTTGAAATCCCAGCAACCACATGGTGGCTCACAACCATCTGTAATGAGATCTGACACCCTCTTCAGGAGTGTCTGAAGACAGCTACAGTATACTTAGATATAATAATAAATAAATCTTTAAAAAAAATATTGTCACAAAAGTCCCAGGGTAGGTGGGAATTTATAAAACAAAATTCAAAACCTCAGCTAGAAACATGCAAAATATTCCATTTGTCATTTAAAAGCAATAATGTGGCATTAAAAATATATAACCTACAAATTCATGAATTCAGACAACTCTACCATTCCCTACAGAATGCTAATTAGTAATATCTGTAGTAATATAGATTAAATAAACAGTCACTGTACCAATGGGAAGGAAGCAAACTGCAAGCTAAAAAAAGCCAAGTTCAAGCGCTAATTCTTACACCATATCACTTTAGACATGTAACCTACTTCTGACCCACGGATGCGCTACCACAAGTTGAAGTAGCCCAACAGCTCTACTGTAGATGAAGCCATTCTTTTTCAAAGTCAAATTGACAAAATAAATAATTCAGTTCAAACAGAAATTGCTAATGACTGAATTTACCTATTCTTTTACAATAGTTTAAAATTTTATATGCATGAGTGTTTTGTGGAAAGTATACCAGGTACGTGCAGTGCCTGAAGGGGCCAGCAGAGGGAGGTGTATTTCTTGGAAATGGAGCTGTAGACAGTTCTGAGGCAGCAAGCAGATGCTGACGACCAGTCTTGGGTCCTCTGGAAGAGCAGCTGCGCTCTTAACCTCTGAGCAGACTCTCTAGCTTCTCAACTGACCCATTCTTCACTCCACTGTATTTACTTATTTTTAGAAACTACACAAGCTGTATTGAAACAATTGAGAATTAAGTCACATAACCCCCATGTGAAACAAGATCAATTCTCTTTAAAAAGAATGCATCATTCTTTGCACAGAAAATGTTTCTTCTTCTTCTTCTTCTTCTTCTTCTTCTTCTTCTTCTCCTTCTCCTTCTCCTTCTCCTTCTCCTTCTCCTTCTCCTTCTCCTTCTCCTTCTCCTCCTCCTCCTCCCCCTCCTCCTTCTTCTTGTTTTTTATTTTTTTCGAGACAGGGTTTCTCTGTGTAGCCCTGGCTGTCCTGGAACTCAGAAATCCGCCTGCCTCTGCCTCCCAAGTGCTGGGATTAAAGGTGTGCATCACCACCGCCTGGTGCTTCTTTTTTTATTCATTCAATGAGCACTAGCAACACAGCGTCAAATATAACTAACTAGCGACAAGGAGTAACCTACCTATAGACAAAATACGGACAGCGGAGATTTACCCAAACACTTACTGTTCAGACTAGTCAACAAGTAATGGGTGCTATGTGGCACCCAGGGCAAGAGTGGGATACAAATCCAACCCTGAAGAGCCACTTCCTTTAGTAGATGGACAGAGTGGCAACAACTAGCCACATGGGCAGGTGTGGGCGCACGCAGGTCAGGGGCTTAAGGCAGGGCCTGTGTCTGGAGACAACCACCCTCAGTTGTCTCTCTAGGAGTGTGCAGGCGTAGACCTTCACAGAAAGATGGAGTCTCTCTAATACAAAGGGCGAGGCAATCTTCTCTCACTTAGTCACTTAGTTATGTATGCCGATATGTTATTAAGCAGCTAATGTGCCCAAAGTTTTGTTTTGTTCATCACAAGAGAACAAAATATATAGTTTAAGCCTGAAAAGGGCTGAGACAGTCACCTGAGTTTACCACACTGAACTCTCGCCAAGTAAATCTTCTACTACTTTAGAGCCAAGGAAACCTTTAGGTCCATTTTAAGTCACCTCCCTACAGCCATGCTCACCATCTTCTTGTAGAGTTAACTGCTGTTCATTCAAAAAGAAGTTACAGCAGACTCCTCTCACCTGCACTTTGGTAGCAGCCAGTGACCTCTAATGTCGCAGTGGCCCTCAAACCTATCTTTGCTCAGCTGCCGACTGCCTCCTCTGCCCAAGGCGTCAGGCCACAGTAACCAATGCACAGCTTAGGTTTAAAAATGCAGGCTTCTGAAGGCGCTTAAATAGCTTAAGTGAATTCATGATCAATTTTTAAAGGGAATAAAAATACTCATGACTTTTCCATATACAGCAGTTCCTGAATTTTCTAGCTTTGGGTAAAATCTTAGGTGGAAGCTGAAAACTTCAATAAGTTCAGGGAAAAAAAACTGACTTTTAAAGCTGTTAAGCTAAATAAAATGAACTTGAAACCCTACTTCTATGCTTCAAAATATGTAGTAAAATATACTATACTGCTGGGCTGGTGAGATGGCTCAGTGGGTAAGAGCACCGACTGCTCTACAGAAGGTCCTGAGTTCAAATCCCAGCAACCACCCGTAATGAGATCTGATACCCTCTTCTGGTGTGTCTGAAGACAGCTACAGTGTACTTAATAATAAATAAATCTTTTAAAAAAGAAAAAAATATACTATACTGCTAAGGCGGCAGCAATTTAGTCCTTAAATTTGGAATCTTATAACATAAAATACACCACACATATACAATATATACAGTAAATCATCTTTATTTGTTATGTAAAATGGAAGCAAGACATACTATTTATTAAGAATTATTGCCTTTTCCTCATATAAGACATCTATTCTTAACAAGTTGAAATCAAAACTGCTACTGAACTTTATGGAAAGCATGCTGTCATAAGTGTCAACAGGACAGGGCTTCAGGAGCTCCAGTATATGGAACATAAACAGAACACATCTATAAGACAGGTAAAAACCTGTAGGTAAAAGAGCTTCCGAAAAATAAAAGGAGGTTCCTGCAACACATATTTCTTATATCAATGCTTTCAAACTAAATCCCTTTATGTTATAGTTCAAAGAAACAAGAACTGGTATGCCAATAAGAATATATTCTTAAAGCCATACATGTTTCTAAAATTGCTTTCAATGGGAAAAACACCTCTCAATATAAAATTTTCTCCTAGTATTTTGTTCTGAAAGCTTAGGTCAGTAAAGGTTCCTACTTTAAATCACACCACAGAAACAGCCTCCAGATCAGAGAAACAAAGGCAATTTTAACTCACTGCTCATCAACTTAAACTATACCAAAATTTTAAGACATTATGCAGTAATATCGTCTATATTTTCTACAAGAGCATCTAGGAATTATTCATCTAATTCTGAAGGGGGAGTAACCAACTTTTCACTTGAGTAAGTTAAAAAATTAAGATAAACTGAGTTTTGTTTTTTTTTAAATAAAAATTCTTGGCTTTAATTTCTGCCTACAATGTATTTACATAGCTGGATGTTAAGGACAAGCTAAGAGGAATATATTTCTGACACTGATATCTTAAGAAGTTCAAGTCATCTGAAAACCACGTAGATGACTATAATAGTCTAGAACTATTTATGATCTGCAAAGCATCTCTCCTAGGCACCTGCATGGCACTAGGGCAGCAGCAAAGGCAGCAGCAAGGAGACTCACTCACCTCCCCCCAGTCACAAGCACATCCTTCAAGACTCAGCTACAGGCACAGAGGCCTGGGCGGCAAAGGCTCAGCTTTGTCCCCGAGCAGCTCCCGATGAGCGAGCGCTGTGAGGACCAAACACTAAGGAAATGCACTGTGGCTTTCAGGCTGGCCTGCCACTCTGAAGTCTGACACTACACTGACGTCACTCGAGCCTGTCATTGCAGCCGCAAATTAAAGCAGTTTCTCCAGCAAGAATGTGTTATGATTAAGCTTGGCTTGCTTTCTAGCCAAAAAAAAAAAAAAACCAAAAAGAACCCCTGACTTCAATTTCCTTAAATTTGGCATAGAAGATAGGGTAAAATACCAAGATATATGATTACAGACAGCTTTGAAGAAAATGCTTAGTGAGAAATTTAAAATAAGTGCTCTAAATAATTGGGCATTTTCTGTCTGTAAGCATACCAACTAAAAAGACACTCCATTTGAAATGTCCCCACCCACTCTGCTGTTTCCAAAGATACTACTTACTGTTTCAAAATTTAACAAATTCCTGGATTTCCACTCCCCAGAAACAATGATAGTTGCTCAGAGTGACCACATCTGTGCTGAGTACCTTATGAAGCAATGTGGGCCTCCCTACTGGATGCTCTGACTGCTGCTAAAGCCTGTGAGGCAGCAGCCCTGCCCAGGCATTGCTAACTGTTATGCTGATGATCAAAAGACATTCTGTTGAAACAACCCTGAGCAGAGTTTGTAGACACAGTGGGAATTCATATCACAGTGAATAACTTTCCTAACTTTCATTCTTTGATGACATCCTATCAGTTAGCTAGCTTTAATAGATGCTTATTTTCAATTTCTCACTACAAACAAGCAAAAAACAAGAACAAAAACAAAAACCAAAAAAACCAAAAAAAACAAAAATCAACCCAACCCAACCTAACCGAGACTATTGGCTGTCTTAGTGCTTTTGTCTGTATGTAGCTATATAGGATAATACTGAGATACAGAATGGAGTCTGAATGTAGCTACATAAGATAACACTGAGATACAGAACGGATGTCACAGACTATAGAGCTTTAGTTAGATTTTTTTTTAAAGGAAACAAACTTCTTTATTCTTTTTTTTTTTTTGGCTATTCTTTTTTTTTTTCAAGTAATTAATTTATTTATTCACTTCCTGATCTGTAGCAGGAACAGTGGGGCTACCTTTATGTAAAAGCTAGGGGCCTGTGAAGCCACAGAAGCATCTCCTACAGGAGGACTGATCGACCTAATTGAGGACTGCCTGAGAGAGCAAGGATTGCTGAGGTGAAACGCCAGCTGATCAGGAACTGCTGCTTAGAAGAGCTGCTTTCTTGGGACCAATGGGGCACAGGTGGAGGGTATTAAAGGCACTTGCAGCAGTGCTCAGAGAGCTTGCTGTGGCGTCTCTCACCTGCTTCCAGAGGCTGTGTCTGTGACCACACGTCACCTCCCCCGCAGCCCTCAAGGGCAGGTAGGGTCAGAGGTGAATAGCCCAGGGCACAGGCAACACTGATCACAGCTTACCCTCTCCTCTATTCTCTTCTGAGAGGGGGAGGTCCCCCATGGGTACCAACCCACCCTGGCACCTCAAGCCACAGCAGGACTCGGGACATCCTCTCCCACTGAGGCCTGACAAGTTAGGGGCACAGGATCCACAGTCAGGCAACTGATTTAGGGTAAGCCACAGTTCCAGTTTTTGGGTATCCACAAGAAGACCAATCTGCACATTTGCTACATTAGTGCAGGGGGGAGGGGACACTAGGTCTAGCCCTTGGTTGGTGCTTCAGTCTCTGGGAGCCCCCCACCCCCAGTCAGGTTAGGTGACTCTGTTGGTCTTCTTGTTGAGTTCCTATCTTCTCTGGGCTCCTCGAGAACTAGAAAATATCAACCTGAGTGAGGTAACCCAGACTGAAAAAGGACATGCATGGTATGTACTCACTTACAAGTGGATATTAGTCATAAAGTACAGGATACCCACGATACAATTCACAGACCCAAAGAAGCTAAATAACAAAGGCCCAAGGGAGGATGCTTGACTCTTACTCAGAAGGAGAAATAAAATTGTCATCAAAGGTAGATGGAGGGAGAGGACTGGGTAGGAAAGGAGAATGGGTTGGGGAAATCGGGTGTAGGGAGGGCTAGGAGAGAGACTAGAACGGGAAGAGGGTGGGGCATCTCTAGGGCATGCCAAAGACCCGGGATGGGAAAGGCTCTAGAAAGTCTGTGAGGGTGGCTGTAGCTGAAACACCTCGAAGTGGGGGATATGGAGCCTGCAGCAGCCACCTCCTATAGCCAGGCAGGACTCCCAATTGACAGATAAGGACACCGACCCATTCACAAAATGTGTCCTTGTCTACAAGAAGTGCAGGGACAAAGATGGCGCAGAGACTGAGGGAATGGCCAACTAATGACTGGCCCAACTTAAGACCCATCCCACGGGCAAGAAACAAAGCCTGACACTATTAATGATACTGTTGTACTTGCAGACTGAAGCTTAGCTTTAGAGTCCTCTGAGAGGCTCCACCCAGCAGCTGACTCAAACAGATGCGGAGAGACTCAAAGCCAAACATTAGGTGAGGCTCTGGGAGTCTTGTGGAAGAGTTATGGAAGGACTGAGCTTTAGACTGAAATTGTCCTCTACCCCATTTGTTCTCGCTCTGTATCCTGGCTCAACCCTGACAATCATTTTTCTTCCTTGTAAACACAACAGAGTGATGTGCTGCTACACTGTCTGAATGTGCAGGCCTGCAGGAGGAGACCAGCCTAGTCAGTGGTCACAGCACACCAGCCCTGGAGTCGGATGCTGCCGTTTTCAAGTTCAGTGCCTTCTCAACAGCTCTCTGACCTAGCCTTTCTCTATGGAAAACAAGCCTAATAATAGAATCCTATGGGCTTACTGTGAGAACCATGAAAGTCACATAAGCAACATAATCAAGAGCTGACTCGTTTCATGCCTCTTTCACAAAACAGTAATTTATACAAGAACAGGCAAACCACTTTACCAAACATGCTGTAAATAACTTGTTAGAATGCTAATGGTCTAATAGTTCTCAAATATGTTAATTGGAGCTGTCTTACACCAAATCTAACACACAACCTAATGGATGCTAAAACATTCCTTCTCTATGAAACTGTCTTAACAAAAATTAAAACCAGAGGACAAACTTGCTTCATTATGAAGTCTGAACTCTAAGAAAGCAGCCAACAGATTGCCAAAACCACAAGGCTGTACATATGGCTCAGAATCCTCCCTTTTTTAGGTTAAGATTTTGCCAATTTTGGGGCTGGAGAGATGCAGTGGTTAAGAGTACCAACTGCTTTTCCGAAGGTCTTGAGTTCAAATCCCTGCAACCACATGGTGGCTCACAACCATCTGTAACTGAGATCTGATGCCCTCTTCTGGAGTGTCTGAAGACAGCTACAGTGTACTTACATATAATAATAAGTAAATCTTTAAAAAACAAAACAACATCAAAACCCAAAAACAGAAAAGATTTTGCTAATTTCAATTATATTCAACTTAAACTTTTTACACTAACAAAGAGAACAATCCCACTTTTGGGAGCATCAAAAAGAAGTCAATAAAACTTCCCTCACATCTCAAAAAGGCAAAGGAGTCCCTTTTAAATACCAGAAATCATATTGTCAGAATGAGATTGCTAAAATATAGAAGGCTTTCTTGTTTGTTTTTTGAGACAGGATTTCTATGTGTAGCCCTTGTTGTCTTCCCTGTATAGAACAGTGTTTCTCTGTGCAGCCCTATCAGGCTGGTCTCAAACTCAAGAGATCCAACTGCCTTAGCCTCCCGAGTGTTGGGATTAAAGGTGTGCAACCACTGCTGCCCAGATATTAGGTTTATTATCTGTCAAAGCTATTAGACTTCCTGTTATCTAATGAAGATGTCCTTATCAGGACAGTTTCTACCCCAACGTCTGGGGGCATCAAGCCCAGAGGACTCCGAGGTAAAGGCTAGCTGAAGCTATACCACGAGGCTCTTGGTGATTGCTGGACTTAGCAAAATGACTCCACAGAGAGCTGTCTAGGAATGGAGGAGCACAACCAACCCTGGGTATGTGTGGAGGGCATAAGTGGGGGATGGGGGACAGATTTAGCATGAACATAAATGGAAATTCTATGGAATTAAGAAGAGGAAGAGCTTTCCAAAATAGTGTCAACACTGAGTGACCTGGGCTCAAAATATATGAACATTAAAACCATGACATCTTATCCTGTTTTAAGGAAACAATCAAACTACTATAAACCTGGAAACCAACAACAACAAAAACATCACCACCCAGAGAAACAAAATAATGTACTAAAAAGCAACTTTTCCATTAGCCTAGCGTATCTGGTTTACATGTGACCCCATAGAAAAGCAGGACTTCTAAACTAAAACAAAAACCTAACACAGTGTTTGCAGTATCACACAGTGATTCAGGGGCTCCACATAGCATTGCTCCAAGAAAACAATAAAATCAAACAGAGAGTTGTTCAAAGAATTGCTGGGGATATTAAGAAGTGAGTGAAAAGTCAGCCAAGCATTTGGTGTATAAGGATACTGGAGTTGGTGAAGTCTCTCTTGGGCCCTTCGCCGGCTTATTCACTGTTTACAGTGTGGTGGGCCATGGGAATAAGGGGGGAGTAAGATAAAGTCCCTCCTCTCAAGGTCATCAAGGGCCCAACTGACAGCTTAATAGGAGAAAGCGGGCTGTAAACAAATCATTAAAACATAACCCGATTTGAGAGCCCAGGGGAGGAAATGGCTAATGGCCCGGGGATGTGTGGAAACTGCTTAACAACTCGAAAGCCAACCAACTATTTCAGGATGAAATCCATTAGGGGTAGCTGTGCTGAGAGCACACATGTCAGTGAAAAGTCTAAACTTCACACGCACTTCCCACTGGTAGACAAACTATTTATTTACAGAAAAATATGACTACCAATAAGGCAATTCTCACGTGCCTTGGACAATTCTGTCCAGAGGGTGTCACATGCGTACACTGACCACATGGTCAGGAGAAAGCCAATAAAAGCTGTGGAATCAGACAGCCCCCACCTCCTGAAGCCAACCAACTTCAGATTTGTGGGGAATCCTAAACCTAAAGTAATCCAATTTTCTTTCCATGTATCTCTCATTAAGAAAGAGAAGGCCAGTGCGGCTCAGCTGGTAAAGGTCATTCCCATTTTGGCCTCATGACATGAATAGAAGCCCTGAAGCCCACGGGAGGAAAGAACCAACTCTTGAGAGGGGTATACATACACAAATAAAACCAACGAGAAGGTTAGACTTGGCTCAGTGGTTAAGATCACATGCTGCCCTAGCAGAGACCAGGGTTTGATTCCCACCACCCACATGGCATAACCATGTGTAACCACAGATCCACAGGACTGAACTGCTTCTGGTCACTGTGGATACCAGGCACATACACAGTAAAAAGATAATTTACACCAGCACCTGTCACACCTAAGGCACGCCCATGGGGCGCCCTGGGGCCCAGCTGCCATACTGTCAGTTTTCAGTCCTTACAGATTATTCACTTCTCAGTGGTGTGTCATCTTGAAAATGCTACCCCCGCCCTTGACTTACTTGACCTATCTGGATCCCAATGTTCACTCTGCAAGAGACTTATTTCCAAATACCTCAGTCTGAAACCCAATTCCATCCATAATCTGGGACCAATGTATTCATAATATTCAAAATAGAGGCTCACGTAATGGGAAAGAAGCAGCACTTCCAGCACCTAAGACAGTGAGCACAGGTGTCTCACTGGCTAGGTAAGGATTTCATCTCCTCTGTCATTTAATACAAATCTTTCTGATGAGGAAATCCTAGAATGTGCCTGACCTTGTGGTCCATGCCTGTGAGCTCAACTCCCAGGAGGTGGAAACTGTGTTTAAAAAAAAAAAAAAATAAAATAAAAAAATAAAAAAAAAAATCAAGAATGGGTGTGGAGGTGAGTTGTTTCCACTTACTATCCAGGAAATAGTCAAAGATGTTTTGTGTTTCAAGCTGCTGTTCTTTTAGAGATAAAAATCTCACAAAATAGCAAACATCTGGAATAAGTAATTGGAAGAGATGAATGACTTAAGAATCCAATTAGTCCATAAACACCTGCTTAGCAAGAAACCAATTATAATGAGAAAGCCTTCATACCACTAGACTTCCTCTGTCGGGAGTGGGAGCTACTAAAACATGCTTGCTTACTAAGAGAACTCAGAAGCTCTGAATTTGAGAATATCCAGTTCTCAGGGCATTAACGAGCAAGCTGACCTTTTTTTCTAAGGACAGTCAGTAAAACTCTGACTTAAGCTGGGCAGTGGTGGCGCACACCTTTAATCCCAGCATTTGGGAGGCAGAGGCAGGTGGATTTCTGAGTTCGAGGCCAGCCTGGTCTACAGAGTGAGTTCCAGCACAGCCAGGACTACACAGAGAAACCCTGTCTCAAAAAAAAAAAAAAAAAAAAAAAAAAAAAAAACAAAAACTCTGACTTAAGGCTTTAAAAATTCTCTTTCTTCTCCCAATCCTTCCTGAATTGTGCTTTTTGCATGAGGTAAGTTACAACTAATTCAATTAGTTTATAAGCTTTGTGCATCACCAACTTACATTTTTCAAGTCCTGTTCAAATACTATCTTCTTAAGAGAGATTTCACCCAAGCTGCTAGCTGAGGTTGCCCTGCATATTACAATCAGTCCTGTGAATAACTACAGATTTTTATTTCAAAACATCTACCCCTATGGTGGAATAAACTTTTCTGCATAATAAAATATGCACTCATGGACACTCATGGACAAATTCTAATTCATTTATCCAATTACCTATAAATCAAAGTGTGAGGTAAGACATTACAGGCAGCAACAAAACAAAACAGTTGGCCCTGGTGGTCACACCTTTAATCCCTGCATTCTGGAGGCAGAGGCAGTGGAGCTCTGTGAGTGGAGGCCAGTGTGGTCTGCACAGCGAGTTCTAGGAGACCCCATCTCAAGCAAATAAAAGGCAGCAAAGATGCATTAAGGCTGGTCAGCATCAGTGTCTTGAGTGCGAGCTGCCAAGAGCCATTTCGACTTCTGAGCTAGAAGAGAAGTGTGTGGTTACGTCTATATCAGCCCTGGACATTTATACCTCCCCCCCCCTTTTTATGTAATAGGGAAAAAGTGGACAGAGTGGTTAATCTTTAACCATATTTTCACTGTATTAAAAATTTAGAAAAATTTGCAGTGGCAGTATGTGCAAAATGTAGAATGAAAACTCTATATACAGGACAGAATGCATTATGGAGATTCAGCCTTGGGATGGAAGAGCTGTAGCTGTACTGTGGACTCAATGAAAGGTCTAAACAACACGTCTGCCTGCTCTAAGTTCTTAGTTTTTTTTTTTTTTTAAATATTTATTTATTATTATATGTAAGTACACTGTAGCTGTTCTCAGACATACCAGGAGAGGGCATCAGATCTCATTAAGGATGGTTGTGAGCCACCATGTGGTTGCTGGGATTTGAACCCATAACCTCTGGAAGAGCAGTTGGTGCTCTTAACCACTGAGCCATCTCACCAGCCCCCAAGTTCTTAGTTTTTAAAAGACTTATACACAGGGCACTGGCAAGCATACTTGGGTCCTCTGGAGCACATGCTCTTAACTGAATTGTATCTCTTCAGCCTCCCATTTTCTCTACAACCAAGGAGAAGGAACTGGACATTTCTTTGTTATCCACTTATTTAGAACACATGGAGTCTGCCTTATTTACTTCTGGACTTATTTTTGGAATTGAAGGAAAACTGTCTGCTATTTTTCACATCTCATTTGTACACATGCCTCATCTCCTCATGTTCTTCTGTATACACTCATCTGTTCACACTCATCTGTAATACTCCCCATGTGTACACAGTCATCTATACACACCCCTCCTTATTTGTACACATCACTTAGCCAACAAGATTTTCCTTTTATTGAAGTCAGGAGAAAAGTCTGTATTAGAAATGCTGCATGTATTTTGTTGTCTAGAGTTAAGAAAGTCAAAGTCAAACAGACCAGCCTGGGTTGAGACTTAATTCCTTAGCTAATAATACGTTTGTCATTTGTTTAATATTTATAGAAGAAGTTTTCCTTTTTTTCTGTAAAAGAAGCATGTTTTTAGGATGTGTAGTAGCATTAAAAAATGAAAAAGAAGAGGTAAATTGGCTTGAGTACGTGGGATACATTATTCAAGTCTTGGACTCTTTAACGATGAGCAGGAAGAGCGGACACCGGGCTCCAAGGTTACGTGCACAGGATGGAGCATGGGTGGGAAGAGGCTGGTGGAGTCGACGCCAGCCCTGTATAGTGGAACTGCGGCTGCTGGGGGAGGAGGACTCCATTTCCTTTGGATGTGGTTCCTCATAAAAACCGCACAGAGCTAAGTGGGCGCAGGGAGTTTAAAAGAACACATGAAAGTCAAGAAGGAAAGTGGTGGAGAGAAGATATGGGAGGAGCTGGACGGGCAGGCCTGAGGGATGAGTGCAATCAATGCATTAGTCATGTGTAAAACTCTAAAATCACACACACACACACACACACACACACACACACACACACACACCCTCACTCCCCCACATGTGGGTGCACAGAAGTCAAAATTTAAAAAAATATAGACACAACTGTGCCAGACCTGGCTGCAGCAGTGCATTTCTGTAACCCAGCATTTGGAAGGCTCAGGTGGGGCAGGGAGGTGGTGAGCCTGGGAATGTCACTTCCATGGAAGTGGCTACCCGCCGTAGAGAGAGCTCTGCGAAAGGAACTTCACGTGGCTTCTAAGTGACAAGAAGGCTGGAGTTTATCATTGACATCTTCAGGAAGTTTTTTCTTTTTCCTTTTCCCCATGAGGCAGTTGCATTTGCTGGAGAGCAGGATAAACAGGAACCACCTCACAGTAAGTACTCCACTGCTCGTGGATAACGTGGATAAAGTAGGGCACGGTGCTTCCTGCCTGTGAGCCCAGGACTCAGAAGCCTGAACCAGGAGGCCTACAGTGAATTCTAGCTTGTTCTAGGACAAACAGGAGTAGCTTGCCTTAAAAAGCCAACTCCAAACAAACCACCACACTATGTCAATAACAACAGCAACAAAACCACAAAGAATTGGATGTGAAAGAAAACTATTTTGCTTTAAAAATGGGATCTATCCAGCTGGGCTCAAGCCATCTCGTTGCCTCAGACTGAGAGGGAATACTAGAGAGTGAGACAAATTTGACTCAGCTCTTATTACTACTTAGATCCTGAAGGAAATCCTCTCTAGAACAGTCACTAAGGAACTCTTAGGGCCAGGCTTTAGTAAGTGCAGTGGCAGGGAGATCATCTTTGCTGCCTACTGCTTATGTTCCCTGTCCTGTTCAACTTTACTCAGTGAAGAGGTAGCCAACTGAAGGGACAGCTGCCTGGGCTTCCCTACAACGCGGTGTGGCCTATTCATTGGTGCAGCTGCTTAAAAAAGCAAAACAAGACATCTCTGGGAGATGCTTTAAAGGGGAACTCATTCAGCTAGGAATTAAATTGTTCTTCTCTTGATTTTTATTTACTCTGGATAAATAATAAATAAATAGCCATCATTTTGAACCATAAATTAATCTTGAAAAACGATCTATTACTCTAGGATAATGAAGTAGGAAATGGAAGGGTTTATTGCATCTCTGCAATGCCCATCTCAGTATGCTTTACTTAAAGGATACACTACTTTGTGTTTAAATTACACAGGAGCTCTTTATCATAAGCCAATTACTGGCAGAGGTAGCAATCAATTATCTAAAAGTAATTATTATTTATGTCCTAGGACCTAAAGGAGCTCACATACTCAGAGCCAATGAGAGGGAAAAATTATAGACTAAAATTAGGACCCTTTCTAACTGCAGAAAGTTTTAGGGCAGAGTGGAGGGCAGCCTGAGGAGTATAAGGGTGGCTATGACAAATTAATAAACCACACTTGAACCAATAAGGAATAAAAAGCAGTTCAGTGTATCCCATGATAGTGATAATTAACAACAAAAGGAGTATGAAGATTCCAAAACTTAAGTTCTGCATAACAGAAAATATCACAAAAGATGTAATCAATTAGAACCAGCAGACTGAAACAAACCTCCTCATACAGCAGAAGCAGTGTCAATCAAATGAAACATTTGAAAATGGCAATCAGTCTTGGGAGTCATTTATAACTACAACTCTAAATCAGCTACATATTTCTAAAGTACTACTTTTAGATATAAAAGGACTAAGGTATATTAATTTAAGCAGCAGCTTCAGTTAACAATCAGCTACATATTTCTAAAGTGCTACTTTTAGATATAAAAGGACTAAGGTATATTAATTTAAGCAGCAGCTTCAGTTAACGCGGGCTCGGAGGAGCATTAATTATAGATATAGTAATACAGGCGTTAGAAATGGCCCGACTCACTGTACTTCCTTTGACAGGAGCCTTTGTTTTTTTACCTGTCTCAAGACAAGGTCTCTCCATGCAGCCTAAGATGTCCTTGCCTAGGTTTACGATCCTCCTGCTTCAGCCTTCCCAATCCTAGGAGTGTAAGCATGCACCACCACACTGTTGGATCTCACAAAACAACTGAAGGAGAAAAATACATCCACACAGCTCTTTTTCCACCACAAAACAAACACGATTCTTCTAGTAGCAACCCTTGGGTTACAGGACCTAGTTGCCAGGCAAAAATTTATGCTCAAATAAAAGCAACTTGGCAGGTATCCCGCAAAGCAGGGTGCCTGAATGCTGTGGCAGGGTAAACAAAAGCTTGCTTGCTTGCTTTTTTAAAGATTTATTTTATTTATTTTATGTGTATGAGTACACTGTAGCTGTACAGATGGCTGAGAGCCATCATGTGTGTGGCTGCTCTCTAGCCCCGCTCCTCAGGTGTCGCTGTCTTCAGACGCACCAGAAGAGGGCGTCCAATCTCATTACCGGTGGTTGTGAGCCACCATGTAGTTGCTGGGATCCAAACTCAGGACCTTCTAAAGAGCAGTCAGTGCTCTTACCAGCTGAGCCATCTTGCCAACCCAGGCTTTCTTTTAATATCCACACTTGACCTAAGTGCACATACATCCAGCCCAGCTCTGAGAGAGATCTGAATTTGACATTATACACAAAGACAGTTGCTAAAATAAAAACCCATGTGTTTATGTTAAACACACATACACACTCTTGTGGGCCTAATTTAAAGATATTTCTGACAGATTTTTCTACCTCCTCTTATTTGTCTATTTGTCTTTTTGTTATGTAGCATTTCAAATTTCCTTATAAGAGTTGGATATAGAAAAGTAGAGGTTTCTAGAACTCAAACCAGTTCTTTATGCTCACTACTTCAATCAAAAATTGAGTGTACATAGCAATAGAGACTGTGTGCAAATTGCTCACACGTGCAATAACACTCTGGACTCCCTAAAGCTGCAAAAGAACACATTACTATATTAGGCTTTGCTTATAGTGTAATATGTGATTCTGCCAGATTTTTACAAAATATAAATGTGTTTGGTGAGCAGACACTGTGGGATTGCTATTTGGGAAATGGACACACCAGACCAAATCCCTCTACTAATGTTGAACAGAAACAAATGTAGCTATTGCTTAGCCTGGCACCAGTGTGTGAAAGGCTGCACAACCAGGAGGCTGAGGCAAAAGGATCACAAGTTTGACCAGCGTGCATGCAATAGAGAGACCTGGTATTTTTTAGTGTGCCCACTGGCTAGAGGCTTGCTTGCAAACTGATGGGCTTCTGAGAAATGACTGGATGCTTAGGTCTTGAATGTCTTTGTTTGTTTGTTTGTTTGTTTTTTGTTTTTTTTCGAGACAGGGTTTCTCTGTGTAGTTCTGGCTGTCCTGGAACTCACTGTGTAGACCAAGCTGGCCTCGAACTCAGAAATCCACCTACCTCTGCCTCCCAAATGCTAGAATTAAAGGCATGCGCAGCCACCACCACCCAGCTCAAATGTCTTAATGAACTCATCACATCATTGGAAGTTGGTGGAAACTAGGAGTTGGGGCCTACTGGAAGGAAATCAATCACTGCAAGATCACTCACCCCACCCTTTCCTGCTTCCCCTCCCTCTTTCTCTGCTTCCTGGCCACCTGGAGTTGAGCAGCTCTCTCAACACAGCCCGGAGTAGACTACAGCCACTTGAATAGGCACACTGTGGAGGTCTTGGTGTCACAGAATTCAAGTATCCCAATGCTGTGTGCCACTGTGTATCACCTCATCAAATCCTCTACTCATATTTTAATTGGGTTGTTTATCCTCTCATTGCTGAATACTGATACTTTTTGATGAAGGAATTACACTCTGTCCAGAAGTGTAATTAACTTGCTAAAGACAGATCATAAGTCAAGCATATTAAGTCAGCATTTTCTCTAATAACAAACTAATTCAGTCCTCCAGTTCATTCTTTTTAAAGTAGAAAAAATTTGGAGTTAACGCTGGATATAATTCCTTACAAAGGAATTCTTAAAAAAAAAAAAAGGAGCTGTCACAGAAACTGTTAAGAATTTTTAACATGTTAATTATAAATCTTGGCCACATGTGGCTTTATATAAGAATTAGACTGGATAGTCATTAAAGATAAGCTATTAGAAGAAAAAAGAGAGGAAGAGAGGAGAGGAGAAGGAAGGCCAGGGACACAAGACACAATGTCACTGCAGAGTCCAGGAGGTGCCACTACCAGGGTTCATTTTCCTACAGACACTCTCAAGGTCAACGGTACAGACTATAAACTACATATCTCAAGAGGGTGCAGGTATACCGCCTGGGCATGTGGCTAATAGCACTTAAGGGATGTTAATCTCCCCTTTTTCTTAGAAATTACAACTGCATTCAAAAAGCCAATGCGATCAATAGATGCATTAATGAAGAATATAGTAACATGGCAATTAAAAATTTGAATTTCTTTTTGTGCAAATCTTTTTAAAAGAAAAAAGCATGTTTGGCAAAGTATTAGCCACAGTTCTACAGGGTAAGTGTGCTTCACACAACCTTAAACAATTCTTCCAGGAAACACAAATGTTCCAATATTGTTTCTTAGTAGTTTGACAGTGTGTGTGTGTGCGCGTGCGTGCGCACATTTGTGTGTGTGTGTGTATGTGTGTGTTTAGTATGTTCAGAGGTAGAAGAGGATGTTGGATCCCATGGACCTAGAGTTACAGAAGGTTGAGAACTATCCTGTGTGTGCTAGAACTGTGCTCTTGATCTTCCACAAGTGCAACAAGTATTCTTAACCACTGAGGAGTCTCTCCTGGCCCCAAGCTGCTTTATTTTTAAGAAAAACAATTGTAAGCACGTGTGGACTTATGGTGTGCAGTCAGTGGACAGCGTGCTGTCAGGCCACACTTTTCTCCTTCTTTTAGATAGAGTTCTCTTTTTTTGTCTTCCACATGAGTGCCAGCCAGGCTTACTGGCCACAGATGGTCCAGGAATCCTCCTGCTTCATTCAGGACAACAGACAGGTGCGGGCTATATCATATGGCTTCTACATGGGTTCTGGGTATTTGAACTCAGGTCCTCAAGCTATGTGTCAAGTTCTTTATTTGAAGAGCTATCTCTCCAACCCTCAAACTGCTTTTAAGTAATAAGTAATCTATAGATATTTAATACATAGTAAAATTAATCTACTTAAGTCATTGCTAGTCTTGAAGGTCAGAACTAGAAAAAGAGGGGAGCTGGGTGTGTAGTCAGAAGGAGGGAATTTCGGTAAGTTGTCTATTGTCCCTAAACAGAAGCTGAACCCAATACTTTCTGCATGCTAAGCAAATGCTCTCCCACTGTGTGAGCTCCCCGGCTCTCAATACTTTATATACGGGAAGCACCAGGGCTACAGATACAGCTAACCAAAGGCCCGGAGAGCCGTCAGGTTAGCCCAGTCCTGTGTGCCAGTTCCATGTGCTTACTTTTGGGGATCAGTAAATCATCCTGGACAATTTCCCCACACTGGGGCATCTATTGAGCCTTCCTTCATAGGACCAAGGACCTCTCCTCCCATTGATGCTGGAACCATGTGTACTCTTTGGTTGATGGCTTAGTCCCTGGGAGCTCTGGGGAGGTCTGGTTGGTTGATACTGTTCTTCCTATGGGGTTGCAAACCCTTCAATTCCTTCAGTCCTTTCTCTAACTCCTCTATTGGGGACCCTGCACTCAGTCCAATGGCTGGCTGCAAGCATCCGCCTCTGTATTTGTAAGGCTCTGACAGGTCCTCTCAGGAGACAGCCATATCAGGCTCCTGTTAGCATGTACTTCTTGGCATCCACAATAGGATCTGGGTTTGGTAACTGTGCCCAGGTGGGACAGTCTCTGGATGGCTTTTCCTTCAGTCTCTGCTCTACACTGTATCTCCATATTTGCTCCTGGGAGTACTCTGTTTTCCTTCTAAGAAGGACTGAAGCACCCATACTTTTCTCTCCCTTCTTCTTGAGCTTCATGTAGTCTGTGAACTGTATCTTGTGGGCCCTTTGTTTGGCTTAATGATATGCTCTTAGGAGGCCATGAAGACGCTGTTTCAAATATGAAAATGCTTTGAAGTTTTAAAAAATGCAACTTGAAGCCTCTGTTGGGCATGAGAGCAGAAGTGCCCGAAGAGCTCCTGCAGAACTAACTCCTACCCATTCACAGATGAGCAACATCTCGGCTGCCAGTACCCGAAGGCCACATCTTCTTGGCTACTGTCCATGCTAGAAAACACTAAACACCCACACAGTGGCTAAGTCTCCATGTACGGTTATAGCTTCTTACTATTTTTATCTCATAACACTTTATATTTCATAGTAAAAAAAATTTCAACAAGCTTAAAGTGGCAGGGAGAGGCCAGACACTGCATAGGAAACAGACTTTGGTAAACACATTTCGGATGAAAAACAAAACCAGTTTCTATAAAGTTCTGTCACTCTCCTCGAGCACCTGCTTTATCGCTGCCCCTGAACTCCATGTTATTTGCTCAAGAATTCAAATCTTGGCTTCTGACATTCCACCTTCTTCTGATGC
Source organism: Mastomys coucha (assembly GCF_008632895.1). Taxonomy (NCBI): domain Eukaryota; kingdom Metazoa; phylum Chordata; class Mammalia; order Rodentia; family Muridae; genus Mastomys; species Mastomys coucha. The sequence continues at coordinate 134,398,052 of NW_022196903.1, read as the reverse complement.
TCCCCACAGCCCCTACTTTTTTTTTTTTTTTTGAGACAGGCTTTCTCTGTAGCCTTGTCCATCCTAGAACTTGCTTTGTAGAGCAGGCTGGCCTTAAACACACAGAGATCCACCTGCCTCTGCCTCCCAAGTGCTAGGATTAAAGGTGTGCACCACTGCCTACCAGGCTCAAAAGATACTCTTTTTTTTTATGTCAATATTTTATTCACACAATAAAAATGATAATAAATAAAAATAAAAAATTTTAAAAGCCTTTTGAAGTTTCAAGATTTAATACCACTTTGTGAGAATGTAAAATGAATTTCACATAATTCAAGTGAAATAATAGTCCACCTATCAAGAAATTATTTATCCAAAGTTACGATAACAATACAAAAGGGTCAATGAAAATTTTGGACTCTGTTTTAATCTATCGGTATTATAGGACCTAGAAAGTACTCTAAGTATATAAAACTAATTGTATGAATATCCAAATGATATTTATACGCTTTCAGAAACACCATATAAGCCACATTGTGGCATAATTGAGGAATACACAGTTCAATAGTACAGCAAACTTTATTGATAAGTGTGCTTGGCTCTGGAAGCATCCATATAGCCATAACTAAATCTATTGTGATACTTTGAAATTGAGATGCAGTAGCAGTGAAAACAAAACCATGCTTGCCTACAGTTGCTGTGATAGCAAGTGTCTAACATTATACATGAATGCTTTTGGACTTAGAAGGTAAAAAATGCTACTTTTGATGCTTTATAAAGTCCTACCTTATATCCATTTACCTACTTTTCTACAGTATTTTTATGTACCTTATAGCCATAATTTCTTTCTATTTGGACTTTGACAACTACCAGACCATCCTGGTGAAAGAATTCTACCTCTTTCTGTTACCCCTATAGAAAACTGGCAAGGACTTTCCATTCAAAAGATACTCTTAATTGCCCCCAAATATTTAATTCTTAGCTCTTAGTGAAGTAGAGGGAAAAAACCCACCCCCCACCAACCCCTCCACATGAACACACACACGCACGCACGCACGCACGCACACACATGCACATATGCACACACACTCACTCACACACACACGCATGCACACACACACGCACACACATGCATGCACACACTCACTCACACTCACACACACACGCACACACACACATGCACACGCACACACACACACCCCTCCCCCCCAATGAGCACTGTGGTAGATGGCTTTGTGGACATGCCTGTCCTTTACCTTAGGATTTATATATGTTTTCATGGGAAAGCTTTCGCCCAAGATTCAGTTACTCATTTCCTGGATGCACAGCTAGCTAGATGTTAACTGCTATGATTCTCTCTCCTTTCCCCCCAGTCTAGACATGTGCCAGCATGCATGCCAGCGCGCGCGCACGCGCGCGCGCGCACACACACACACACACACACACACACACACACACACACGCGCACACACACTTTCTGATAAATTCATAAAACTGCCTTTAGCAGACAAATCATATTTTCTCATTTCAGAGATTTTTCTCAAAGAAAAAGTATAGCTTTGTCTGAGATGTGTCTACTGTTTAATAGACAAAAGAAAAATACCACAGTTTACATAATCAAGGGAAAAAGCCCAATGATTTGTGGCAGGCAGAATACTGCTATTTATCAGACAGTCACCAAGATGACTACTCCACTCTAAGAAGACAGTGACCACTAAGTTTCTTCAGCTAACCTAATATTAAACTTCTTCCATGGAAACTTTTTTTTTTTTTTTTTTTTTTTGGAGACAGGGTTTCTCTGTGTAGCCCTGGCTGTCCTCAAACTAAGAAATCTGCCTGCCTCTGCCTCCCAAGTGCTGGGATTAAAGGCGTATGCCACCACTGCCCAGCCCATTGAAACTTTTCTAAGCCAAATGATGCCTAGGGGGAATACTACTGGTATTCAGTCACAGACCTGGTGTTCAAGATCTGTGACTTTATAGCTCTGAAGAGTAGAGTAAATCTATTTGCTTCTTTTACTTGTTTGTGTATGTGTTGTATGTGTGTGGTAGCAGTGCCCATGCAGACGCCATACACAGCTTACCAACTTAAGACAGGGTTCTCAATGAATTAGAGGCTTAGCCTTTCAGCTGGGCTGGGATGACAGGCACATGCCACCATGTCCAGCTTTCTAGATGCACAGTGGGCATTTGAACGCAGGCTTCATGCTTGCCCTGCAAGCACCCTTACCCTCCGAAACATCTACCCAGCACCCAGAGTATTTTCAAATATATTTGGAAAATATTAGAAATCTCAGAATGTTCTAAAAAGGTTTTGTTTTTATTTTAGGGTTGCAAAATTGCACGATCAATGTTGTAACATGTTTAGTTTGGTTAAATATAGTTAATAAGCCACAAAGACACCAAACTTAATAAGAAACCTGAGCTGGGCGGTGGTGGCGCACGCCTTTAATCCCAGCACTTGGGAGGCAGAGGCAGGTGGATTTCTGAGTTTGAGGCCAGCCTGGTCTACAGAGTGAGTTCTAGGACAGAGAAACCCTGTCTCGAAAAAAAAAAAAAAGAAAAGAAAAGAGAAAAAAGAAACCTGAGCAACCTTCAGATACTCACATACTGAGGTATGGCAACCAGTCCACCTTTAGTCCCTAAGCATAAGGCCAGTAGGCCTTGACCACAGATCCATTATTTGTATACCCTCTTCTCAGAGTAAACTGGGACTGGAGAATATACATAGTCAGAAGGCTAAAAGCAAGGGCAATTGCTATTTAAGTTAGATTTCATATTTAATAAGGGTGCTAGAACACAAGCCAGCTGCAACTAAATCTAATTATCAATTTCTCAAAGAAAACCAAACCAAACGTCCTTGAAGGGAGTGAGTGGAACAGCAGAGCAGCCGAGAGGTATTTCACTGACAAGGCAGAAGGCACCGAGAGGCTAGTACGCACAGAATGAAGGGGATCTGTCAGCCTCTCTAGCAGCACGCAGGATATTTGGAAGAAACCAGAAATAATGAGAAAGAAAAAAGGCCAAGCACTCAAAGTGGGAGTGAAGGACAGGTGCACACACTTAGTTGATGAACTAGTGTGAGTGAAGGACGGGTGCACACACTTAGTTGATGAACTGGTGTGGAGTGAGGGACGGGTGCACACACTTAGTTGATGAACTAGTGTGAGTGAAGGACGGGTGCACACACTTAGTTGATGAACTAGTGTGGAGTGAGGGACGGGTGCACACACTCAGTTGATGAACTAGTATGGAGTGAGGGACGGGTGCACACACTTAGTTGATGAACTAGTGTGGATTATGGTGTACACTGAAAGTCAAATAATTTCATAAAAAATTACTTATTTATGTATGGCATTTTGCCTGCATGAATATCTGTGCACCACATGCAGACTTGGTGTCCTTGGAGAATCTGAGTGATAGGTGGTTGGGAACCACCATGTGGTTGCTAGGAATCAACCTAGGTCATCTGTAAGAGAAGCTAGTGTTCTTAACCACTGAGCTATTTCTCCAGCCTCCAGTTCAAACCATTTTAAAGGCTACACTCCAATAAAAACCTGTGGCAGACATGTAAGGAAGCAAGCCAACAGCTTGTCAAAAGACTTATTCACTCTAGATATCAAAGGATTCAAGATAGCCTTCACCCTACCCCCAATAACAGATGGGGGTGGAGGCAGGAGAATGAGATTCCATCTGGAAGGAAAAGAAGGTTCGGAATGCCTAGAAGCCCAGAGCTACTGTGAGCAGAAGAGCTGGAACTTGAGGTCCTTCAGCTATAAGGCCTGGGTAATTTGATACAGCCTCAAAAAATGAAAACAAAACCAAAGGTTATGGTCACTATTGCTGCTTTTATTTATTAGGAGGTGAGGCCTTGTTGGAGAAGTGTTTCATGGTGTAGGTTTTAAGGTTTCAAAAGTTCAAGCCAGGTCTAGTGTCTGTCTCCTCCTGTTGCCCACAGATGTGGATGTAGAACTCTCAACTTCTCCAGCAACTTTTCTGCCTGCACATCCCCACGCTTCCCACCATGGCATTAATGGACCAAACCTCTGAAACTAAAAGCCAGCCCTAAGTAAACGATGCCTTTTTATGAGAGTTGCCATGGGATCTCTGGGAAGCAACTGAACACTAAAATATCCATCTTAAGTCACTCATACCTAAGAGCGTATTGAAAGCTACTTTTATGTAGGTTAAAAGTAGGTGGCCCGCATCCGGTCTGCCACAGTGCTCATGGAGGCAGATACCCCATTAGGCGGGCAGCAGGCTGTGAGAAGCTACAGCGCTTCCCCCACCCAGCCTCACCCCGCCCTCAGGAGGTGGGGAAGCACAGTCTGAGGTCCTGTGGAACTGCCACAGTGGGGCTGGGGATGGCATGTTCTCACTCTTGGGCACAGCAGGTGCTGAGGAAGAGCTGAGAAGAGTCCTAGGGCGGTGGCTTGGGTCGGCTGGTGGCCCTGGCTGGAAGTACAGGGAGGCAGGCCTCTTGGGTGAGATTAGATGCATGGTTCTTTAGAAAAAGACCTGCTCCATTGCTCCAGCATGGCAGATTCCGATGAGAACAGTCTATGGTTTTAAGGCATTTATTGTAGAAAGAGAAAGGGATAGAGTAGGGAAGTAGAGGCCAGCCATGGCCACATGGAGAGAGGGGGGGCAAGAAGGCAAGAGAGAAACAAGAGGGAAGCAGGAGTAAGAGAGGGAGGAGGGGGCAAGCAGCCCCTTTAATAGTGGGCCAAGCCTACCTGGCTATTGCCAGGTAACCGCGGGGAGGAGCATACTTGGCTGTTGCCAGGTAACCATGGGGGTGGAGTCCAGACAGACTACCAGGAGGGGGTGTGGGGGGCGTTGACTGATGGCCACACACCTCTCTGCAGGGAGTTGTGGGAAGCTGTGGCTGCGAGCCAGGGGCCCAAGAGGCGTGGCTGAACACCATTAGAAGACAAGGATAGGACTATGGAACTGTACTATTTGATGTACTCTTTCCCAGTGTGACAGCTGAACCACCTTGCTACTTAAAAGTTATGTTGGCTAGCCTCATTTATTGACCCTAGAGTTTACTAGGTATAAATGATGACACAGAATTAACTATGTAACACTATCTAATAATCTCAGTTTGCTTCTTAATAGTTTTATTAGGATAGCAATCATCACAAAAAGAAAAAACACAATCTCTTAAGAAAATATATGCTTTAAAATAAGCTTTCAGTCCATATTTGTTGATATGGATTAAAATCATAAGGCAAAAATTTAAATCAATAGACATCAGTGGTAGAGTACTTTCTCAACACGTAGAGTCCTGGCTTTCCACCCTTCCCCAACAGAGTGAAACCAGATAAATTTACGTTTGGTATACCAACCGCACACTGGCATGTTCAGGCCCATTAGTTGAGGAATTCATACTCACTCAAATGTAATTTTAGTTAGCATGGCTTTTATAGTAACACAAAAGCATATGGATTAAGAAAAGCCAAGTTGAGGGCTAGAGAGATGGCTCAATGGTCAAGCTTATATTCTGATCTTCCAGATCTTCCAGAGGGTCTAAGTTCAGTTCCCAGCACCCACATCACATGGCTCAAAGCCATCTGCAACTCCAGCTCCAGGGTCATGTCACATCCCTGTCATCTGCACTCATGTGTACATGATACACGGGTACACACACACACACACACACACACACACTTAAAAATAGTAAAATTTTTAAAAGTTGTTTTGTTATTAAACATAGGCTCTTGTGCAGCACAGGCCAGCCTTAAAGTTTTTATATAACTAAGGATGATCTTAAATTCCTGATCCTCCTGCCTCCCAAGTGATGGGACTATAGGTGTGTATCATAACACCTGGCTAAATCATCATGAAATTTAGACAAGTCTTTTTAATGCTCCTTTTTAATGTTTAATGTTCAGATTACAACTAGATCTTAGTTTAGCAAACACTCTAGGAAGCTGACACAGAACCAGGACTTAGAAGGTAGATGTAGGAGGATCAAGAGTTTAAGGCCATCGTTTGCTACATGGGATCCTATCTTAAAAATCTAACTAAAAAAAAAGTTCAAAATAGAGCTGGCTTTAAAAACAGAGACTCTTTTCTACATTATCCTATTCATATTGTTACTCTCTCTCACCATCTCTCTCCATATTGTTATTAAAGTACCTTAAGTAGGAGGATGGAGGGATGGCTCTTGCAGAGGACCTGGGTTTGACTCCCACACCTGATGTCAGCTCACAAGTATTCCTAACCCTGTTCTAGGAAAGTCAACTTTCTCTTTCTGCTGCTCAATCAACAGACATGTATGTGCTGTACCAACACACATTTGAGCAAAACACTCATACACATAAACAAATCTAATAAAATAAAACACTCTAAATATATTGTTCTTTATAAACTAGTATGCTTGGGGGCTGGAGAGATTGCTCAGCAGTTAAAAGCAGTGGCTACTCTTCCAGAGGTCCTGAGTTCAATTCCCAGCAACCACATGGTGACTTACAACCATCTACAATGGAATCTGATGGCCTCTGCTGGCATGCAGGCATACACACAGACAAGCACTCATAAATACAAAATACATACATAAATAATTTTAAAATAAATAAATTCATATGCTTTAAAAGAGGTATTTTTTAATGAAATTAAGGTGACATTTATTTAATCATCTCTTCTGCTACTAACACCAGTCTAAAATTAAAAAAAAAAATAATTCAATTATATCAAAAAAAAATCATTGACATTTCATAGTGGTGGAGTGGGAAAGAGAAACCAGTAAGGTGAAGATATCTGCATACAGCTAAATGGCAGTAAAAGGACAAGAGTTAGGTGTACCAGATCACAAAAGCTACTTCTTTTCTTACTACAAATGACATTTTCTGAAAGTCTGTTTCTCATAGGCAGTAATAATCTATGAAAACCTTGGTTTTTTTCCTCAAAAGCCAGAATGTGGTTATATATCACTTAGGTTGGCCTAGAATAACCAGGTGTGTGCTCCCCACACCTGCCTAAGGGCTGAGAAGAACAGAAACTTGTGAGAATTGTAAAAATTTCTACTTGGTCACCATCTCATCGCACAATCTTGACGTAGTACTAATAAGTAGAAGGTGTAACTAGCTTCCAAAACACATTTGTGGTTCTGCACACCCTTGGGTAGGGCAGCGCAGGTCTTTTAAGGTGGCAGTTTTAGCATGTCACAGGCGCTGTTAGTAAGGCTCACCATGCACATCTCCTCTTGGAACTCTTCCCCAGCAAGGTGGCCTCACTCACCTCCATACTGAGCAGAGTTCCTGCTTGGATTGTCAGGATACCTGCACATGTTTAAAGGTGTGTATAGTTTTCTTTACAAAGCGCACAAGTATATTCCAGGAGAATTTAAGTCCCTGAGCAGTCCCGTCATAGGTTGCTGGTCTTCAGATTGACTTGATCACAGGGCCCCTCACCACACAGGTCCTCTCAGGAGCTTTCAGTACTGCTGGGTCTCACAGAGGTTAGGGAGCACCCTGCCTGAGGCTGGGAGAGGAACACACTGGCTTGACTATGAACCACAAATCTGTGCTTCCTTCCGTTTTAGAACCAGACAGCCTTTGCAATCAACTGCCTTTCCACATTTCTCTCCTTGCATCTTTCCCACTGTTTCTATGTGCTTAAAAAAAAAAAAAAAAAAAAAAAAAAAAAAAAAAAAAAAAAAGCAAGTCTTTTGTTATCTGTCTTCCATTGAAGAGCCATAATGTTCTCTAAGGAGAGGCAATTAGGACTAAATATACAAATTAACTTTGAAATCGACAGATTTCACATTTTGTTCATCTGAAATGGTTAGGGAAAGGTAGTCTGTAAAACACTAATGTAGAGCTGGTCAGTGCTTCACTGGGGACACGTGCTGCGGTCTCGGGCCCAGGCAGTCAGCAGGAGCTACCTGGTCTACAGACGGAGCTCCAGGACAGCCAGGGCGACACAGAGAAACAAACAAACAAACAAACAAACAAAGAACTTGCTATTTACACAGCAAAGTCTCACACAAAAGTAAATGCAAACAAATGTCACTTAGGAAATGCAGGGTTATGAGCAGAAGTCAGTGTTGAGAAATGGGACTTTCAACCACCCAACTGCTAACCTTCTCTTTAGGAATCTCCAAGCTTCAATGCACACCCACTTCCTTCCCACGTGCCAATCCTGAAAAATGGCATAGCGGGGACAGTTCACAAAACAGAGATATTTTAGGAAAGCATCACATGAGTGCCTGGCACGTGGCAACACGGCGTTCAGTATTCTCCCGCATCCCTTCTTCCTAGAGCTCCTCAGAGTACCTGCTAAGTCTCAAACTCCCCACCTGACATTTGGATATACAAGTCAATTCTCCCCAAGGAAAGATATATGGCAATTTTATGCTTTCTCTCAAATCTTGGAAAGCTATAGCACGCACTTCTCCCAAGCTCTGAGGTAGAATCTGACTTTCCAGAGCACCCAGCAGACTATCAGCTGTATCTCTTCCAAATAGTAAGATGTAGTGTTCACTAAAAACAATAAGCCATTATAAACACTAGCTGGTATCTTAAGAGTGAAATATGTAAAAACATATAAAGCATTTGTAAGTTCATACTAAAATGTAAACACTTTTGATTAAACAATTAGAAATTACTTAACATGATATTCCTAGCAAGCACCACAGTGAGTTTCAAAAGAACTAAAGCCAGCAAAGCATGTTCCAGAGATTTCCACAGTTAATGCATTGACTAAACAGAAGGAATTCCAAGCACGGGCATGGAGCTGAAGCACATTTTACAAGATGCTACTGTTTTCATTTTACTTTATTGCAAAGCCAACTTTTACTTCTGAACCACCTAGTTAACATGTATGTGCATTACTGTAAACACCCTTTTACTTTCATTTAATAACGGATCCAGGTAAACAACGTATTTCCGATTACTTTAGGAAATACAGTATAGAACTGTAAAAGCAGACAAGCAAGAGCAGGGGAAGACAAGAATGCTAACCTGCCTGAATGAACAAATTCTGATCTCTCAGCACACAGTTCCACCAGCACTACCCAGCACAGGAGCCGTGACACTGGGGGAAGGCATGGGGAAGCATTAGTACCATAGTAGTTTGTGAGTCTGTCACCTCAAAAATGTACCGGTAACATTTCCAAAGGATGAGACTAAAGAGTGCCGAGCAAATTTCTCCAGAGCTGTGTACTAGCTCCACGTAGCCTCCTCAACTCTGCACAGCAGAACTGTAGATGGAGATAAAAGCACAGCCTACTGGGAACAGACAAAGCAGTCACTCACCAGCCTTCTGCTAACTAGCTGTGTTCTGCTCTTCTCAGGCTTCTGCTTTCTGACAGAACGATGGCTCTTCCTCTTGCTCCTTCCCAGAAGCTGAAGCACACGGCAATCTTCCGGAGCAGGTCCCTCCTATGAGCATGCTCTGTATCTAACTTAAATGACTTGATATCTCAGCATGCCATGACCTACTTCCAAACAAACTCAGAGAGCTGCACACTCAAAGGCCATCAGCTGTACTCTACACACACTGCCGGGCTAACGGCTGGCCTTTAACTCCATGGTCTTGTTGCTTCTACACTTTTATTAAAGCACACCCTTATGTTTCAATAATTTTAAATTTTTATTTTGTTTTTAAATGTTTGCCTGGGTGGGGTCTGTGCACATGAATACTGGTGGCAGATGAGAGAGGCTTCCCGAGGAGCTGAAGTGACAGACATCTGTGGGCTGACCTGGGTCCTTTGCAAGCCCAGCAATGCTCTTATTGGCTGTCCCATCTTCATGCCCAGGTGCCAGTGCTCAACTACCAACACAATATGCCCAGATGCTGGGGTAAACTGCAATTTAAGACATCTATGATTTGGCCTCCAGATATAAACACAAGCCCCGACAAAGCAAGCAGACTAGAATCCATTTCACTCTTCCGTCTGTCCCCTTGCCAACCGAACGCGCAGGCAGCACGGCGCAGGCAGCACCGCCCAGGCAGCACCACGCAGGCAGCACGGCCCAGGCAGCACCGCGCAGGCAGCACCGCGCAGGCAGCACGGCCCAGGCAACACGATCTGGGGAGTAGGTGCTGCTGTTTCACACTGCAGCTCCCTCTACTTCCAGTCCTACCCACAGGCAGCCTGGCTGCTTCTTTAGTTTTCTTTATAGAGGTGTTTAATTTTTCCTGTGTAAATAGTAATGGCCTGAAACAATGGTATACATTTGTGCCAATGTTTGCTATTAGCCTCAAATTAAAGTTGAGTTTTTAAACTACAGATTATATAATTGATTATAGATGTTACATAACAGTAGGTATGACCTGAATATTGCTAAGTGTAGAAAACAGAACCTTTTTTAAACTGCCCCCACTGTGTGTGTGTGTGTGTGTGTGAGAGAGAGAGAGAGAGAGAGAGAGAGAGAGAGAGAGAGAGAGAGAGGGAGGTCCTGGTTGATTTGGAACTCAGAGTTCTGTCTTACTCACTGCTGAGATAAAAGGTGTGTGCCACTATTTCAGGCAAAAGAACATGTTTTACAAAAAAGGTAGAAAACCTGGAGTTTACACATACATATTTATATTATTTTATTTATATTTATATTAGGACATAATAGTTTTCTGGGTAACCTATAGGAACAGCCATGAACTTTGGAATGATGGTGATTTATGCCTGCTCCATTTCAACCCAGTCCAGTAAAACTCAACCACACAACTTTTTCGTACCCACTTCCCCATTTCCCTCTGGGCGGACAAACAAAACTAGGAAGTAAGAAGCTGTACACTTGACACGCACACAGATGAAGACAGCAAATCTCTGATGGAGCAAAGCTAGCTCTATCATTAAATGGTCACATATGCCAATCAGTGGCTTTTGCTTTATTATATTTATTCTTTCCTCCTCCTCTTCTTCCTCTCCCTCCCTTCCTCTTCCTCCTTGTCCTCCACAGTCCAAAGGCAGGAAGATTGTTGAGATCAAGCCAGTCTTGACTATACATCAAATTCAAGGTCAGGAAGGGGTACATAAGGAGATACTGCCTCAAAATCAAAATTAATCAATCAAATGGAGATCTGGCTCTGTGTTTAAGAGGATGCAGGAGTTTTGCCTTCAATTTGTTGCACTTTGAGAGCAATGTTAGGCTCTCAGTCGACCTGAGAAGACACAGAGACCAAACCAACAAGTTTCTTTCCCGTGGCTCTCCGATGCATAGCTCTCACTGAGACATTGCTGCCTCTACAGTATGTTGGGACTCACACTTGATGCTGTGTGTTTGATTGGTGGAGCATCACTTACAGTCTGTTATTCTGTTTACCACAGGAATGTGGCAGAGCCATTTGGGGTAGCTGAGGAATATTGGAAATAAGCACATGCTTGCACACATGCTTACTCACTCCAAAGGTCTTTTTGTGTGAGGTCACACATTGTACACATCGTGGAGAAACTAAAATTCTGAGGTTCTGAGATAGATTAGAGAAACCACTCTCCAAGGAATTCATAAGAACTAGCATTAAACACTGTAAAGTACTGTTGCATCACAGATGTTAATTTCCCCTTTAAACACGCTATGGCATTGATGAGTAGAACAATTTGACTCCCTGACGGCAGACAGTAGACCCTGGTCCCAGTAGTTTGCTACCTTCAGTGAATGGCCATCAGCCAACCAAGCATACTGCCATCATGCCAATATGAAAACTTCACAAGACCTTCAAGAAGCCATACTCCATCTATGGCTGCTCAAGAAAAATTCCTATCCCAGCTGTGCCTTTTCAATCAGCTTAGCTAGGCCTTTCACCACCAGAAGGTTTTATGGACTCTGAACGACCCCACAGCCTTTCACACTCAATCTAAAAGCATGCAACTATAAACAGGCTCTAGCTTGGAGCCCAGTGGCCTCAGATACCCAGTGGCATACACAGACCCAGAAGAGGTTATCCCAACCCAGAAACTCTACTTGGCTTATCAAAAACACTCCAGTTAAGCAGTACTAGTTTCTCTGGTTAACTTCTCTGGAAGTGTACTAGTTCACGAAGAGGGATAAGTAAACAGCTGAAACACAACACAGCTAGCTGATACAAAAGAAGCCAAGAACTTCAGGGGAGAGCAAAGGTCCACATGGGCACTGTGCAGACACGCACGGCTTGTCTAGGGCAGGGTGGGCCAGAGTGAAGCAGGAAAGAGAACTTAGGAAATGCTTCCAAAATAAAGCAGAAGTCTGAAACTGCTAAAGTACCACATCCATTTTTCTTTAATGACTTTCAGCATGTTTAGTATATGATGTCATTATTACACAAACCTATATGATGTCATTATTATACAAACCTATGCGATGTCATTGTTATACAGACCTATGTGATGTCATCATTATACAGACCTATGTGATGTCATCATTATACAGACCTATGTGATGTCATTGTTATACAGACCTATGTGATGTCATCATTATGCAGACCTATGTGATGTCATTGTTATACAGACCTATGTGATGTCACTGTTATACAGACCTATGTGATGTCATTATTATACAGACCTATGAGTTGCTGTCTTGATTGGTATTATGGCTTGCTATTTATTATAGCATCATTGGTAGAAAAATTATCCTTCTTTTACTGAAGTCCTTTGGCATAGTCATTAAAAATTTCCCCTTAGTTTTTGGTTTTGGAGAGCAGAAATAATAAGTAACAAAAGATAAGAAAAACAAAACAAGATATAAATAGATCTGTGTAGAAAGGGCAGTGAAGGCTAATGAAGTTAGGGCGTGATAGCTGTGTTTCTCTCCTTGCTGGCTTGGGGAACTTAGAATGGAGGTAGTGGGATGAGACAAGCATCTGAGGGAGTAACTGATAGGGATCACTCATGTCCCCACCAGCAGCCCAGTCATACCATTTTCTACCCTAGTTTTACAAAATGACAAAGTCCCAGACCTTTACTCAGACCCTGCGATTTCCCTTAAGTTTTCCATTCTCAGGGAGAATGGGAGAAAAGGATAAAATGATTTTAATTTCAACTAGTTTACAGAGTTTGGGACAATATGTAAACAGACCTTAGTTACAAAATACTGTTTCTCCCAAAACATCGTCTTTGAATGAGTTTCTTCCAATGGTTCCTGTGGCCGATAGGCTCACTGACCTCTGCACTAGTGTTTACCATTTGGAGGACCTTAGAGTATAAATCTATCAAATTCCAGGTGAGTGCTGAGCTAGTTGGAAGCCCTCAAGATCATACTGGCGGAAGAAGTTAATCAGCCAGGGGAGGGAACAGCGGTCAAAGGATCCTGAACACGAAAAGGAAAACCACAAGTTAGAAAAGGGATCTTGAGAATGAGAAGACAAACCACGAATTAGAAACGGCCACTGTCATCACTGCTGCCATTCCATCCATTCCACAAACCAATCAGAGTCCCAGTCTAGGGGATCTAATTCTTTTTTTCTGACCTCCAAAGGGACCATTAGGCATGCACATAGTGCACAGACATGCATGCGGACAAAACACTTACAGAATTAAAGTGAATAAATTAAAAAATAAAAACGAGCCCCATGGGTTGTTAACTGGAAGGGGGCAGGAACAACAACGTACTTGAGGGACATGTAAACTTACAGGAGTCTTTGGCAGAGGGATACATTCTACATAATAAATTTACTACTGACAAAAAAAATGGTAATTTTTAAAATACATTTTCATATAAAAGAAGCTTAAATATACCATTGACTTTTATTGTAGCAATAAACCCTTAGCATCTACTTAGCATGTGGCAAGATACTGAATAGACCTAATTATATATTATTTTGGCATTTAAGTTGTCTGTTGCAACAGATAATACTTATACTAGGGGGAGAAAAACCCTCATGCTTTACTAGAAAAATAAAGGACATATAAGACAATCTTGCTTCTGAATAAAGGTATAAGAGAAAACTATTTTAAAAATATTGCATTATGTAAGTAAAGAGAGAAGCCAGGCTGGGCAGGGTTATTATCACTTTCTGCTAAGAGACATTATAATAACCACTTAATATATTGTATTTTTTCCTATTCTGCTAAGAATACTGCCAATGAGTTGACTAGAATATTACCTTAAGAATTGCTGAAATCTGTCACTTAAAAGGAATTTGTTCCCTTTGTTCCCTCACTCCCTGAATGCAATATGCCCTGAGTACAGTCGGTTGCAAATGCTCTTGTCCACATGGCAGACACAACACTCACGAGGCGTCTGCTTCAGGAGCTTCCAGGCTCACAGGGAGGAATCAGAGACTAGACTACAGAAAAGGTTATGCAGAGCTAGGGCGAACCTGTGCCTGTGAGCGGAGAATCAGAAAAGGCCCGAGGAACACTATTCAAGTTCTGACTAAATGGCATACGAGTGGAGGAGTGGAGGGTCGGGTCCAGACTGGGCAAACTAAATTTAGAAACTAAGCTTGGCATCACAAAGAGAAGAAAGAAGGCTTGTGTAGTCAACTCTAATGGGGTGAGAGAAAACTGGCAGGTGAGGAAGTCTGAGGCACAGGAAGTCAGCTCTTACTGGATCCTCGCCAGCCAAGGATTTGGGGACCCTCTCACTGCAATGGGAAAGCTGCTCATGTCAACACTGACAATGGTTGAGACGCTTACACTTTGAGAAGATGTGCTTAGCTACAGTGTGGGGAACGGATCCTTAATTAAAAGGTCAAGAACAAGAAAAGCTAAGACGCTACTGTATTGGAGGGGTGATGGTGGCAGATGGGAAGTACAGGGGACCCAGGAGGAGGCATGTCTGGACACTTAGAAGTGGATGTGTCAACTGGGCCTCCACTAGGAGGTCCAGGGTGCTGAGTAAAGGAGAGAGATTAGGATGCTTGCATAGCTGCTTCCCACTGTTCCCACGAGACACTGCATGTCATGACCACAGAGACCACGGAGGTGCAGACCAAAGCTGACTGTGGGCATGTGGCATGCCAAGTGCCTTGGAAATCAATTTACAAAAGTACTGCTTGAAATTCAGATGCAATGAAATATCACTTTAGGTCATCGGAAGAACAAAAACTATTGCCCTTTTTATTCTAAAACTAGATGGATATATTTCAACATCTAGTCATCTCAATTAGTGTAGGCAAGACAAACACCAGATGCTCATTAGGCAAAATTATGCAAACAGCGACAAAGAAGACAAGATGCCAGAAGTCAAGAGAATGATCTACAACAGCTTGAAAGTAAAGTTTCTCTATGCTGTGGAACATGGCATGTAGCTGCTACTGTGGACCACAGGATGAGCACAGCTACCCAAGTAGGCGACAGAGCAGGCATGCCGATGGTAGCTTTTTTTAAATATATGCCATATTAGGTTGGTCATGTAATAGGCAGGGAAAGCAATAGAAAGGCTTTGGGAAGAGGGGTGGAGAAGGAAAGGTCCCCAGGTCAGCAATGAGCATTACAAAGGTATGAGAGGAGAGTTTTCACACTCAGGTTCTAGTCTGGCTACCAGCTTTGCAAAAGACTCTCTAAGATTTGGCTTATTCATATGTTGAATGAGAACACTATTTTTTTGTTTGTTTGTTTTGTTTTTTGAGACAGGGTTTCTCTGAGTAGCCCTGGCTATCCTGGAACTCACTCTGTAGACCAGGCTGGCCTCGAACTCAGAAATCCGGCTGCCTCTCTCTGCCTCCCAAGTGCTGGGATTAAAGGCGTGTGCCACCACTGCCCGGCACTATTTCTTATTCTATGGGATTATAAACATTAAATAAACCAATGTTTGAAAAATATCTAGTTGCTAAGTTGTTTTAAAAAATCCCTAAGTTACTGTCACCTAAAGCCATGGGAATCTTATTTAGCAAGGTAAACCATCAACAATCAAGGTTTATACAAATATAATTTAAAAAGAGGGCCAGATTATATTCCAAGTCTCAGAACTTGGCAGTATCGAATACTTGGTTCTGGCCTTAGAGAAATGAAAAATACAAGGGTAAAGGTGTTGTGGAAGTTTCCTCTTTGGTTAAGAAAAGCTTATGAAGCTAGGCCTATGGCAGAGCAGCACCCGATAGAAGCTGAGACAGAGCCATTGGATCAAGGTGTGAAAGTGAAATCTTGATTATACTGAGGGTGTCAAGATTTGGAGGTGCCAATGATATAAGATGTCGAGTAGGGACAGCTGCCTATCTGGAACAGCACCAGTCCAAGAGAAAGATGAGGACCAGCATTAAAATGCTGCACAGACCGAGAGATCCTAATAGCCATCTGCTCTCAGCATCCCTTAGAGTTGCCTTTAAATAAATGCCCAATATAGTAACAAAGTTAACTGACCTCTAAGCCATTTACAGTTTTTGGGCCTCAAACCCTTTTTTATTTTTATTAACTTTTCATTGATTTTTTTTTGTGAATTTTACATCATGCACCCCAATCCCATTCATCTCCCCATCCTTCCATATCTAGCCTCTGCCCTTGCAACCTCTCCTGAAAAAGGGAAAAAGAAATCCCACCACGGAGGCTGCAATGAGTTCCACTCCCATCACAGAGGCTGAGATATGTCATACAGAACATGCCCTTTTGTCCAAGCAGTTTTGCTTGCAAATGTTCGCTGCTGTGAGTCACTGTCTGGTTCGAGGCCTCTGCTGCTATCAATACTGGAACCTTCCTGCGACTCCCTCACTATCCCCTCACGTATCTTGCTGCTATCAATACTGGAACCTTCCTGCGACTCCCCTCACCTATCTTGCTACTGTCAATACTGGAACCTTCCTGCGACCCCCTCACTATCCCTCACGTATCTTGCTGCTATCAATACTGGAACCTTCCTGCGACTCCCTCACTATCCCTCACGTATCTTGCTGCTATCAATACTGGAACCTTCCTGCGACGCCCCCACTATCCCCTCGCGTATCTTGCTGCTATCAATACTGGAACCTTCCTGCGACGCCCTCACTATCCCTCACGTATCTTGCTGTTGCCCTGGCTGCTTTACTGCGACCCCCTCACTATCCCTCACGTATCTTGCTGTTGCCCTGGCTGCTTTACTGCGACCCCCTCACTATCCCCTCACGTATCTTGCTGTTGCCCTGGCTGCTTTACTGCGACCCCCTCACTATCCCCTCACGTATCTTGCTGTTGCCCTGGCTGCTTTACTGCGACGCCCTCACTATCCCCTCACGTATCGTGCTGTTGCCCTGGCTGCTTTACTGCGACGCCCTCACTATCCCTCACGTATCTTGCTGCTATCAATACTGGAACCTTCCTGCGACCCCCTCACTATCCCTCACGTATCTTGCTGCTATCAATACTGGAACCTTCCTGCGACCCCCTCACTATCCCTCAAGTATCTTGCTGTTGCCCTGGCTGCTTTACTGCGACTCCCCTCACTATCCCTCACGTATCTTGCTGTTGCCCTGGCTGCTTTACTGCGACGCCCTCACTATCCCTCACGTATCGTGCTGTTGCCCTGGCTGCTTTACTGCGACGCCCTCACTACTCCCTCACGTATCTTGCTGTTGCCCTGGCTGCTTTACTGCGACGCCCTCACTATCCCTCACGTATCTTGCTGTTGCCCTGGCTGCTTTACTGCGACGCCCTCACTACCCCCTCACGTATCGTGCTGTTGCCCTGGCTGCTTTACTGCGACGCCCTCACTACCCCCTCACGTATCTTGCTGTTGCCCTGGCTGCTTTACTGCGACGCCCTCACTACCCCCTCACGTATCGTGCTGTTACCCTGGCTGCTTTAAGGAGCTATTGCAGCTTTGGTTCTGCAGGACCTGGCCTCAAAAACTTGATCTTCTAACTTCCACTTTCCAAGTGCCAAGATTACAGAAATGCACACCTAGTGCCTCCAAATGCCTTTTTATTCATCACAAAGCGTGCACTATAAACAGAACAAATGCTTTTCCTGTGTTTAAGGAAGTGGGTTTGTTGGGTCGCAGAAGGAGAGACAGCTTTGCGGGTCTCAGCACTCAGGCACTGTGTGAGCGCGGGGTTAACCTGGCTGCACTGCAGGCACTCGCCTCAGCCCATACTCCTTACTGCAGCAGGCTGCCTGCTGCCTGCTTGGCTTCGGGTCCCAGAAACTTCCCCTTCAATTTGTCTGCAGCATGCCATAAGGCTGGTAAACGTGACCCTAAACATCACTCTGCAGTACGGTGGAGGGAAAACACAACTAGGGGGCTTTATTCTCAGGATTATACTTATGTTACAGTAACACAAAAAGTACACAAAACAGAATACATTTTTAAGTATATACATATAAAAAAAAAATCAGACCTAACTTTCAATTTAGAATAAAGGATAAAATTTAAACTGCTTTTTTATAATGCTCACATTTACTTTTCAAATGCTTCATGAATTATGTTTTCTTAAGATTTTATTTATTATTATTTATTTAATAAATATGGCAAGTACACTGTAGCTGTTTTCAGATCTCTTTACGGATGTGGTTAAGACACTGCTCTTCCGATGGTCCTGAGTTCAAATCCCAGCAACCACATGGTGGCTTACAACCATCTGTAATGAGATCTGACGCCCTCTTCTGGTGTGTCTGAAGACAGCTACAGTGTACTTATGTATAACAGTAAATAAATCTTCGGGCTCGGAGGGAGCAGGAGTGAGCGGGGCTGGAGCGAGTAGAGGTCCTGAGTTCAATTCCCAGCAACCTCATGATGGTTCACAACTATCTGCACAGCTACAATGTACTCATATATATAAAATAAATAAATAAATCTTTAAAAACAAAAACAAAGTCTAGACTAATGATACAATGTTCTTACAAATTAGTATATTCTGGCCCTTTCTAATCAAGATTTTCTTCTAAAAAATGCAGTCAAAGACATTAACAATTAGCTTTCTTTTTGCTTAGTGTTTGTTTACAAGATCCTGTCTTTGATTCATATACTGCATCCTTGCTCCCAAATATAACACATTAATTTAGAAGTCAGAAACAGGATCTGGAGAGATGGCTCCGTAGTTAAAAGTACTTGCTGTTCTCAAAGAGGACCTGTGCTTGCTTCCCAGTGCCCACACTCCAGTTGCTGGGAATTCAGTGCCCTCTTCTGACCTTGGAGGGCATCAGGCACACATATGCATGTAGATAAAACACTCGTAAATAAATCTAAACATTTTTTTTTAAAAAAAAATCCAAAACAAAATCCAAGAAGCTTGTTCCACAAGGAATAGTAAACATTTTAGGCCTGTGAACCAAATGGTTTCTGTCACAACTGTCAACCCTCCCATGATAACGAGAAAAGAGTCACACATTACATAATCACATGAGCAGGGTTCCATCCCGACCAGGCTGGGCTGACTCCTCATCTGGACCGCAGTTGTACAGCATGGAGCCAGCCCGCACTCCCTCCTCACTGCTGCCTAGATCACCTTGCTTGCTCGTCATCACCATCACTAACTTCACTAACAGCAAATGGTTTTCCATTTTCAAATTTTCAGACTTTCTGAGTACTTAATTTTTTTCTTAATTTCATACTTTACCAATGAAACAGAACTTAACACTTTATTTTCTATAAATACTGTTTTCTAAAATGCATTTTTATACCTTTGACTTCCCTGTCATAAGTAGAAATAATGGCACTTCTCTACAAATGATTCAAACCAAAAGCAAGCATTTCCCTAGAAACTTCATGACTTCATTTTTCTTTTTAGCTGAATAAAATTCCACTCTGCGTAAATGCCACATCTTCATTATTCAGTAAGTGTTGATGCCTACCTACTCTGGTTCCAATTACTTGCTATTGTGAGCAGAGCAGCATGGACGTACAAGTCTCTCTAGGGTAGAGAATGTAGACTTTGGGGCAATATGTCCACAAGTGGGATGGTCATATTGTACTGTCACTTTTCAACTCTGGAGAACCCTCCATACTGACTCCTATAATGGCTGTACGAGGATGCTCTCCCAGCCTCAGGGAATAGAGTTCCTCTTTCCTCACATTATCCCCAGCACCAATGCCACAGCCATTTTGACTGGGTAACACGTTACTCAGTACCCTAGAGTGGTTTTTATTTGTATTTCTCTAATGGCCAGGTGTTCACTTCTAAACATAGCCACTGGCCACTTGTGTTTCCTCCTCTGAGAACTGTTTATTTCCCTCGCTGGCCTACCTGAGACTGCTAGCACTGGGGTTTTCATGGTGGATTTTTTTGCAGATCCCTATCTCACCACGTAGACCACCAGTTTCAGTTTATTAAGTCACCGTGTAGACCACCAGTTTCAGTTATTAAGTCACCGTGTAGACCACCAGTTTCAGTTTATTAAGTCACCGTGTAGACCACCAGTTTCAGTTATTAAGTCACCACGTAGACACCAGTTTCAGTTATTAAGGCAAGGTCCAAGTTGACTTTTGTACTAGGTGAGCAATGAGGATAGTGAATATCAGCCAAAAAAAATTAAAATCACTGACACATTTTTAAACAAATACCTCCCTACTGGATAAAATGGTGGAGCTTACAGTGACATTCTCATACATGTACATATTTTGATCATGTTTACCTCTCACCTTGTGTCCTTGCTGGCCAATCCTACCTCCAGCCCTTCCTCCCATTCTTTTCTGCCTCCTTAGGCTTTACATGAAAGAAAACACGAAATGCCCGCTGCAGACTGTTGTACTTTAACATGTGTGATGATCTCAGCTCCATCTATTTTCCTGCAAATGGCCTGATCCCATTCTTCTTATGCTGAATTACCACCCCAGTTACGTACACCTGTTTTCTCTACCCACTCACCTGTTGATAGGCACCTACCCCATCCCGTGGCTATTTCGAATAGCCTGGAAGTAAGCATGATGCTAATTAAGAGCATCTTCGTCGTAGCTGGCTTAGACTCCTTCCCAGGGGTGGGATAGCAAAATCATATGCTAGTTCTATTTCTAGCTTTTGAAGGAACATCAACACTCATTTGCATAATGACTGTGCTAATTTACACCCCCAATAACAGTATGTAAGAGTCCCTTCCCTCTACAGCTAGAACCCAGCGTTTGTTTGTTTTCTTCATGACAGCCATCTGACTGGGGCAGGCAGGATGTGTAGTTCTGACTTGCATTCCTCATGGCTTAAGATATTGAGTATTATTTTAATGTAATTATTCAGTTTGTTTGCCAACTTGCTGACTGGATTACCTGTCCTTTTGGTATTTAATTTCTGATGTGTTCTGGATATTAATCTGCTGTCAGATGAACAGCTGAGAAGATTTTTTTCTACTTTATAGGCTGGTGTCCTCATCTTTTGGTTCTCTCAACACAGCCTCATGTCAGCTCTTGCTGCAAGCATCCTGGTGTCCTAGAAGACAGTGAATCAGCACACACTGAGCTCTGACACACCTCACATTGCTTCGCCAGCTTCTTTTGTCGGCTCCTTACAACGCAAGGCTTCCATTTAATTTCTCACTGTCTTTGGGAAATGGCTCCTGCAGCCCCTTCTTTTTTAATTTCATCCTGTGCCTGTCTAGGAATGTTTCTTTGTGTATCTCATTTAAAACACACTTAGTGGCTATCCCACAAGAATAAAGACAAGCACATAGAGGGAGACCACGTGGGGACTTGTTTACAATCCTGCCATCATGGGGCATGCTGGCTATGAGTCACCTTCACTTCTTCAACGTGGCAATGACAATCAGCCACATTGAGTTGATAAGTTTACACTCCAGTGTCCCAGCCAGAGCTGCACTTTACAGTAGTGTACGTTCAGATCACCATCAGCCATGCACAGCGGTGAAAGGCTGTCCCTGCTAAGAGTTACAGAAACACAAGGTCCTCCCTCATGCAGAAGAGCCCAGCCTTTCTTCTGTAAGGTCGGGCACAAAGCTTTACAAAAAGTTGATACAGGAATAGCTAATAAACAAAAAATTATGTGGAAATCAGAAGGAAAAAGAAGAGGGAAGGAAAGGACAGGGAGGAAATTTAATTCAGCTGGTTTAATTATTTGCAATGTTTGAACAGCAAAAGCTCTTGTTGAATTCAAACAGTATTCTTACAATTGAAAATATAATTTCACCAGTAAATAAACAGTAAAGAACAAAACAGTAAGATGTTAAGAAGGTTTCAGGATTACTTCAAAATTAAAAAGTACAAAAGGCATGGTGTTGACTGCATAGTTTTGTTTCTATAAAAGGCAGCAGGGAAAGTTAATAAAACCTATGGGAAAATAATTCTAAGATCAAGATTAGCTGAATAATACTTTATAAAATATGAATGGGGATGTGAGGAAGTAGGGAATTGATATGATTTCAACAATTAATAAGGCACTGAATCAATCAGTGTCTCTGGCAAAGGACAAAGCAGTCAGTGAAATCCCTCTAGGATGAGATCAAGTGCGGAGGAAGGCTCCACCCAGAAAGACCCCTGAAGGGAAATTCTGACTACCGTTTCTTGTGGAGTTCCTCCACATGTTATTAATCTTTCATAAGGAGGCTGCTCATGTCAGTAAAACCTTAGCACACTGTCATCTAGACCTATCACTGGTTTGAGGAAAGCTGGCGAACAGGCTGTTCATTGGGCTAAGCTGCATTAATATACTAATGTCACCACACTTACTCTCCTGACTCAGTCCTGAGCTGTGGACTGCCCCACTGCCTGCTTCAGATCTCCACATGGCTTTCCCACAACCATCACACACATCATCTGCCTGAAACTAATTTATAAACTCCCAACTCTAGGACACAGTGTCCTCCCAGCCACAGAGATCACCGCACTGGGGATTACTCCTATCCTCTAAGCCATTGCTGTGCTCTGTGGTCCATCCACTGCCTTCTCTCATGTGTACAAACGCAGCAGTCTCTTAACAGGCTATTCTCCCTTTCCTCTAGTCAGGCTCCAGGCATGCTAGGTTTTCTCACACCTCATGAATCTCTTCATCCTGGAGGGTTCTTTCCTGTCAAGTTATTCATCTGCCCAGTGCACACATACTTTCCGCCTGTGCCATTACTAGTCTAACTGAGGGACAATGCCTGCTTCCCTTATCACTATGACCCTGGAAACTATCAGAAGCTTTGACATAAGAAAAGTTCACGACACATCATTTAGTTAAAGGACTTTTTTTCTTAAATTCATCCCACGTGCCATCAAATATGTATAATAATATCCTTATATAAATCATAAATGTAAATATACAAGGTAAAAATAAAAAGTTAAGCTCACAGAAGGAATAAAGCACTCTAAAGGAAAGGATATCAGGTACTAACTGAGCCTGACAACTGAGACCTGGAGGAAGCCATCACCGGCCACCAGGTATCCATGGGCAGTCAGTGCAGACCCATCTCCCCTGGAATCACTAGTAACATGTCAAGAACATCATAGTTGTTGGTTCTAAAACGACATTAACACTACTGTGTGAAAGGCAGACCGATATAATTTTAATATTTAATGTTGTACCTTCTTCCCCTACTTTCAAAAGACTGAATGGTAGCATGGGTATACTTTCAAAATGAGCACGCCATGCTGAAAACAGAGTTTTAAGAATTATGTTAAGACCAGACAGAAAAGAGAATATTTTCCAATTTTACTTCAATGTTTTAATGTTTTATTATTAATGTAAAGCACTTCTTAAATTAGCTCTGCCACTTTTTAGTCCTGGAGCGTGTTTCAACCCTGCATATATGCCATGCCTATACCTTCCTACCCGCTACCAGATTTTACTTGGTGTTGAGTAGCGGGGTACAAGTGTGGTTGTGTGATCTGTGTATACAGAGGCCAGAAGGGCATAGATCCCCTCTTCTTCACTGTCTACCTTGTTTCTCTTACTGAACCAGGAGTCTGCTGTCTCAGCCCTGCTGACTAGCCAGCAGGCTCTCAGGACCTGGTGCTAGGGTTCCATGCTAGGTTGGGGTCCTCATGCTTACAGAGCATGTGTTAGCCTGCCAAGCTATCACCCCTCTCTACTGTTTCTATTTGACAATGTGACTTCAATGAAACCTGCACTGCTCTGATGAGTTTCCCAGGCTGTGTGTGGAAGTCTGGGGATGACTCCCAGGAGCCAGCTCTCTCCTGCCACCTTATGGAGTCCAGAAGTCGAATGGGTTGCCAGTCCTGGGTGAGCACTTGCTGAGCCTTCTGCAGCTGCATTTGTAAGACCCCACATACATGGGCTCACCGCTACTACATAACTAACAATATAAAGGGCACGTCTAAAGTCTTGATAAAGACTTATACAAAATATGTTATGTTTGAGAAATTAGTAAACTAATAAATGCACCTAGGAATAAAAGAAAGTATGACACCAAGAGTAGTTAGTCTTAATTACATATTTACAATGTCTATTTCAACCACTAGAGGGCAGGAATGGAATACCATTCTTTAACTATTAAAGATTTTAAAATTTTTTTTAAAAATTTAATAAATCCTAAATATATTCCCTATTGTAGTATTACACAATCTATATTAAAGCTCTGCACAAATGGAAGGGAAAGGTGGGAAATACGTGCTCTTTAATAGATTAATTTAATTTTGACTTCAATTCTCCCTAAAAGCCTAGTAAGATAAAAACTGATTTTGAATATAGAATTTCAGTGAATGAATACAAATTCACAAATAGTACTTTAAATAGGAAATAGAGCAAAGAACAGAAACATACTAGTTAGAAATAAACTGTTTTGTTTTTTTTAAAGTAAATGTCTGAAAATACATTTGGTACACTAACTTCAGGCCCAGAGTCAATTATGCACACAGGTGATAATCTGTTTTCTTGTTCTATTTAACCAGCAACATTGTGTACCTGGTAGAAGCTGGCATGGGGCTCAGGAGCCAACTCAACCAACTGAATCCACAATGACTGCAGATGTGGTGAGGTACCCTGCAGCATCTTATCATGCCACGGGACTCCCACCTGCTGCCCCTCGCCACCTCCTTTTTTTTTTTTTGGTTTTCCAAGACAGGTTTTCTCTGTGTAGCCCTGGAACTCACTCTGGATCCACTGGTTGCCTTTGCCCCGCATGTCCTGGGGTTAAAGGCGGGTGGGCACCACTGCTACCCGGCTGCTACATTCTTATAATGCTACTTCCCAGTAAACAGTTGAATTATACTCTAAACACCAATCACTTTATACTGAATCAGACACTTACTCTGAGTGACAAAATTAACAGAAGTTACTTACTGAAGCCAGAACAACTACACATTTTCAGGGGCCTTGCAGCAACTCATGTTGCTATGGTTTCTGGTCTGACTCTAGTTACTAAGATCTTGTGGCTGACAACACACATGCACAAGCCTATAGAGACAGGTGGCAAATAAATTCAGTCTGGTGACTGACTCAAAAGGAATATCAGCATAAAAGAGGCTTTGCTATAAAATACCCCACCTCCTTAACTATAGTAAAAGGTTATGTTCTAATAAGGGAACTGTTGCAAAGAGGGTGATTAATTAATTAATGATAAGAACACTACATGTACATTTATGCACCATGACATTAAACAGAACAAAGGCATTTACGTATTTGGTGGTCTGATTATAAATTCCTGAATCACTGAATACTTTAAAATTTGCATGCATGTATGTATGTATGTACATTCTCACCCTCTCCTCTCCCCTCTGAAGTGGGACTCTTGTCTGCTTCAAATTACAATCAAATTCAAATGAACCTAAGTAAAAGAAAGAAGTGAGTAAAGTCCAGGGGCAGATGGAGGAATGCAGAGACCATAGACTTAGCTACTTATCAAGGCCGTAACTGCCCCAAAGACAGCTGGACTAACATCTTTAAGGTTTCAGACAAACACAGACGAGCTTACAGGGTAAGGATGAAGACTCCAACTACTTGGTGTCAGTTGAACAGAGACACAAGAAAATAAAAGACACAATGTTGATGGTCTGCTGGCTGGCTGGGCTTTGGTCTCTGAGATAAGGTCTCTCTAATATCAAATGCAGATTCTCCTGTAGGCCCATGTAACAGAGTTCTTGTCTTTCCATCATAGAATAAAGCACAATCAAACACCTGTAAACTGTCTGTCTTGCTAGCAGTAAGAAAGAAAACGAACCGAAGCTCCAGAGCCGCGCAGAGCCAGCGCCCTCATGTGGCCAAACAAGGAACTCAGCACTTCACACATTCCTTCAGTCTACTAAAGAGTACATTTCAGGACTTAATTGGAATATTTGAAAGGCCATTGGGTGTCTTCTTCAATTGCTCTCCACCTCATCTATCACGGCAGGGTCTCTCTCTCTCTCTCTCTCTCTCTCTCTCTCTCTCTCTCTCTCTCTCTCTCTCTCTCTCTCTCTCTCTCTCAAAGCTCACTGATTCTGCTGGCCTAGATAGCTAGCTTTCCCTAGGACCTCAATGGGATGTCTATCTCTTGAATGCTGGGATTACAGGTGGGCCACCATACCAATCAGGATGTACATGGATGGGTGTGGGGTCGAGACTGTTGGTCTCACAATTTTGGAGCAAACACGTTACATGCTCAGCCACCTCTCCCTTTAAAAAAAAATGGAAACAGTGTCTTCTCATCAAGCTGGCTCAATGGATTTGTTGTGCCTACCAAGTGGGCCTCAAATCAGTCTCTTCTGCCTCTTTCTCTTTCTCCTGAACACTGGGACTACAGTGATGCACCAGCACATCCAGCACTGAATGTGTTTAAATGATCTAGTCAGACAGCTCAGTGACAAAGGTGCTTGCTGCCAACATCCTAAATTCCACCTGGTGGATCCAGACAGTGGAAAAGAGAACTGATTCCTACAAATTATTCTCTGTCCACCCCACGTGTGCTTTCGTAATACACACTGTGCACATATACGTGTACACACACACATATACACACTTTCACATGAATAGTTTTCAGTATCACCTTTTATTATGTTAGTGGTGCGTTAGGTGTTCCGTCAGACTTTCCTTGAGTATATTATTGCGACTAAGACATTTCAAGTGTCTCAAACAACACAGCAGCACTGTTCTACTACACTCAGTAGTAATCGCCATCTCCATTAGTCAGCCAAATTTAATTATGGCTTATACCATTACTATGTAGCTCTGTCAAATATTCTAGATCCTTCTGTTTTTATCTACTTCACATCTGCTCGAATAGAGACATTTTATTAGAGAAGGAAGTGCTCTTTTGAATCTATTTTCTAGAATAGTGAAAGAATTTAAGTTAATCTCTGTTTAATAATTACAAGAGAAGTGGGAAATGTTGGGCCAACATGTCCTTCAACTACCCTCCTGCCCAAGTGAAGCACACAGACTTTAGAGCAGCGCCTCTGAGACCTGATGGGTGTGGCAGGCATTAGAGGAGTTCTTTAAAACTAGATCCTAAGCTCAGCAGTTAAAAGCACCAGCTGCTCTTCCACAGGACCTAGGTTCAATTCCCAGCACTCACATGGCAGCAAACAACTGTCTGCAACTCTTGTTCCAGGGATCTGACACCTCACACAGACACACACGCAGGAAAAATACCAATGCACATTAAACAAAAATAAACAAATTTAAAGATAGATCTCCAGGCTCTGCATCATAAGTGTTTGATTTGCTTGGTCTCAGAGTTGAGATATTTTTTAAGGAAAAACAGTAACTATGAAGTGCAATGTGAAGCAGCATCCTGGAAAGTAGAAGAACAAATGACATTTCAGACATGTGTTTTCATTTTTAAAAGATTTATCTGTTTATTTAGTTTATTATGATGTGTGTGCCCACACCCGAATGTATGCATGTGCACCACAAATGTGCAGGTACCCTGAGAGGCCAGAAGAAGGCATTAGATCCCCTGGAACTGGTAGAGGTGGTTGTGAGTTACCTGATATAAATGCAGGAAACTGAATTTGGGTCCTCTGCAAGAACAGTATGTGCTCTTAACCACAAAGCCATCGTCCTAGCTCCATTTTTTATTTTTACAAGATTTATTCTTATTTATGTGTATCTGTGTGGATGTATACCACACATGTAGGTGCCTGAGGCCAGAGGTCACTGGATCTCCTGGACCTTATAGGCAGTTGTGAGCTACCTGGAGGCACTGCAGACTGAATTTAGGTCTTCTGAAAGAGCAGTGAGCATCCTTGCTCTTAACTTTCCTGCTCCAAGATACATATCTTTAAAATATATTTGTTTCTTCTATGCTCAATCATTTGATCAAAACAAGCCTATGCGACTAGCGCACTTTAAATCATCATTGCATTCCACACCTTGGAAAGCACAACTACATATTCACATCTCTTGGGAGAGCAGGGACAAGTGAATAGTCCTCAAATTGGAAATTCTCTAAAAAATGTGCTCTACAAGTGTGAAATTCTGGCCATCAGAAGCAGTTCTGTGTGCTGGATGAGGTGGCACATAACCAAAAATTCAACGATGGTCAGGATGAGGGAGGCTGCTGAGGGAGGACAAAGCAAGGTCGAGGCCAGCCTTGACTATGTAAAGAGATCTTGTCAAACAGTAAGATGGAACCCAAAACACTGTAAACTGGGCTGGGAGTGTAGCTCACTGGGTAGGATGCTTGCCTGACAAGCATGGCTCTCTGGGTTTGATCCCCAGCACCACATAAACCAGCTCAGGCCAGTGATGTCAGCACTGAGACAGTAGAGACAACAGAAACAGGAAAATAGTAAGTTCAAGGTAATTCTCAAGTGTGCAAGGTGAAGCCACCCTGGAAAACAAAAGACTGAC
This sequence comes from Mastomys coucha, assembly GCF_008632895.1. NCBI lineage: Eukaryota > Metazoa > Chordata > Mammalia > Rodentia > Muridae > Mastomys > Mastomys coucha. The sequence goes on along the minus strand of NW_022196903.1, from coordinate 134,369,589 downwards.
TCAGTAATAACTGAGTGGATGGATGGATGGACGGACAACCAAGCAAGCAAAGGTCTGCTTACTTTTACTTCTGAGCATTTAACAAAAGTCCCTCCCTAATCATGTTTGAGTCATAAGATTTCTGAGAGGCAACTGCACCTATAATTAAAATATTACAAATGTAAGATTTCCCCCTTCTTTATTCTAAGTATTTGGTTTCTTGTTCCCAAACAGAGTGAACCAATAATCTCACAGACTTCTAGAGCTCAGTGAATTTGACTAACATATAACATATACAAAGCCACCACTCCCTATTAATAAGTAACTACATTTCTCTTAAAGAAAGCAATACACTGATATTTTATCCAGAACTCCTTCATAGAGGTGAGGAAACCGACACCCACTGAGACAGACTAAGGAGACAGAGAGGGAGGAAGGCAGAGTACAGTCTCAGCCCTTCTCCTTCATGACCAGGATAGATGGACATCACCCACGAAAGCTACCGAGTCCTGCACAGGTGCCAGTCACTGTTCTGCTCCACTGCTGTAGGACACAGCACATTTTTATTGTTTTACTGCTTTCCCACTTGGAAACCATGGCCATGCCCCACTTCATGGGTCCCCACTCCCCACTGCGTGTCAGGTACTGAGTCCCCACTCCCCACTGTGTGTCAGGTACTGACTGAGTTTCTTTCTTGACTCAGGGCTCAGTAACCCCAGAATATACCTGTATTTAACTCAATGACAGGATACACCTCTGATTTTAGCTATTTCTGCTGTATTTAACCAGAGAACAGTGAATCGTGAACAAAGTATAACACATGGATGGGAGCCACACTGATCTTTCTGTGTGCACTCCTTCCCAAGCCTGAGGAGGGCCAGCAGCACCCTCCCCACACCTTCTTGAAAGGCACACAGCATGCACTGAGATGGTAACTTGGGCAGTAGACAGCTTTTAGGGTGGAGGGTGAGTGTTTCCAATTTCTAAAACCCAACCATGACACACCACATCACACAAAGCACGTCACACCCTGGCTGAGGTAAGGAAGGCTCTGCTGGTTTGCAAAGCCTGCACCCCCACGGCTGGCTCATCAGCAGGCCTGCCATAAGTCACATGTGAACTGATGATGGGCTGGCTCTGCTCCAGTCAGGGGCATTGATAATGAACAAACTCCCACCAGAGCAAAGGCAAATCCCATACTCTGAATAGAGAAGTCACCAATTATTCCTCTTTGAGTTAAACATGCACCTGCAAATGACGATTTATGAAAACACGCTAGCACTACTTGGCACAGGTCTGATTATTCCCCTCTGCCAACTGAAATGGACCATGGAGGGAATGATGGAAGCATGGCAGAGTTCAGGCTCCATGACTGCTGAGTGTTTTAAAGTAGCGCTGTTATCAAACGTCACGAAAACTTAAGTGCAAAGCTTCTCCCTTAGGACATCGGAACGATACTCATCCTGTGAGCAGCTCAACAGAGACCAGCTGACCGACTAGCTAAGGCGTAAGCGGCCCCTGAGAGCCAGTGCTGCTTCCCTTCCCATGCTGGAGGAAGGCAGGGCCTCTACACTTGTGCTTTTCAGTCCCTGTATTACACAAAGTCTCCTTTCCGATCAAACTGGACTTTGCAGGTGAGGTTTCAGGCTTTCACTCATGGAAAACAAATCACTTTTCATCTGAGGAATTATTTCTGAGCTACAGTGGCTGTGTATATTCATTTTATAGTTTGAAAATCTGTGAGAAAATAATTGTCTCAAACTCAAATTTCATGTAGGTGGAAAAAAAAATCGCTGCTATAGCAACTGTAGGTTCTGTTTATGGGAACTGAAAGGTGAAAAATTCTTATTTCTAACACTTAAAAATTAAATATCTGATTTGTGATGGCTGAGAACACAGGAGCGCCTAGGCCCTGGCCTTAAACCCAGTATCAGGAATGGGGTCCCACTGGGCCTCTCAGTCTACAGTGTATGGGGCCTGTGTACATGATAGGGCGGATCACTGTGAGGCTCCAGCAGGCCTACTCTTCTTCTGCCTCCCGACAGGGAACTAAGCAGCTTCCAACAGTGACTCTGCACTTCTGGGGACCAGTGGAAGGAAGGGAGTGACAACTGGCTGGTGTTAGCATTGGTTCCACTTCATCCTTACTCATGTCTGGCTCCAAGACAGGAACATACTTTTCTGTGAAGATCTATCTCTTCTTCTAATGAGAGGGGCTGAGAATCCCTGGGGGAACAGGAGGGTTAGTAAACATGACAAATTGCTATGAGTGAGAGAGGAAATCAGTAGCAATTTTGGTTATAATTTTCTCCTTCTATTGCCCAGGTACAGAGAGTCCCTACAAGGTGCAGGGAAGAACAACTGACCAGCACTCATAAACCCCAAAATGTGTGGCCCATTCAATATGTCTACGAATGCAACACCTTGAGGATGCCATTTGAGAGAATGGGTAATGGTGGTCAGTGTGCAAGGCTGGAGGGTCCATGGGTTCGTGACCTCCAGCTCTGGGAACTGTGCCTTACACACCTACACATAAGAGTGAGTCGTGCTCGCCTTTTTTGCCTTGAGTAGTTATGATTTGGTCCGTAGTTATGGGTTTGATCTGCATTCCTCTGTGGTGATGCAGGAGGAATGGGGCCAAGCACACACTTACAATGTGCTCTGCCACTAAGTGATACTCCAAGGCCTGAGAAAAACCTCCCATTTCTCATCTACGAAACTTCTAGAAGTGAGTGTTGGAATCTCTGCCTAGTGGCTGTTTTCTGAACACTGTATTGTGCTATCTAGATATAACTTGCCATGTATGATTTGCAAATATGTTCCCCATGATTATTTTCTTTCTCTTCTTTTCTTTTTTAAAGGTTTTATTTATATGGGTGTTCTGTTAGCATGCACACCAGAGGAGGGTGTCAGAGCCTAAGGGATTATAGTCAGTCAGCTCTGAGTTGCCAGGTCGGTGCTAAGAATTGAACTCAGGACCCCTGGAAGAACAGCCAGTGCTCTTAACTGCTGAGCCATCTCTCCAGCCCTCTCTTTTACAATGGAAAACACCATTAATTCTGACAATTTCAAGTTTTTTTTTTTTTATGTATGAACTATACTTTGGGTATCATTTTTTTCCATTGATTTTATAGCTTTAGTTTTCATTATAGGACTTTACAAATTTTTTATTTCGTTCCTTCAGCTCACCTCTGCCCTCGTTCTGTGTCTGTCCATTTTCAGTAGGTTTCTTTCCACTTCTACACACATCTTTTCCAAACACATCTTGTTCCTCTCTCATAGCCCCCTATGAAGTCTCATTGTCTATTTTGACATCATTTCTAAGAAATCTTTACATATTTTAAGATCACAAAGACTATCTGAAATATTTTCTTCCAATAGTTTTAAGAGTTTTAAATTGAGGTCAATGTTGAAGTTTTTAGAATTTAATTAAAAATTTTTTTTCCAGAGCTTGGGACCAAACTCATAGCCCCACACATGCTAAGCAGGTACTCTACCACTGAAGCACAAGGTAGGCCTGTTTTTGTTTTTTTTGTGAAGTATATTAATATATGATAGTATTCAATATATAATTATGAAGTATATGAATATATAATATATACTATATAAACAATATATAGTATATTTGCAGGGAGCTAGGAGTAGCAGCACACGCCTTTAACCCCAGCACTCAGGAGGCAGAGGTAGGATGATCTCTGTAAGTTTGAGGCCAGCTTGGTCTACACGATGGGTTTCAGGACAGACAAAGATATGTAGAAAGACCCTTCCTCAAACCAAACCAAACCCACATAGATGCTGCATGAGAGTCAGTTCTCTCAGGGCCCAGGCCCATCCTCCCACCATGCTTCTTGGCTCAGCACCCCCCTGAGGACTACTGACTCTTCCCACTGCAGGAACTCTGTAGATCTCTCTGTACACATGAACTTACAAAGTGTGTGTGTTAATTTGAGTATATGCATGGCTTTGCACTTCTTTCTATATACATATGTACGAATGTATGCATACACATAGTCATGTGCATATACAGTCATTTGATTATGTGCATCAGTGATCTGTGCACTGTATTCAGAGATGACTACCTTTACTGTGGGTGTTTACAGTCATCTCTCTGATTCTATAAATACATAACTATAAACACAAACTTTGGAAAGCTACAGCCAACATTCTTTTAAAGGACTGTGGGTCTGAAGAATGAACCCAAGGCTCAGGCCCACCAGGCAAATTTTCTACCACTGAGCTACTTTGCAGCCCTCCATGGCACAGTAAATTTATACTTATAAGCAGCTACAAATAGGGTACTATTATAACTTACAGTATAAACTGTCTCTTTATGTATTAAAATACATTTAAAAAAATCCCCAGCGCAAACAAAGGGAACAGACGATCCCTACCCTCCCGGAACTCTGCTTCATCCTGCATGGAACGAAGTGCTCTTTGCTTGTCATTCTTCTCCTTGTGTCCCTTTTGTGTTCTGGCTCAGCTGGCAGTTAGTTCCCTTCTCATGAGGCTGTTTTCTTCAGCATGAGCCCAGCAGAAGCCAAGCCAAGGTCTCTGGGCTTCCCTACAGAGCAGGGAAATGGGCACACAACTGCTCTAACTACTATTCCTGTTTTGGATGCTCAGCTGAGAAGGAAATCTTTACCTCATTACATTTTATAGGCTTGTAATTGTCTTATCAGCCAAACACCAAAAGACGCACAAGTTAACAGGCGACCACTATCAGCAAGAGTTCTCCAACTGTGGACATCTTAACAACAGAGGCGGTGACAATCACCTTCCTGAGTAAGTCAACTAATGTGACAGCTAAGCATGCCGCTTCCTCTGGAACTGAAGTGGACAGGGAAAGACAATCAAGATTTTAAAAAAAGTCATGTGGTGTCAGAAAGGAAAGGTGAAAGTGACTTCTAAAGTCACAGTGGGAGAGGGGGTAGGTAGCATTTTGTCCAGAAAGATGTCCTCTGGGTAGATAGAGCCACAGAAGCACTCCCCTTACAGGGGTCCTGGCTCCATAAACAAACACTCACAAGTAACAATACAAAAGGCCATTCAAGTCATCTGCTGAGCATCTTCAATACATCCTCTACCATCTAATAAGCAAGATGAAGAATAAGAACAAACTACCAAAGGAAGCTGAATATTCAGTTTCTAACTTGAGTTCCCTACAACTCAGTCGAAGCCACGGAGAAGGCTATACTGTCCTTAAGAGTTTTCTGAACTGTTAGTTCCTAAGACTCTACCTAAGATTTTCACCTCCCTCTTCTCACCTTACTCCTCAGAAACTGGTATGCCCAGGTTCATTGTAAGGAGAGAGAAGCATTTCAGGCAAGGGTTCCATGGAAGGTCACACAATTTACACACTTAATGTTCTTAGTGAATGAAAAAGAGAGAGTGACTCACTCACCCTTCTTGAGGATGTCTAAGAGCTGGCTGTCATACTGCAGTGCAGGACTTACATGCCGGCTGCTTCCTGAGAAGGGAGATGCCACTTAGCAGCTAGCAGTGTGTCCTAACAGTAATTAACAATGGACACAATGATCCCAGCAATGCCCGCTGAGTTCTTGTGTACAGAGGACCTAACACTTCTTACCTCACACTGGTAAGAATGACAAGCTAGTTAGCTTACCAGAAAAGAGTTGGGGAGAGGCTACACAAAACCCACATACTATAAGCTGTCAATAACAGCCCAGAAAGATGTGCAATTAAGGATCATGAAATTGTCTAGGTATGGGTAGCTCACATCTATAGGCTTAGTAGCTGGCAAAGGACTACCATGAATCTAAGGGCAGTCTTGGCTATATAGTGAGTTCCATGTAAGTGTCGGCTACAGAATCTCAAAGAGACAAAAGGGAAAAGGTAAATGAATAAACAGATACTAGGAGAAAAAGAAGGAAACCATGGTTCAATTGGATACAATCTGATTTGTACCTCCGCTGTTTTGGAGGAGTCACCGATGCTGAGGGACACAGGAAAAGATACAGGAGTCACAACCTTACTAATGGGTTCTTCAGACTGCTTATCGCCTGGACTTATGCATCTTCTTTTACAGTTTAGTGTTTCTAAAATTGTCTGATCTGAGTGCCAATGTACACATCCAAAGTGGACGCCTGTTTTTCCTAGTAGGCAGTACTGAACCGTTGGTAAGGTTGCCCTAAGTGTCTTAAAAAGCCCTGGGAAAGTCAAGTCTTCTACTGGTAGGCAGCTCTAATTGAGACAAAGCCTCACTCTTATCCCAAGCTGGCCTTGAACCCATAAAGGATCTGCCTGTTTCTGTCTCCTGATTCTCAGTAACACATTTTAAAAATATTTTATTGTGGGGTTGGAAAGATGGTTCAGCAGTTAAGAGCACTGACCGCTCTTGCAGAGGTCCTGAGTTCAATTTCCAGCAACCACACGGTGGCTCACGACCACCTGTATTGGGATCCAATGCCCTCTTCTAGTCTGTCTGAAGATAGCGACATATGTACTTATATACATAAAAATAAACAAATCTTTTAAAAAAATTTTTATTGCTGTGTATATGTACACAGCATGGACATGAATGTAGAAGTTCAAGGAAAACCAACTGCAGTTTGTCCACATGGGAACTAGGGGACAAAACAGGCCGTCAAGCTTGGTGGCAAGCTCTTTCACCTACTGAGCCATCCTGCTGGCCTGAATATTAAAACATTCTTAACAGAGTTAGTATTATATAAATATCACTATTTTAAAATTTGAAAAACTCTTTCTTTTTGCATTAATTTATAATAAAACATTTTGGAAAGTGGGCTGTGTCTCCAATATGAGTTTTGCAGGTATACATATAGGAGAATGGGAGTAGAAGATTAGATTTTGAAGTGTTTCATAAACAGAAACAAATGTGATGGTCAGCTTTCCATCACTGAGACAATCAAGCTGAAAGGACGTGAGGGTTGTCTGAAGTCGCTGTCTTTAGTCTGGGGTTCCTTGGCTTGTGGCAAGGCTGGTTATCAGAGTGGAAGCAAGCACATGAAGGAGGAAGCTTATTCACCTCATGAGAATTGGGAAACAGATACAGGAAGGGCTTAGGATTCCTAAAACTCTTAAGGGCATATCCACAATGCCCTAACATCCTTCCCCATACCTCTCTCTAAACAGAGCCACAGCCTGGAGACCAAGCCTTTACTACATGGGTTTATGGGTGGACATTCAAGATCCAACTATAACAACAAAGATACTAGTATCAAACTTCATTTCTTTCACCCAAAAGAAATTGCTAGAGAATTGCTTGTTTGTAAATCATATAAACTCTTCAGCACAAGGTCTTGTGGTTTCTAAAATGTACTTGCCATAGTGATGTTTCATTTGTGGCACAAACAAAATATAACTCAGTTTAGTTGTACAAACTTCAAAGCTTTATGCAGTATTAGAATAACCTATTTACACATAAAAAAGTGCCCCCAACCAATCAAGCCCAAATATACAATTTCAATGAAAAGTGAATCTCAAAAACCATTAAATCAATGAAGAAAAATGTTTCAAAATAAATGAAGCAAACAAAATAGCAGGCAGGAAATGGTTCTTCCTATCTGATAACTGGCATCCAAAGCCTGGGTTGTTTCTATTCAAAACCCACAGATTTATGGGTTGCAGAACATGTTTTGAAAGTAATGAGTTTCTGTTATAGCAGGGTGAATGTACAACAACCAAGAGAAGCTTCCCATGAGCCCAGCCCCTCAGCTGGCTGTACCTTCTGAGCAGAGGGCAGCACAGCCCTGTAGAGGACACGTTTGCCAGTGACCAAGGACTCCATTACAGAGAACTGAGGGACTTACAAAGTCAGCAGCCAGCCAATGGCAGGTGGAAGAGGGCCGTTGCTTTCTCCAGCCACTCTTATGTTCCCAGATAGGCACCTGAGCCAGCATTAGGAGGTTTTATATGGAGTGCAGCAGATGGAGAGGAACAGAGGGAGACAGACTTATAAGACTGAGACAATCAGAAGACCGAGTATATCATATCCTGATGTTTTAAGAGTCCCTCAGCTATGGGGTTGATGAACAAAGAAACCGACATTTTTATGTTTTGAGACAGGGCCTCATGTAGCCAAGGCTGACCACGAACTCAGTATGTATCTGATGATGAGCTCAAACTCCTGGATAAGGCATATGCAACTACTGCACTGTGTTTGTCTCTGTAGCCAAAGAAACCAGAACAAATGCAGACCAGGAGTCTGAGGTCAGCAGGGCCGGGGGATGTCCTGTGCATCCTTGCCTTACTCAGCGGGGCCGGGGATGTCCTGTGCATCCTTGCCTTACTCATCCAACAGCTAAGTCTTTCTTCTGTTACTCACAAAACCTGAGCGTGACTGCTGACTGACACATGGTGAGCCTCAGGGAAGGCCTCTTCTTTCAAACACTTACTAATTACTCACATGCACAGACATGCTCAAAGCATGTTCTGTAAACTGACGGACAAAGTCATGCTAACAGACTTTGGTTATTTTTAATAGTAACTTTTCGTAGTCACATACATTTAAAAATTAATATGCTATGAATTATGCAAAAAGAAAGTCTCTAAAGTTATCCTGATGCCAATTTTTACTAAACTAACTCGGATTTTGCTTTCAACCAGCGTGAGTTTCAGTGGGAGACAGCACAAGGAACGCATCATGGGAATATCAGGTGCAGCCCTAGAGTAAGTGAAGTGACAGGCCTCACTGCAGAGACCTGCTAGCACATGGGGATTGGCCAAATGTCAAGCATGCCCCATTCTGATCATTTCTGTCTGCAACAACACAGGCTTTTCCCCTTCAAAAGACTCAGAACTACAACTTCCTTTCTTACTCCATCCTAATCACTACCTAGAAAGATATCTTAAAACATTTCTGGATGGTTTTATCTAAGAATCACATAGTCCTTTAAATATAAAAACAACTGATTTCTACTGGCATAGTTAAGTAACATTCAACAAAAAAATAAAACTAGACTCTATAGCCAGGTGACTTCTAGAAGGACTATTAGATTTACCAAAAAATACATGAAGTGTCAACATCTATTTGGGAATACAGACATTTTCATAATCTAAGGATAAAGCCAAATATGACATCAAAAACAGAATCAAAAGGCAAGAGAGTAGAATGTAAAATCAAAAGACAGTAAAACAAAAGTTTGTGGCAATAATGAAATTATAGTCAAAATATGAAAAATATGGCAAACTTAGTTACTATCACTTACCATGAAGGCTATGGTCAACATCACTGTACTGTACACAAACACATAGGCGCTCACTAATTTTAGTTGCCCTGGTCGTTTAAGTCACTTGGAGCACTGGCTGATTAAGTTGCTTCACTACAGCAACTGTGCATAACATCTGCATCATAAAACATCAATATACAAAAATTTAATTTTTAAAAATTATTTAAAAGCAACTAAAATAACTAAACAAAAAATGAATATTGCTGAGCCATCTCACTGGATAAAAGTACCCAGAGCCTACCTGGCAGAGGAAGAGAACTAACTCTTATAAGCTATCCTCTGACCGCCATGAAAGTGTTGTGCCATAAGCAGTCACTATGCATGCACACTAGCGTACGCGCGCACACACATACACACACATACACACACACACACACAAATAAAAAATGTAACCTAAAAAAAAAAAAAATAGGGTACACTGAAGACATCTGGAGACCGTAGGAACACAGACCACAGCCTTAAAATAAGTAAATTCTTTGAGCCCTGAGTTCTATTTCTAATAAGTAACCACACCAAAGTGATTTTTCTTACTGAGGACTTTTGCTATAGAATTGTCAATATTAGCAAAAATCAAAATGAAATCATCCACATGGTCATTTAATTTTATTTCATCCTATCTGTTCAATGGAATAATTTATTGACATTAAAAACAGCAATGAGAACTTATTGGCATGAAAAAAAAAATAACAACCATGTACCGGTATAGAAGGAAAAGCAGCCAGAAGATAGGAGAAATAACCAAGGTACACGCACGGTATATTCTTTCCACTCCCCTGCCTGCGTCCCCAGTTTGCTGTGGCATGTGGTTGTGTCCTCTTACTACAGAAAGTGAGTAGGGTGTGAGCTTGAGCTACGTGTTGATTGAGCACAGCAGAGACAATGCTGGCCCAGTTCTCCCCCTACTCTGACCACAGCCTGGAACATAAAGCTAAACTGTATATGTGTCACTTTAGTTTAGACTTAGTTTAAGTTTAGAAGCATGGTCTCTCCTAACACACAGAACACCAATGTTTTACTCTTTAATTAATTTGAGACAGTCTCCCATGTAGCCTGGCTGACCTGGAATTCAGAGATCCATGTGTCTCCAGAGTGCTGGGAGAGCTATGATTAAAGGCATGCTCTACCACACCTACACACGCACGCACGCACTTGTGCACACACGGGCATTCTTCCCATTCCAATAGGGAAGAATCATATGCTTTTAAGTTCTTGCATAGAATATGTTAACAGCCAAAAGTAATAAAGCAAGTTGAGTAAATCACAGTGACTATCCACAAAGAAATGCTGTAATTTCAAGTGTCTTTTTTTTTTCTTTAATGCTATGGGAGGTGAAGAGATGGCTCAGCAGTTACGAGAGAACTCGGGTCTGATTCCAGTGCCCACACCCAGCAGCTTACCTATAACTCCAGCTCCAGGGATGCTCCTGGCCTCTGCAGGTGCTCAGACTCATACACATATACTCACACTTAAAAAAAAAAATCTTTTATTTGTATGTGTGGTTGTAAGAGCATGTGTGCATCACACATATGTAGCTGCCTACTGAGGCCAAAGGGCTTAGATCTCCTGAAGCTACTGCTGCAGGTGGTTGTGAGCCTCAGCTCCCCACCCTCACCCTCACACTGAGACGTGGGTCTCCTGAGAGAGCTGTATGTGCTCTTAACTGTGGAGCGCTCCAGCCACCACATCTCTGTATAACATGAACTCTCAGTGACTAACACTCCTGGCACATGTGGGATGCCTGGACACACAGCAAGACCTCAGGCAATCAGCCTGGGCTGGAAGCAAGCTTCTTCGACTCACTGTGTCTTAAGACTTTGGCCTCTCCCCAAGTTCTCTAGTCTACTATTTGTGACTTTCACCATCAGAGGAATAATTAAGAGCCAAGGGTTTAGTTTAAACCCTACTCTGCAATTTTATACCCCTCGGCTCCGTCTTCATCTCTTTCTATTATCTGAGGAAAAGATGAATGTGCATGCAGAATGCTAGGGCAGTGTCTGACAAAAGATACATTTCCTAGTGCTGGAGAGAAGGCTCAATGACTCAAAGCATGGGCTGTTCTTCCAGAGGGCCTGGGTTTGATTCCCAGCACCCATGCAGTTTACAACTGCCTGTCACTCCAGCTGCAGAATATCTGATGCCTCTTCTGGCCTATAGTGCACAGACATACATGTAGGCAAAACATCTGTACACATAAAAAAATTATTCAAGATAGATGAGCTACCATCGTTTTTTTATAGCTACTGCAGTGGCTGCCATCACAACTACCACCAAATATCACAATGCTCATAGCAAACAGAAGAATTAATACAAGAAGCTAGCGAAATCAGGAAGTAGATAACTCTTGCATTTTAATTCCAAGAATAGCTTATCATTGAGACCATGGGCCTAGATAGGGTGTATGGTGTGTGTGTGCGCACACGCATAGAGGTATCTCAAGTGTAGGTCTGGCAAGGAAATGGGACGATACACTCCCACAAAGTAAATTCAAAATAGAAAGTGCAAACACAGGAAAACCAAGCATCATTTTATATCTGAATATTAAAGTGATTCTTCCACCATTCTGGTCCTCCTTTATCGACTCTGACTTCTCTCTGACGTATTCTGGCAGGATAAACAGAACCTGTAATCCCAACAATGCGACTGCTTCGTAGGGTTCCATGCTACACTCCTCTTCAGTTTCCCCAAGCGTCTCCGTCTCTGCATCCCTAAGACAAACTTTCCCCAGTTCCCCAAACCCACTGCACCACCAATCAAGAGGCCTTCCTGACAGACCATTATCTCTGTCTAGAGGACATGTGTCTGAGTAAGTCCATTTATCCTCTGGATCTCAATTTAGTCAGGTCCATAGACCAGGACCCGACTACCCACACTGAATGCTGCTGAGCTTGTCACTGCTGTAACTGCAGATCTGTTTGTGTAACTGTTTAATGAGCAGTTTCCTCACCAAACCATCAATGAGGAATCACAACAGTGACCCCAGCAAACAGCGCAGCACCCTGTGCACACTGCAGGCTAAATGACCACTTTGGGTCAGCAACAGAAGAGAGGCCACAGAGAGGAGAGAGTGATCAGCTAAGACAGTGCACACAAACCAACAGGGAACCTGATAACTATCAACATGGCTCAGAGCACCAACACAACATTATCCCAGCAGCAACGACTGAACCTGGCCACAACTTTCCAAGGAGAGAAAAACCTCCAACTTGTAGAGTCATGGGTAGGTACAATGTCAACGTTAAAATCAAAGCTTACGCACTGAAATCAAATAATGTAGTATATCTGATGACTCATTTATGGGTCTTGCAAGAAGGTTACACGGAGTTCAGCTTTGGAGTTCAAGTACAAAAGACATACTTGTTCACTGTCTAACTTTACTCTTATAACTCATAACTCAGGTCCAACCGCTACTGCTGCTGCTACTTCAAGTTTACTGTGAAGACAGCTTTCGTGGGTTATCTATATGCAAGGTCCAGATTGCAGGAGGAGAAAGAGCACTAACCATGGGTGAGCTCTAGGGAAGGGCGGGCCAGCCGGATGGGCATGCCAGTTGTTCTACGGTAGGTCTATAGGGAGAGTTCTACGGTAGGTCTATAGGGAGAGTTCTATGGTAGGGTCTGTAGGGAGAGTTCTATGGTAGGTCTATAGGGAGAGTTCTATGGCAGGTCTATAGGGAGAGTTCTATGGTAGGTCTATAAGGAGAGTTCTATGATAGGTCTATAGGGAGAGTTCTACGGTAGGTCTATAAGGAGAGTTCTATGGTAGGTCTATAGGGAGAGTTCTATGGTAGGTCTGTAGGGAGAGTTCTACGGTAGGTCTATAGGGAGAGTTCTACGGTAGGTCTATAGGGAGAGTTCTATGGTAGGTCTATAGGGAGAGTTCTACGGTAGGTCTATAGGGAGAGTTCTATGGTAGGTCTATAGGGAGAGTTCTATGGTAGGTCTATAAGGAGAGTTCTATGGTAGGTCTATTGGGAGAGTTCTACGGTAGGTCTATAGGGAGAGTTCTACGGCAGGTCTATAGGGAGAGTTCTACGGTAGGTCTATAGGGAGAGTTCTATGGTAGGTCTATAGGGAGAGTTCTATGGTAGGTCTATAGGGAGAGTTCTTTCTCCCGAAGGAAGACGTGCTTAGCAACTATCTTTCTGCTGCTGCCTTTCCATGGTAGAAAGATAACATACATAAGCTGTTAAACCACTTGCTTACTTGATAAATTTAATAACCCAAAATATAAGGACAACTGCATGTTGATGCGTGCAGAGTCACAGAGAATGGCAAGTCAGAGGGGGAGCGTCCAGCTTGCTCTAGTGACTAGCACTTAGTGCTAGGGAAGCCAGGGGAGAAAGGGAGGTGGACAAACAAGCTAGTGGGAGGCTCGGTTTCTCATCACCCACATCACTGTATATGAAGGTGATATGTGCACACACAGTCAGCTGCAGACCACACAAATCACAGAACTTTCTCTAGAAACGGGAAAATAAACAGCTGATCTCTGACCTTTGAGAAATAGGAAAACAAACTTGGGATGCAACAGGCCATAGAAGGCTGGTTCACTATAATGTGTGAGGGCCGAGTAAAAACAGATTTCACCCAAGAAAAAGAACTACAGCACAGAGACAGACACTCAAATCTGAGACTGAACTAGCAAGGGCAAGGCCAACTAGAGTCACACAAGCACAAGCCATAGGAACAAGTCAATCAGAATCATGATAAGTTTAATTAACAGCAGTTTAAGTTTCAATGAGTCAATATTATGTAGACTAGCTACATAAAATTATAATATTTGGGTTACTCTATCTTTTTCTTCCTTTTATATTTTACTATTATTCTACAACCAAAACAAAAAAACAGTAAGGACAACAAAAAACCAAACTACTAGTATTTTGTAAAGCCATGCAATTTACTGGAAATTTTTTCTTTCTTTTGTTTCTGTTTGTTTGTTTGTTTGTTTGTTTTAAGAGAGGGTTTCTCTGTGTAGCTCTGGCTGTCCTGGAATTCATTCTATAGACCAGGCTGGCCTCAAACTCAGAAATCCTCCTGCCTCTGACTTCCGAGTGCTGGGATTATAGATGTGAGCCACCACTGCCCTGGAAAAATTTTTAAAGGACACGGCATCAATGAGCTTGAGAACAAAGAATCTAGAGCCAGACTCCAGCTCTGTTGTAGACAGGCTAGGTAACTGCCTCAGAGTATGAGAAAACTCAGAAGCCAAGAGATTATCATGTGTCCTATTTCTGTTAGTATCCATTGAGTTACCTCAGTGATCTGCTGACCCGACCTGTAACTGCTTTCTTAAAGCTGAGCTTGGGGGCTGGAGAGATGGCTCAGTGGGTATGAGCACTGACTGCTCTTCCAAAGGTCCTGAGTTCAAATCTGAGCAACCACCTGTAATGAGATCTGATGGAAGGAGCAGGGCCAACTGGAGCGAGTGGGCCCAACAACCACATGAAGGTTCACAACTACAATGTACTCGTATACATAAGATAATTAAAAAAAAAAAAAAAAAGCTGAGCTTAGACTTCATCTCTGCCCTCTTCTGTATTGGGCTGCATGTGTGTCTTTTTAAGGGTACATGGGAAGTCTAAGATTAAATAATACAAATGCTATTAGATCAGTGCTCAACACACTAAAAAAATATTTTGAACATTTTTGCTGTTTAAAACAGCTTCTGATCAAACTCTGACATTTTTCCTTTTTAAAAAAAAAAAATTACTTAATTGTATTTTATGTGTATCTTATCCAATTCCAGATCCCTTGGAACTAGAGTTACACATGGTTATGAGCTGCTCCCACATGGCAAAATTTTTCTTAAAAATTAAATATATAGGACAATCTTTGCATGCATTCCTTGCTGGTTGGTCTTTGTGAACTTGAAACAAATTCAAGACATCTGGGAAGAGGGAACCTCAACTGAGAAAATAAGATGTCTTCACCAGATTGACATGGGACGGCCCAGCCCACTGTGCCAGTGTGACCCCTGGGCACATGGTCCTGAACAAGACATAGAGGAACGCCAGTAAGTAGCTTTCGTCCATGGTTCCTGCCTGACTTCCTTCACTGATGGACTGTGACTGGATGTTTAAGCCAAATATCCCTTTTCTGCACTGAGATGGTTTTGTTCACTGTTTTACTACAGCAATAAAAGCAAGTTGAAACACATTCTATGCTTATTTATTTAATCAGGGAAG
This sequence comes from Mastomys coucha, assembly GCF_008632895.1. Lineage (NCBI taxonomy): Eukaryota > Metazoa > Chordata > Mammalia > Rodentia > Muridae > Mastomys > Mastomys coucha. The sequence continues at coordinate 134,354,217 of NW_022196903.1, read as the reverse complement.
AGATGTTACTTCAATGTTATATCTGCTGTACATTGAAATAAATGATCTCAGATGAAGATGTTACTAATGCATGTAAAAACAATATCCCATAGAATTACGTGAATCAAGAGTTTGGTTCTTAATAAAACCCATTACTAGGGTTGGAGAGATGGCTCAGCAGTTAAAAGCACTGATTGCTCTTCCAGAGGTCTTGAGTTCAATTCCCAGCAACCACATGGTGGCTCACAACCATCTGTAATGAGATCTGATACCCTCTTCTGGTGTGTGTCTGAAGATAGCTACAGTGTACTCATATAAATAAAATCAATCAATCAATCTTAAAAAAAAGAAAGAAGCCAGGTGGTGGTGGCATACGCCTTTAATCCCAGCACTTGGGAGGCAGAGGCAGGCGGATTTCTGAGTTCGAGGCCAGCCTGGTCTACAAAGTAAGCTCCAGGACAGCCAGGGCTACTCAGAGAAACCCTTGTCTCAAAAAAAACAAAAAAAAAAAAAAAAAAAAAAAAAAAAAAAAAAAAAAAAGAAAGAAAAGAAAGAGAGAAAACCCATCAGTTACATAAAAAGAACCTCTTCTTTGTCTTCAGTTACTTCTACCTGCTGTGTGGCATCTCCCACTGTAGAGCACCTGCCAGTTTCTCTGTTGATGTCACCAATAGAACGTAGGTACATTATCATATCTACCTCATAGCAGTTCTTGCAGGCACCTTGAAACACAGTGGTCCTTTATCCGCCTCACCTTCAGAATCTATGCTGACTCTCGCATCAAAATAATTAAACAGGCCAAAGTGAGAGGTTCCTCAGGGAAAGGCACCTGCTGCCAACCCTACAACCCAGATCTGCCTGAGAAGAACCAACTCCCGCAAGGTGTCCCCTGACTTGCACACATATGTCATAGAAGACACATGTCACTAATAAACACAAACATAAATAATACAAAATTTTTGAGAAAAGAAATATCTATTTTACCTATTTTGTCTAATTGCAATACTAGAAATTACATCATACAACACTTATGCATAGCAGATGAAGAATAACTAACAGAACATGATAAATATTTATTAATTAATGAATTTAATGTTGAAAACTTTCCAGAGGGAGTAAATGAATGGTGGAACAGCACCGACTCACATGCAAACCATCTCACAGACTTCTAGCGGTCAGGAAAACTCACTAATTTATGTGACCATGCACCGACTCCACGTCTAACTCCACGTCTAACTATAACAATTTAGCACAGCCCACACCACCTCCTGGCAGGTGCTGTTTGCTTCTCTGGTGCTGGCCTTCTTCAACGGGATGTGCCAATGTCATGCTGAACACAAGCCTCCCTGCGTACCTCAGAAATGGATCATTCTTTAAGGACCTCTGACTCAAAGAATCTGGATCAGCACTCTTTTTCCCAAGGAAAGAACACTCTCAGTTCTCTTTGGAATTTGGTGTGTGTGTGTGTGTGTGTGTGTGTGTGTGTGTGTGTGTGTGTGTGTACACTTCATCCTCAGTTAATTACAAAAGCACACATACCCTAGGGATGATGTAACTGTTGCACTAGAGCTATGCTGCTGTCATAGAAGAGGAGCCAGCAAGCAGCAGGCTTTAGAAGCTGCAGTTTCCCATGTCCTTTGAGCCAGGTCTTCTGTCAGTCTCAGAGTTTAAACAGTGTGGTTCTTAACCATAGCAGCTGCACAACACTATCCAATGGGATAGCAAATGGGCTGAGATGAGGGCAGAATTCTGGGATGATGCCATGCAGGAGGACAGCAGATGGATGAGAGGATGTGGCACAATGACTGTTAATAATAGCTAACTATGAAGCCCACTGGCCCTTGATAAATGCAGAGTTTTCTTATAAACGAGAAATCAAAATTTCTACCTTTAGGAAAACAGAGAATACATGTTGGCTAACTTTAATGAAAGTTCAACAATATTCACTGAAGAGGTTTTTTTCCCAGTGAAAAGCTAATGGTTGACTCATGTAAGGTAAGAGACAAACAAACAGGCACAGAGTGTGTGTAACTTGGGAGTACAGGTACCACACTTGGAAAATTTCATTTTCTTTTCCTTGAAATAAACTAAGAGCAACAGAAAAAGCCCCGAGGATATGGAAACTCTCTTACTCCTTTCTTCAGAGCTTGCCACTGTTCTCTTCAGGTCCGATCAACCACTTCTAACCTCCAACATTAACACTTTTGCAAGAGACCTGGAGCTAGCCCAGGCCTGCAGTCCAGTGTGTGAGAGGCAGAGGCAGGAAGACTGCTGGGAGTTTGACATTGGCCAGTAAGCACCAACACATCTAGGGGAGCCAGGGCTACAGTGAGAATCTGTCTCAAATTAAAAACAAAGCAAGAAGGGATCTGAACTTCTAAAAGCTTATGCAGACTTAAAAACAGCAAACAGACTAAAAGAAGCCAGTGCAGGACATGTCAATAAATAGCTAATGTCTCCACAGTACTGTGACCTGAGGTATTACTGGGTATTGTTAGTATTGCTCACTACACTTCAGTATTAACCATAACAGTCGTAAGTGAGAAACATGTTTCCTAGCGCAGTGTTTAGACTGTGAGAGTAGCTTAGAGGACATGGCCTGGAGGGATGGATGGACAGCTCATGGTCAAGAGCACTTACTGCTCTTGTAGAGGACATAGGTTCCACCCCAGCAAGCCATGGTGGCTCAGAATTGCCCTTAACTCAGCTCAAGGGGATCCATCCTTATGCCCTCCTCTGGTTCTGAGTTCAGGAACACATGTGGTGCAGACAGATATAGAAGCAAAACCTGCATGCACATGAAGTAAAAACAGATACTCAAAAATAAACATTATAAGTTTTGTACATCTACAAATTAAAATATCTCACTATGAAGTATCAAAAGTATAAAATCCAAGCCAGGGGAGACAATATGTACCTGAGTTCCCAGCACTCAGGAGGCTGAAGCAGTAAGACAGTGAGTTCGAGACCGGAATGGCCTAGACCAAAAGCAAGCAACAAGTCAGGGCTGTAAAATCTATATGTACTGACCCCAAATGATTATCAGTTCACATAGGAAACTGTCAACAGTATGTGGGAAAAAGGGGGACCAAAAAGGTGGGGAGACACCACCATGGAGAGTTCTAATAATACTAATAAAAATCTAAAGAGTCATACATGTACCTGGAAATGTTAAGTACACCAAGTTATCATACAACTCTATGTGTTCCGATTTCAATGTTCTTGGCTTATTCACAAAGCAACCGAGAAGATGTCAGCCAGGACTCTGTAGACAATGGTAGAACTCGTGCATTTTCTTGCATCGATTTTCTGAAATTTTCCAACGGGGACAGAAAATTTTTTTTTTTCATACAACATATTGTTTTTAAAATATAGATGCAAAGCAACACCTAACTTAAAGGTATTTTTGAAAAGTATTTCAAATACTTGGTTGATTCAAGTGAGCAAACTAAGGTTCTTATTTACTCACAGCCCTTTCTTTGAAGTAGAACCTGAAGAGTCAATGCTATTTATACAGTACAGATGGCTTTAGAATACTGATATTTAATCAGTCCAGAAATACATTTGAAAGTATCACATCTTCATTACTGACAGTGATGCTACTGTGGGTCTAAGTGAACTGCACAGATTTCCAAATGAAGACTTTAATAAGGAAGTACTACGCAGAGGCTAGGAACTGTAATGGCACTAGGCACGCAGGGACATCAGAGCAGCCATCAGTGACGAAAGCAGAGGCACACACATGGCTAGCATATAAGGTGGAAGATGCTGGGTTAATTTCAAGAAGTATTTTAATATAATGAATATATCGTTTCAACAGGAAAAGTTAGTAACAAATGGAGAAATCTTTTCTAAGTCTGAAAGCTGGACTTGCTTCTTTCTAGAGTCACATTTAAGTAAGGAATAAAGGATAAAATGGATGCACAGCTGTTGGCCTCCAGGAATACAAACAGGAAAATAAACAAAGGGTGGAGGGAGAGACTGTGAGACTACTTCATTCCCAGCTGTGTTAATCTGTCCTATAGAGCCATAACAAGCCTTTTTAATAGTGGAGGCTGAGAACTTACACTTGCTCTCGGCAAAAGTCAAAGGCACACTAGAAAATATTTAGTTTTATTTGATGTCAAATTCAGTAATTTCTGTGGACTATGTTTTAAACTGTACTGACATTAGTTGAATCACATAGGAAAGGAGCTTAATAACTCATAATACAAGTTTAAAGATAATGACAGAAATGTTGTCTGACTACAAGTGACTAAAATGCAAATATATGAAGGATGAACAAGTTAAAACCTGACCCACTTTGCTACAGTAAACATCACCAGACAACAAGCTGGGGTATCTCAAGGTCAGCCCACGTCACTGTATCACTCCAACAAACCGTCCTGTTCTCTGCCTTCCAAAGATTGTACATGATGTCTACTGTCAGCACAGGTACCAGGAAGGCCGGAGCATGGTCAGAGGGAGGTGAGGCAAGACCTCCTCCAGGGAGCAGCACTTTCCTATAGCTAACCCTGGCTACTACTTTCTCCCTTTTATAAAGTGAGAAGCCCAGAACTTGAAAGCAAGCAAGGAAGGCACACAATCTGCAGAATGCAGCCAGTCAATTTCCCACGCCATCAGGATAATATGGCCTGATTATTGTAGGACCCACATTAATTAGGAAACTAATTTTATGAACTTAATTTTTTTCAAAATTCATTATAAATCAAGATTTATGATATGGATGTATCAGCGGACACGGTAGGAGTTTTTTAAAAAACCTTTTCATAAATGAGTGTGACACAGGTAATGTAAAATAACTAAGTACCATTTAGATCTATACCACTGTTTTGAGCTTTTGAGTTCAGGAGTTTACCTTACATACAGTTTTGCTCTCCATGGTTTCCATTACTCATGGACAACTAAAACATTAAGTGAAAAAATTCGCAGTAGGCTGGAGAGCAGCAGCTCAGAAGGTGAAGTGTGTGCTTCAGAAGCATGAGGACCTGAATTAGATCTGCAGCACAAACATAAACAGCCAAACACATTGGCGTGTGCTAGTAATCCCAGCACCGGGGAGGCAGGGCAGGCAAATCCCTGGGGTCACCAGCTAGCCAGCCCAGCCTAAGGTCCAGGCTAGGAGCATGTGCCAAAAAACCAAATGGACAACTTCTTTGGAATGACATGAGGCTGACCTCTTATCTAAACACACACACAAAAAATAATTCAATCCTGGTATGGTGGTGCACACTTGTAACAGCTGAGAAGCTGAAGTGAGGGCCATCCTACATTGCAAAGGGAGTTTCATGCCAAAGCTGAACAAAATGCTATCTAGAAAAAAAGAAAAAGGGGTCAAGGAATGGAAGTGTTGCAATTCCAAAGTTTTAGGTTGTATTCTGTCCCAGGTAGCATGATGAAACTCCATTCCATCTGGCTTCATTTGCCCAGAACATGAATCATCCTTTTAATCCAGCATGTCCATATTTGGTACCTGCAATTAAATGGTTACAAGCCCAACTTTCACGGACTATCTAAATCTGCATATGCTCATATCCTGGTGTGGTGTATGCCTTTAATCTCAGCATCACTCAGGACACAGAGGTAGAGGGATTTCTGAGAGTTTGAAGCCAGCATGGTCTACTACACAGTAAATTCCAGGACAGCCAGAACTACACAGGTAAAACCACGTCTCAACAAAGAAACAAACAAAACTAATCTTTATATTAAATGCAGTATCTTCATATAAGCTACTTACCCCTCTTTATGCGTGGTCTCTGGGTTACTTAGATACCACAATATAAATCTGATGTACATAGCAATACTTCAGTGTTGAGGGAATGATGACCAGATACAACTTCTTTCCCCATAGAGTTTTGATCTGTGGTTGCTTGAATCCTAGGACAGAAGGCAACTCTATCCTGGTTGCTCAACTGTCTGTTACCACGATCACAATCAATATAAGCCCTGAGCACACACAGATCGTGGACACTGCATTATAGTGTGTGAGCTTCTGTCTTCTTCTTTGATGCTATTTACCTTTTATGTAATGTATAAATTAAACTGTACCATAGTTATATATATATATATATATATAATATAT
>NW_022196903.1:134323340-134348066 GCF_008632895.1 Mastomys coucha | reverse complement strand
TATATATATATATATATATATATATATATATATATATATATATATATGAAATAAAGGTGCATATGCAAGGTTTGGTGCAACCTATAGTTTCAGGCACCCAGTGAGGATTTTGAAATGTATTTACAGGGGGGCCTCCTGGAATCTGATACCCGACTGATATTGTAGATGGGATTTGTCTGCAAATTGTCCTCCATTTGCAGATAAGATGGTTTTTCACAAAGTGCAAGTAAGTACATCTTTTTAGATGGGATACAAACCCATTATTCTAACCCACCCTGTGCATGAATCTCAGTTCTGGCAGCATTTAAAGTTTAGTCTCCTCATTTGTAAAGTCAAATGCTTATACACTGACAGCTAAATAAATAATAAATGTTCAGTTAGTGCTGACGGGGTTACTGTGGTGGGCAATATGTGAGAACTTAAAAACAGCAGCTGTCACACAAACCAAAGGGACGAAACGTGAAGGAAAGTTACTTCCGAATTTTTGCCCTCAAAATCTCAAACAAAAACTGGTCTGTATTCATTCACTCAGAAACAGAATAAAGTGGTGGTCAGGTATGGTTATGAATTCCTGTAACCCGATCTGAGGCACAAATGCTAGCCTAGGCAACATAGCAAGTGTCAGGCCAGCCTGCAGTCTTAGCGCAATATGTGTTTCCCATAGTTATAGCACCAAACAAAGCAAATAGGTAGTTCAAATTCCATTAAGCATTCTGAAGTTCTGAGGCTCTGGCCCTTGTGTGCCTCACCCTGGCAGCCTCTCTGGATTTGGCAGGTTATCCGACATAGTATATTCACTTAACTTCATCTTTTCCAATTCAAGTAAAAGGAAGTTTATTTCAACTTTTAAAAACTTTTTTTTTTTGTAGCTGAAAATTGACTGGGAGAATGCCATCTGAAAGGGCGAGAGCTAGCATGCGAGGATGTCTCTGGTGAACACTGACATCAGGGTTCGTATGTGAATAAATGCACATGCGGTTTTCATGCTCCACAGAGAGAAACAAAAGCCTGCAAACATTGCACTTCATCCTAAGAGTTCACATCACAGACATGTACAACAAAGCTACAGTAAAAACACGGGGGAAGCCATGTTCTAGACCTTAGAAATAAGCAGCCGCGTGTGCTGGGGTAGTGTTGGGTTAGCTCCCAGAAACACCTGCGCCTGTCGTGCCTCTCCTTACAACAAAGCACTGGGCTTCCCAGCGCTCTCTGGGAAAGGCCAGGTACAGCTTCACTAGGGTCGTGTGGTCTTGCTCTTGCCTGAAGACCATATAAGTCAGTATCTAATGCAAGATGCTAATCGTTCATGCGCGTTCTATAAAACCGCGTTGTTTCTCTCTCTGCTTCACAGACACTTTCAAAAGTCTCAACCCCACACTGTGTGCCCAACAGGAGACCCTGAGGGGGAAAGACCTGGGGCTTTAACAGGAGCCCTTTCTGCTGCTCCCAAAAGGGACTCTCACTAAAGAGTCACTTAGGCTCACGATTCAGGAGTATCGAGTGTCAGGTTTGCTTAATTTCATGTCAAAGCAGATTTCATGCCTCTGCTTTTCCCCTTTATCAGGTAAAACAGCTATTTTAACAATACTTCAATGTACTTAATACAGAGCTGAGACCTTCCTAATAGACACCAAATCTTGGATAAAAATGAAGAATTCCTATGGCATTTGTTAAAAGATTTTTTTCATTACTTTTAATTATGTACAGGTGTGTATCTGCATGTGGCTATGTGAACATGAGACCAGAAGCATTGGATCCACTGAGGCTGAGTTAAGACAGTCATGACCTGCCTGACATGGGTGCTAGGAACTGATCTTGGATCCTCTGAAAGAGCAATAAGTGCTCTTAAACCCCGAGCAATCTCTCCATCCCCGTCCCAAGACATCTCTCATACTCTATTTAAAGATAGGCTGCTGGGCTGCTGGTGTGGGTCAGTGGTAAAAAGGCCTGCTTAGCATGTCAAGGCCCCATAAGACCGACCAATAAACAAACCATAAAGACAGTGTGTCTGTGTGTGGGACCAGGAGAAAGGTCCAGCTGCACAAGCACGAGGATGTATGTGCAGCCTGTATACCCAGCTCTGGGGAGATCGAGGCAAGGGGGAGGGGAATCTAAGGTTACCCTACAGCGTGGAGCAAGGGTGAGGCCAGCAGGACTAGGTGAAACCGTGTCCCCCAATACAAACGACACAGAACAAAACAACAGAAAGAATGAAATCCTGACATGTCAAACCAGGTAAGACTGGGTGAAACATGCCAGGCACCAAAGAACATCTTCTCAATAACCTGAAAGCTAAAAACATTGACTTCAGAAAACTCTGGTTACTGCAGGCTAGGAAAAGGAGGGAGGGGTAAGGAGAGGGCGGTGAGTGGGTGTAATACCACAGTAAAGTACAAGTACTCCAGGGTTCTTCTGAAGAAGAGGGTGACTAATTCACAACAATTTCTTTGCGTATTTCAAAACAGCTACAAGAGGACAGTGAATGTTCCTAACACAGAGAAACAATAAATACATGAGATGTATATACTAATTATTGATGTGATTATTAAGTGCTTCTTAAAATAGCACATTATACCTGTAAATACATACGCTTATGTATTTTTATAAAGAGCTAGAAAAAAAACAGTTAAGTATCAAGTAACAGAAAACTGAAATACTAAAATCAGATGAGGCATCAAGGGCAGCAGCAGCATTGGAGGTATAGGCCCTCTGCGGCGACACAGCACAGAGCGCACCTGCTGGGCACTCCACACTTAGCACAGTTCTGTACAAATGCACCAAATGTGACTTTCTAAAACATGACAGACATGTACAGAGGAAACAAGCCACCACAGCAGTTACGCATTAGCCTCATGTGCAATGTCCACTCCAACAGTGTCCAGAGTAATAAGGAAATCCATGTTTACCAATTCTGCTGTGCATGGCATCACCACAAGGGGGCAGTGTGTCTGTGTGAGTGTATGTACAGACCTTACACTTTCTTCAAACTTTGCTAAAACGTAACTCTTACATGTAAAGGTTATTTTTTTAATTTTTATTATTTATGTGTATGTACCCAAGGAAGTAAGAGAGGTGTCAGCTCCCTGAAGGTAGTTTCAGGCAGTTGTGAGACACTTCATGTGGGTACTGGGAATTGAACTTGGGTTCTGTGCAGAAACCATTTCCTCCACCCGAAGCTTGTTAATTTTTAAAAGGGTACAACATGGGCTGGGCGTGGGGGTGCACATCTTTAATCCCAGCACTCAGGAGGCAGTGACAGGCATATTTCTGTAAGTTCAAGGACAGTCTGGTCTACAAAAATGAGTCCTGGACAGCCAGATCTACACAGAGACACTCTAGCTTCAAAAAAAAAATCAAAAGTACATTGATGAAATTCATGTAATTCATTAAGTAGTAAATTAAAAGAGGGAAATTATTTTACTAACTACAGAAAAAAAATAACGATAAAGTTCAGCCCTCATCCACTATTGAAATTCTCATGAGACTTGGAGTAGTAGAGAATTCCCTTTATCTAAAAATAGCATCTTCCTAATTCTCAAAAAAAAAATCTGCTGAAGAAAACTGAAAAAAGCATGAACTTTTAAGTCTGAAAGCAAGTTGCTTCTACTGTACTAGAGCTGCCAGCCAATGGCATAAAGAAAGTCAGTGGAGCTGGGTGTGCTAGCACACACTTTAGCCCAGCTTATGAAAGAAAAGGCAGGAGGACCTCTGAGTCTGAGATCGGCCTGGTCTACACAGTGAGCTCCAGGACCAACAGGGCTATAGAGTGAGACCCTGTCTTTAAAAAGAGGGGTGGGGGAAGAAGAGAGAAAGAGAAGGAAAGAGGGAAGGAGAAAACTCAATGGGAAAAGACGGGGTTAAAAAGGAACCCCACCACAATGCAAACTGGGTGGCTCTGGGTGGCTCAGCAATACTTGCTGCTCTTGCAGTTCCGGTACCGACAGAGTGCTCTAAGTTACAGTGCTTTAAGTCCAGTTGCAGAGCTTCAGCATCCTCTTCTGACCTCTGTATGCACCAGGTAGGCATGTGGTACACATAAACATGACGGCAAAACAGCCATACACATAAAATAAATAAAATTTAAAACCAAAACAAGAAACAAACCACTTTTCATTTTGTCATAGAAGCTTTAGCTGTCCACCTGACACAGATCTAGGGTGGGTCACCTGGGAGAAGGGGGCCCTAATGGAACAACTGCCTGGGTCACATGGTCTATGGGGCGTTTTCTGGGTTGCTAATTGATGTAGGAGAGCCCAGCCCTCAGATAGGCAGGTGGACAGAGCTGTGTAAGGTCCCGAGCATGAGAGAAGCCTGTGAGCAGCATTTGTCCCTCCAGGGTTTCTGCTTCAAGTTCCCGCCCTGACAACCCTCAAACTTCGAAGTCCCCATAAGTTACTTTTGATCAGTGCCCTTCACAGCCACAAAAAGCTAACTACAGTTCCTCTCTCTGTTAATTTTCTCAGTTATCTTGTCACACAGATGGAAAGCTAACACAGTAAGAGCCAGGGTTCGATTCTGCAGTACCAAATTAAAAACAAAAAAATAAAAACCTGACTTATATTGCACAAGTGGTTTAATTACACAGATTATTTTAACCAGTCTTACTACTTTCATTGCAGCAAGTCTGACTAGAGTGGAGGGAAGAAAGTAATTGATGTTAATTACTCTTCATGCACAGTCCCTGTCTATGAGCTTAATGTCATTTTTATAACGATTCCCAGGGGCTTTTGGGAATTTGTAGCCTTCCACTATTGTCATTCCTGCATGGCTGCCTCAAACAACTCTATGATAGAAGGCTCCCGAAGTCGGCTCTGGTCCCACATATGTTGTAAACTTTCAAAGAGAGCAAAGGAACAGGTTCTATCTGCAGTGAAGACATCCACATTAACATTGATGCAAGAAACTATCAAAAACTGAAGAATACAAGTATGAAACCTTGATCCTTGGGCTTTAGATTTATTTAATTATTAGAATTATATGAATTAAGTAAACTGTCTCCTCAGTACCTGCACATTTTATTAATGTTTGGCATATTTAAATAGTTCACATTTGGAAAATGCCATTTCTAGATTTAAAAAATTACAAAAAAAAGAGAGAAAATACAAATAATCTTAAATGAGTACAGAATCAGTCCTCTATGTAGTATTTCATACGCACAGATCTATCAGCTGTGCACAGAAAGTGTCAAGGGAAAAGCCAAAGTAGCTAAAGGAGGCTCTCACAGGGAATGCCACAAGGGGTCAAGGAGCTGAGGCCATGGGGGAGAGGCTCTCACAGGGAATGCCGCATGGGGTCAAGGAGCTGAGGCCATGGGGGAGAGGCTCTCACAGGGATCGCCACACAGGGATTGCAGCACAGGGATCGCCACCCAGGGCCAAGGAGCTGAGGCCATCAAGGGAGAGAGGAGACAGACCCGTACATAGCCACCATCATGCCACGGATGCTTGGTCTCAACAGCACTTGTCTGCGTACTCCTCACGTCTTACTCATATATGACATCATAGACCTGTGATGGCTGTGTCTGTTCTGAACACAAACAATTGTTCTAGTCATTATCCCTTAGCCAATATGGGATAGGGGGTGATTGATGCACATTTCCATTCCATCAGGTATCTAGGTAGACTGAAGATGATTTAAAGTACACAGGAAGGGGTGTGTGAGTGTGTTGTAGGTAAACACCGTAATGTTTATAAGGAACTTTAATCCCTTGCAGACTTCACTACCCATCTAGACAGTGCAGCAGGCTGTATATATTAAGAATCTTAGCACCAAAAAGGTCACATAAATCTACTTGAACACCAGTCTAGAGATTCCTGGGATGACCTCCACCTTTTAGGAAATGAGACTTTAGCCTAAGAGTATCCTTTCTCTAAGAATCTATTAATCAATTAATGCCCATCGCCATCGTCACTGATCTTCCCAATTTGCCCTCTGACCCCACTTTGGTCCTACAAAGCTTTGTACTTTCTCTGCAGTCTATAGGAAACCAGCTGTGGAACAGCCCCTTCACCACCACACTACACTGTCCCATGTCCCTGTATTCTAGCCTCTTTTTGGGCATCACCTCAACATCTAACTCTCAATGACTTTCTCCTGAGGACATGAGCGATCTTACTGCACTCTCTCAAACAGTTCATCCACCTACACCTACACCAATCATATCCTCTTCTTTAGTACCTGCTTGCACCCATAAACGGCACATAAGAACCCCAGTTTCAGTGACCACACCATACTGCACCACCCTCCAGCAGGCACGCTTACCTCCACTCCCTGTGTAGCTTCTTTGGTCTTGGGAGAAACTCCACTCTAATCCATGAGATGTCTTTTTGCTCTGCACCCCACCTTCCAAGTATGAAGTCTAACTGACCAGATTTGTCCTCCACATCCTTCAGATTACTTCATTTTTATTGCATTCGTGCAGTAAACCTTTATGGCTTCAACTATGTACTTTCTCTGAGCTTCCAGACCTCCCCCATGAATAAAAACCCATTAAGTGACTACAGGTTTTTACATGTGTTATTTTAACAAGTTTTTTTGCTTATGATGAAAATCCCATAATGAGAGAAAAGGTTTGAGAATTCTGTGATAACCAGAAGCAGAGGGCATCTCCACTCATGTGGAGCTCACATAACCAGACAAAAACAAGAAAGAGTGGACCAAACCTTAATCTGAGGAAGCATGCTTCCAGGGAAAACAAAGCTGGCTTAGAATGACAGCAAGTGCCTGGTCACCATGCTAGGCAGCAGGCATGGGCAGAGCTCTGAGCTGGTCTTCTAGAAACCTGTCTTGAAACACAATGAAACTCAAGCAGTTCCTCTAAGCCTCAGAGAACTGAGGCCCACTCCGGCCCTGCTGAGACTACCAAGTCGACTACACACAGCAGCAAAAGAACATAACTATACTGTATATGACGTAGGAATTAACTTTCGATGGAAATACTAGGCCACGTTTAATTTTCTGTGTAAAAGAAGACATGATCAGTAAGGAGCCCACTATCCAGTTTAATCTTGTATTTCAAATGGGGAGGGGTCAATAATATTTTTCTGCATATGCTATTGGATTTGAAGCATTCCATTTTTTTCCCTCTGAATCTGTAGCTTTGTGGTATAAGTCTGCTCTCATCAAAATTGCAATATACTTCACCCCCAAGCCTGAATCTCAGCTGCAGTGAGAATATCACTAGCCAACAAGTGGAGAGGTCAGAGGTCACACTACCCTAGTACTAAGACTTGCCTTCAAGAGACCCATGAGTGTGCTCATTTACTTGAATACTTTTTCTTTATAATTAAAAAAAAGATGTGTATAGGTGTTTTGTCTGCATCGTGCACTATGGATGTCTGACGTCCACAAAGCACACAAGAGGATGCTGGACCCCTTGGGCTGCAGTTACATATGGTCAGTGGGTGCTAGGAACTGAACTTAGACCATCTAAAAGAAATTATCAATGCTCTGAAGTGCTGAGCCCTCTCTCTAGCCCTTGAATGCTAAGAGGATCAGAGACCACTGAAAAAGAGCTAAGTCATTCCCATAATCCCAGATACAGGAGGGCCCTTTATTCATTGAAGGCACACACTCAGAGACCTCCCAGTGGGTATTACTAAACCCTGTAGATACTGTGCACTGTCGTGTGTATGTGTGGACACATATGCACACCTATGATAATTTATTAAAATATACTTATTAAAGCCATGTGAAATATGGTCTCACTCCCTCAAAATGTCTTAGTTTTCTTCAGTTACCCTTTTTATGATGATATGGGGTAGTACAAATGCCTAAATAAAGAAATGAAATAAAGAGAACGAGGCAGATATTATAATTTAGTGTGAGGTTGCTAAAAGTGAGTTACACTGATTCCATAGTGGGTGATCTCATAACTAAGACACTGTTAAATAGGTAGAAATAGGTAGCAATAGGTAGCAATAGGTAGCCTACAGCATGAGTACTGTATACAAAAAGATCTGTGTCCTGGTCAGGGTGGCACAAAATGCTACTGTGTTGCTCAGAACACTGCAGAGTTCAAAATGTAGGAAATGTTTCTTTCTGATACTTTTCACCTAATATTTTCATACTACTGCTGACCACAGATATAAGAAAACTGTAGAAAACAGAACTGCAAATAAGAGGCCAATGGCAGCGGTCCAGAGCAGCCAATATCAAAGCCACCTTTCACCTTTCCCTTCACAGACAGGAGCAGGCCTAGCAGAAACTACAGTAACTCCCTGGGATCGCCCCAAGGACTCATGCAGAACCACACACACAGTGATCAGTCTATGTAGCCTTGGCTGGTCTGGAACTGGGTATGTAGACAACCTAGGCTGGTCTCAAGCTCACAGAGACCTGCACGCTCCATGTTAGTTACTGAGTTTTTCTACAGTCTGTGATACAATGCCAGCTGCTGGGGCAAGCTCTGACTCTCCCCATCTATTCTGCCCTGCGAGCCTATCGCCTTTCTCCACGAATACTTTTGAGAAAGAGAAATCAATAACTAAAATACTTAATGTCAGTCTTCTTCCATGACACTAAAAGAGCAAGCCAGACAGAAACCATTCTACTAAGATAGGACGGAGAACTCTATAAGGAGATTTTACTTCTCTCACCATTACATAGCTACCTTCAAATTCATCTCTTCTTTTTGTGAAATCTGCTCTAAGCAAGCAAATAAGCCACATGCAAGCTCAACATCGTTCTTGAGAACAGCTGGAGGGAGGGCCAACTTCACATTCTAAAGCCCAGGTCAGAAGGTGAGCTGTGTGGCCAGAAGGCCAGGGTCTCCTGCACATATGCAGCTCTTTACCCTTTTACAATCATCCTTTCAGAAATTTCTGTGTCATTTCTAGGAAATACTTTCCAAATTGACAAAGGCTTTCCATTTGCTTTAAGCACCGTCTCCATCCTTCCAAGGCTAAGTGTTTAATTCTGAAAACAGACCTAATCAGTATAGAGCTCATGCTACCCCCATTCCCAGGCACCTGGAAAAGCAGAGGAGGATCAGTGGCTAGAATGACCAGGCCTAGCCTGCTTCTCATTCTCACCCTGTAGGGTTGCCCTGGGAAGACAACAAGATGGAGAGAATGGAGGGGTTCCGGAGGAATGTGACCCTATCTGGCCTATGACCTACAGCTCCCAAGTCCCAGTAGGCAGCATTCACTAGAGGAATATGTCACAGGGAGCGAGCTCGTGTGGACTGGCTGACCTTGAACTTGCAGAAGCTTGATTCTGCTTCCAGCGCTAGAATTACAAGTGTAAACCATGACATTCAGCCCCAGTATATGTTGAAGAAAAGAGACAGGTGAATATGAAATTCTTAACGTGGGTCTGGGATTTGAATGGAGAAACATGTTTGCTCGATGCCAGCCACTTAAAATATTACTGTGTCCTCTCAACAACTCAAAGACCAAACCCCCTTTAGTCAATCTACCCAGGCTGCATCACCATGCACATAGTCCCTTATTCTAAGGGCACCATCATTCTTGTAGCCACTTGCTTCTGACCTCTTCCTCTGCCAATCTCCTTGCTCAGCAAGATTCCTGAGGCCTGTCAGCTCCCTTTAATATCTTTGATCAATGGCCTCCTTCCTTTCCACTCCCTCTGTCACAGACTTGGTTGGAGCAATCAACTTCTAGATTAGAGCAACAAGCCAGTCTCCCTCTGATTCCAGGCTTGCCCTGTCTAATGCAGGGGCTACTTGACTCGAAATCTCTGGATGACAATTGAAATAGCATGCCTAGGAATATAGACAGCCCAACTGACATCTAAGTGTAGTCACGTCTCCCAGCAGCACTCCCAGCTATGCCTAAGAGTGCTCCTCCAGCTAGAGTGCTTCTCACTGACAAAGCAGACCAGAGCCTCTCCAGTCCTCCCTCCAGTCTTTTAGATCTGAATTCAATTGCACCTGCAAACCTACCTTGCTCAAGTCCTTTTACCTCCTAGCAGCTCCAGAGCAGCTCACCAAACTGCCCCTTCCTCTTGTAAATTCTTATGACACCAACTGACAACTCCTAGTGTCAACTGACAAAACTCCAACTGACACATTTATACACAAACCTTCTTACCACTAACCCTCACTTACATGTGTCTGTTGAACACAATGAAAAGGTCACACGACAGTCATTGGCTATTCACATCAGGCTAGTCTCCAGGCTTCCCACCATTTCTAGCACGTCTTTACTCCTCACTCTCTCACCATCCCAAACACACACTGACTTTGAGAATAAGTCTTTAGAGGAGAGAGGATCACATAAGAAATGGAGATCTCATGGGCTAAGTGGAAAGATGGCTCAGCAAGTAAAAGCACTGTGGACAGATGACATAAGCTTGCTAACCTGACTCCAGTACCTATAACCCATACAAGCAGGAGAATGTGAGATCCAACTCCACAAAGCTGTCCACTGACCTCCATGCTGGTGCACAGACAATAATAATAACAACAATAATGATAGTGATAATAATAGAAAATGTCCGTATAGACTGGATGTGAGCATTCGCTCATGGACGCCACTTACTCAGAAGGTGCCTGACTGTGTTCCAGGCATTAGGCTTTATCAAGAGAACTAGAGGCAAAGGTAATGAGCAGGTTTGCTCTTGGGTAGAGGTCCTGAAGCTAGAAACAAAGGGGCATGGAATCCCCCAAAGAAGCTCCACTGTAGCTGGAAATGCTGCTAACAGAACAGTTAATCACACACTCTCCTCATCTGTCACAACAAACTGCACTTTGCCTTCATGAAGATGTTGTTTTAAAAGTATATTATCTGTTCTTTTTGTTCTGTCTGTTTTTCCTACTAGGCCTTAGATTCAAAGATTCCCCACCTTCATGTGCTCAAGCTCCTCCTACAACAGTGAATGAAACTACAAGGCACTCCTTAGTGAATGTACAGGAAAGACCAGTCATTAGATCCTATTCATAGTAGTGAACAAGTTTTGTGGGTTAAACACAGTCCTGGTGGGCTAGTCTACTAGTTTAACCATAATATTAGTATAAAATATACCTTTTTTATAAAAAGTAATTTTTATTTATTTATGAGTACACTGTAACTGTCTTCAGACACACTAGAAAAGGGCATTATAGAAAACCCCATTACAGATGGTGTGAGCCACCATGTGGTTGCTGGGAATTGAACTCAAGACCTCTAAGAGCAGTTGGTCAATGTTCTTAGCCGCTGAGCCATCTCTCCAGCCCTGGAATATACCTTTTGTTCCAAGTAACCAAGTTAGAGCACCGCATGGTGAAGGACCTGCTTTTCACTGCCTTGTTCCTTTTTTATCTTTATGTTATGTGTATGGAGATTTTGCCTATACATGTATTTGTGTACCACATGTGTGCCTAGTACCCATAGAAGCTAGAAGAGCATACCAAATCTATTGGGACTAGAATTACAGACAATTGTGAGCTGCCATGTGGTTGCTGGGAATAGAACCCCTGTCCTCTAGAAGAGCAGCCAGGGCTCTTAAAGCACCTCTTCAAGGTTCTCAAGGCCATCTCTCCAGTACCCTGACTTATATTTTGGCTCATAGATCTGATTTGAATACTAGCAATTAATAATAAGGCTTCATGGCCTATACAAGATAGGTCTTTATAGCCTCTTTGGGAATCAGTTTAAAGAACAAATAAAGCCCACAAGAAATGGGAATAACAAAAAGTAACACAGAGGCTGGATAATTAACTCAGCTATCAAGAACACTTGCTCTTCTAGAGGACCGGGTTTGATTCCCAGCACCTCCATGGCAGCTCACAACCATCAGTAACTCAACCCTAGGGGAGCATTGATGCCCACTTCCGACCTTGCTGGACACCAGGCCATGCACATGGAACAATGCAGGAAAAAGTCATGCATATACATACCTAATAAAAATTAAAAAGAAATTGCTGATATTTAGATTTGATTTAAAATTTATATACACATATAACATATAAAGTATATGTAGAAGAATTAAGAAGACATATGTCTTCCCTACACATTTCCCTATTTTGTTTTTTTGGTTTTTTTGGGTTTTTTTGTTTTTTTTCCAAGACAGGGTTTCTCTGTATAGCCCTGGCTGTCCTGGAACTCACTCTGTAGACCAGACTGGCCTCGAACTCAGAAATCCACCTGCCTCTGCCTCCCAAGTGCTGGGATTATAGGCGTGCACCACCACCACCCGGCACACATTTCCCTATTTTAATGCATGAAGTCTGTTCAGGATGCTGCATGCCCCTTTAGAATAATAGCTGCGTTGTTTGTAACGGTCTGGCATTAAGTGCTCAGCGCACAGAAGGAGCTCCACATTACAGTCCAAACTCCTCCAGCAGAGAGGAAGTAGAGCCCCGTCACTGACATCAGGAACATCACACTGCTCCAGTGACAAACAGCTGGTCAGAACCACTCTTGCAATCCCGGCACAGAGGAGGCTGAGGCAGGAGCATCACCTTGAGTTACAAGTCATCCAGGGCTACACAGTAAGAGTTCCAGGATAGCCTGAAGTAAAGTCTGAGACCCAGTTTCAAAAATTTTGTTTCAAATCTTATTATAATCGCTATAGTACTTAACTACAAAACAATTTAAATATTAAATATAATCAGTGATTCTATTGTTTTTATGATAGTTATGTACCATTCCCCATGTTCCTATTTTCTTCTCATTCCTTGCAAGTTTAAATGACTGTCTCTTATCAGAAACTCCATCCCTGGAGGTATTTGGGAATTCTTAGCACATTTTAGAATCTACTGAAGATATGGAAATGAAACTTCATTATCCCAAATTATATATTGTTCCATTTACATATCTGAAAAATGTCAAATTTATACTTAAGGAAAAAAGCAGTATGAAAAGCTACCTCCGAGAATCTGCATTTACCACAGAGTGTTCAAGTAAGTCTCGTCTGATCCCATTCCTGCCTGATGACCTGGAAGTAGCCAGCAGCTTCTCTCTCTCCAGCCACAGAGCACTGTTTTAGGATTTGCTTTGCACTTTAAACCACCACAAAGCTTTGAAGCACAAAGGAATAGTCAATGACACATCCATTTTAAGCAACAGTGACCTGTTATTAAAGAGTCATTAATCACTATTTGCAAGGCTTAAGTAAGAAGCTTAATAACACTCAAGTATATAAGATTATCTTCTGAATTTTGTAAGCTTGTGTTTGATTTCAGGTAAAACATGGAATAGTTAAAGCTCAACTTTAAGTTATAAATTCACTTATAATAATTTTTAGCCTTTTTCTCTGAAAATAAATCACATGAATTAAGTTTTAGAAAGCAATATGAAAAAGTAATATTCAAATTCTGTATTTATATATACACAGATACATTCATAATTTAAAGGCTAGTTTAGGGTATACTGAAAATCAGTTTTTCCATTAAAAAAGTCAAAGCATATACTTACTTATCTTTAAGACAAGGGATTTTTATAAATTTTCATTTTTGAATACAAATATATAATGTTGTCTACATTATGAACCCTTTTTTTAAACCTAGCTGTAAACTTGTGTTAAAGAACCAATATCTAAAGTATACAAAGTAAACTGGTGACCCCCCTGTTCAAATGCATAAAACTCCCACTCTGCTTGGGTCCTTCATTGACATGACAAGTACTTCTCCTTGAAGCCGGCTCCTTGAAACTTTAGGGAAGAAGCATGTACTCAAACTTTAGACACATGCACACACTTTAGAAGGAAGAGTGAGTGCAGATGTACAACACAATGCCAGCACACCCCGGCTCTGCACACTTCACTTACTGACGCACAGCAGGATGCACAGCAGGAGTGGCACTCAGCTCTCCCAGCTCCCTCACACCACCTCTGCTTGGCAGGCTGCTTTCATGATTCTCTAGAATACTAAAAAGTCCCAGAGCAGCACAGAATAAAATCAAAGAAACTTATCCTCTGGGTGGAATTTAGGAATTGTTTTCTCTAGCTTGTCTAACTTAGTTTGGAAGGCTGAGCTCCTAAGTCTTTTAACACTGAAGCTCCGAGAACGTGACCACTCCCACTCAATACTAAAGTTCTTCCCAGGAACCTGTGACTGTGCAGAGGCAGGCACCAGCACTGTCTCAGAAGAGCAAGGCTTTCGGAGCTCACACGTGCCCTCTGAGCACTAGAGTGCGGCAGGCCCCCGGAGGGTGGGCACCTCCCACAGCACTTGAGGATTAGTCAGAAGGCCAGGTCCATCTCCTCTATGTTCTCAAACGAGCCAAGTCTACCAGCTCATTCTTCTATCCCTCCTCTTCCTTTGATTTGATCAGTAACATCCCTTCTTCAAGAATAACAGATGAAGCCGGGCAGTGGTGACGCATGCCTTTAATCCCAGCACTTGGGAGGAAGAGGCAGGCGGATTTCTGAGTTCAAGGCCAGCCTAGTCTACAGAGTGAGTTCCAGGACAGCCAGGGCTACGCAGAGAAACCCTGTCTCGAAAAACCAAAAACCAAAAACCAAAAAAAAAAAAAAAAAAAAAAAAAAACCAAAAACCAAAAACCAAACAGATGAAAAGATGTCCATGAACACTGATCACTCTCTTCCTGGGAACTCTTTCCTTGGGAAGATCCTCAGCTGTCACCAGCAGAAGGTTAAGTGCCGGAGGCGGAGGCGTATCCCTGTTGCTTCCTTCCAGGCGGGGACAAAGGGAACACCAACTCTGACTACTTCCATTAAAATGAATTCCAGTCTTCCCAATCAAAGTGAGAAAGCATCCCTAGTATGGGAGGAGCCAGCATGTGAAAGGTTCTACGAAATTACAGCTGTTTTTAGCAATGGCGCTAAAATAAAGGACTGGGGTCTTCTGACCCCGCTGGAAGAAAGAAACCATACACCCATATTAGGACAGCATCTATTTGTGAATGCCAGCATCCTTGAAGAAGCTCAGTGTATGATGAATTTCTAACAAGTGTCCAGTTCTGAATGAGCTGCTCTCACCATACAAATGTTATTTTAGAAGCAATTACCAGCTATCTCTTAATACCACAGGATTAAAGCCCACTAGTGTTAAGACGGCCTTAATTTATAGCTTTCTAATATTGTTCTGATTTTCCTAAGGTGACTTAAGCATGGCACTCAAAATTCTAATTCAAAATGAAAGAAAATGTCATCAAAATAGCTAGCTAGTAAAACAAGGTCTACTAGCTTAGTTCTAAATTAAAATATACGCATTGGGTATATGTTATTTTCAATTTCGAGCTACAAAAAAAAAAAAAAAAAAAAAAAAAAAAAAAAAAAAAAAAAATCCAAGAGCATACTCATTCACAGGAATTAAATAAAGTATTACTGACATTAATGTCTATTCTCAGATCAGCTAAGCTTAATGTATAATAATCTAAAGTATGTTGAATAAATGAAAAAGAATCAAGAACCTGATTTTATGCTGGGTATGATGGCATACACCTTTAATCCTGGCACCTGGGAGGCAGATTTCCATCAGTTCCAGCCCGGCTGGGGGAACATAGTGAAACTCTGTCTTACAAAAACGAAAAAACTGAAACACCCTCTCTTCATGTATAACATCAGTGCTCTATCTAAATAGAAAACACTCTCTGCATGGCAGCACAAGCTCACTGAGACTCTGAAGGAAAACCACTGCCAGGAAAACACTTGGCGGTTTCCCTTACTGAAGCCTTCATGTTTCCTTAGGTCATCTAAGAATGTATGGCTTGATCGGCAGACAAAACCCTTGATCAAGATAAATAACTAATGCAGAAGGACCACACTCATAAAGATACCCAAGCCTTACATCTCACTTCTGATTTTCCTGCTGTGGCATTCAAAAGGAACCACACCTATAAATATACCTTGACATTTTACATAAAGCATCTTTCTACAGAAACTTAAAAAGTCATTCAAGTAATTATAATTTAATGAAAATATGCTGTGATCTTTATAAACACCACTTGGTAAAAATAAATCAACTGGACCCAATGTGCCTTTAAACTTGCAATCTGTGACCACTAATAAACTCTTAAACTTGTTACCAAATCTTGTGCTTAAGTGTTCTCTTTCAAGACTCAGCCATATAACATTAGCCAAAAAGTATTCATATAAGAACAAAATCAAAGCTCATTTACAAATAGTTTTTAACTTGTAACAAAGACAAACCAACTTATTTCCCCTGGTAGCAAGAACTCTTCCCTAGGTACTGCTGACCTCCAGCAGCGCCCTTCTGGGGAGAACTACTAACTTTAAGGCGAATGGCAAGCAGCTCTGCTTTTCACAGATCAGTCAGCCATCTTTCCCCTCAAGCTCTCTTCAAAGCCTTATCCAAGCAAGTATTAGTGAGACTTAATGTCTGAGATAGTTTTGAGGACACTAACCCCGAGTTACAAATGAGCTCCGTCAGGTGTGCAGTGTCCTGAGTTTCCTGTGTTCCACTTTTCCTCTGACCTGCCCAGCTTTCCGTCAATTCTGCAACTTATTAACAACTCAGGCTGCTACCTGGCATCTAAGCTCGACTCACCTCTGAAGGAGGAACAGTCACACAATACAGTTATTTTTTTGTGTGTACAGTATTCTTACCAGATAATCAAAAAACAAAACTTGTAAGTACCACATAGCTAACGTCACACTTTACAATATCCCACCACAGAAACACACTGAAACATCAAGCAAACTAATGTGGCAAAAAGTGAACTAATTTGCAATCTGTGAATCAGTGAAAGCCCAGGCAAATAACAAGATAATGAATTAAAAGAGCTACCCTCCCCATCAAAATTTCATAACCATATAAAGGATACAATCAACATTGTATAATAAACTTTAAGATAGCATTGTGTATAGACTCAAAGGTATCCAACTTCAGGTTCATTACAACATTTGAATTACCAAGGGAAGCAATCAAAATCCACTCACTTTATGTAGTATCTTGCACCTTCAAACGTATACGCTTCTTCCCAGCCGGTGGGCAAATCTAAAAAACATACATGACAATTAGTGTTACTTCAGTGAGATTGCAAGATAGGCTTAAACCCATCTTATCGATCTTTACCACTAGCTATGTTGATTTAAGTATGTGTCCATCCAAACCCATCTTATCGCTCTTCACCACTAGCTATGTTGATTTAAGTATGTGTCCATCCAAAGTCATCTTATTGCTCTTCACCACTAGCTATGTTGATTTAAGTATGTGTCCATCCAAACCCATCTTATTGCTCTTCACCACTAGCTATGCTGATTTAAGTATGCGTCCATCCAAAGTCTTGGCTGGCAAGATCATTAGTCAATCAGTATAACGTCACTTGGAATTTGGAAGAAGACAATTCAAATTTAAAGCTACCAGGAAAGTTCAGCAATATCTGAGATGACCTAACATAATTATTCCCTTAATAGTAGTCAGGGTGGGAAAGTAATATACTCTGGTACCCCAAAACTCAAAGTCTTCAAAACCTGGTAAAATACCCATCACTGATTGGCACAAACCCCAAATGGGCAGCAGCATTTTGCCCTTTAAGGCATATCTTATCTATTCAAAACCCTATTTTTCAATTGAAATACATTTAGGTTTTCTTCTACCATGAGAAGGACTCAAGCGTTCCATTAGTGGAAAACTGACTGAATACTTACACCGAGTTTCAATACACTTGACCTTAAGAGATGTGAAGTTCCAAGTGGGCAACTGTATGTGCCACATGGTACTTCTTATGATGACAAGTGGTTTGGATTTAATCACAACATCTCCAAAATGAAATGGCATCCATGTGTGCACAAAACCGGAGCCCAAGCAAAGTAAATCAAACAAGAATAAATAAATAGATAAATGTGAAATCACATCATAGAATAAAATATTTCTGGCATGTGACTGCTATTTAATCTGTGAGGGTAATTCGAAGACATTCGTGTCAAACATAATCAAAATAAGCCTGAAATAATGCCATCAAACATTTGGGTTAAATTCTTTTAATCCTATATTGTCTTCCATGAAATAAACGTGTCCATATCCACAAAAGTAACGAGGCTATCAAAGTTGCAAATAGAAGCTAACGACTGCACAGGGAGTTAGGAAACATGATGGTTTATTAGTCAGAAATGCCCTAAAAATGTAACCTCCTCATGCTTGCTTGCTACAGCAGCCTTCCCTTTCCTCCTCCACAGTTTTGCAAATTTGGACACATTATTAGTCACTTCACTGAACTCCAGCGTCTAACAGTAGAGGCAGGTTTGTTCACCCTTCTGGAACCTCCGGAGTTGGAGAGAAAAGTACCCAGATAGACGACTGAACCGGGCCTCACCTTCGACCCGACTGATCCCAAGCCTTTGCAGTCACCCGGAATAGAGGCGGGCCAGTGTGAGAACTCACGTTACGTTTCAGGCGTACAAGTTGGGTGAATGTAAACAAAGAATGACAAAAGAAAAGCCAGACCAGCACTGAAACCACCACAAGCCCTCCTCCAGCTCAACTCAAGCTAAGCATTCAAGAAAGCTATCAAAGCAACCCGAGATGCCTTTCCTCGTGGAACTGGGGCCTGAATGCCCCCCACGCGGGACCGCCCTGGCTCGCCCACCGCCTGCTGGTGGTACGTGGAGCTTGGCTGCGGCTACCGGGGACTTTTGAGCCTGGATCCCTGGCTGCGGCGCCCGCTCCGGTGTCCTAACTCCAGGTGCTCCTCGGGTATCAGGAGGGGACTCACTGGCGTTTGGATCACATGGCGGGGGTTGGGGGTGGGCACCGCAGCACCCCTAACTCTTCCATCAGTCACCTACCCACAGTCCCACTTAGGAGAAGTAGGAGGTGGAGGAGGAGGAGGAGGAGGAGGAGGAAGCTGCTTGGCAGAAAGCAGTTCTCTGGGGAGCAGGGCGAGGATGCGGGACCGTCTCACCGCGGGGGTGCTGGAATACGGGGAGCCAAGGGGAGCGGGTGAGGACTCCCTAAGGGTGCTGGAGGCTGAGACGGGGGCGATACGGGATAGCGGGGCGTCGCCCATCCTCGGGGGGCGTCGGGGCAAGGATGGGGACCAGGGCGCAGGAAGAGGGCGCCGTCTTCAAGTGCCGATGAAAAGGCGGAGAAGAAAGGAGCCCCGGGACTCAGTCGCGCGGAGCCCGGAGCACCTCCAACCCCTCCAGGTGGCCACGAGCCGCAGCTCCGGCCCGCCCTACCTGTGCTCTGCCGCCGGTGCCCGGTGACCACGGCCTCGCCGGTGACCGGGTGCAGCCAGGTGGTGCTCTTGGCCTCCTCGCTGCGGGGAAGAGAAGGGACAGGCGCTGAGCGGCGCGAGGGGCGACCCACGGGGCCCCCGGCCCGCTCGCTCCCGCCGCCCCCCAGCCGCCCGGCGGCGCCTCCCCCGCCCGCTCACTTGATGAAGAAGACGCGGCCGCCCCTAGTGATCCCGTACGTCCAGGAGCGCGGCAGCGAGCAGATCCACTCCAGGTTCAGGTCGGCCGCCATGTCTGCTCCCGGGCCGCCGCCGCCGCCGCCTTGTGCTGCCGCCGCCGCGACTGAGGAAGGAGGGCGCGAGCGAGCGAGCGGAGCGCAGGGCGCGCGGCCCGGCCCGAGCGCGCCCCCGCGGCCGCCCTACCCCCTCGGGCGGCGCCCTCCCCGCCGCCCCGGCTGAGTCCGGCCTGCGTCGCCGCCCCTCGGCATCTTCCGCGGCCGGCCGCCGGCCCGCGCTGCGCTGCACTGTGCTCGCTGGCTCGGAGGCTGGGCGAAGCGGCGCCGCGCCCCCGCCAAAGCCCTCCCCCGCGCCCCGCCCGCTCGCGCCGCGCGAAGGTTCCGGGGTCGGGTCCCGCCGGCGCCCGCCCGCCCGGAGGGCTCCGCTCCGAACCCGTGAGGTTTTGGAGCAGCTACTGCCTAGCCCGGAGCTCCGCGGAGAGACGCCGGGCGTTGAAATGGAAAGCTGCTTTTGGGAAAGGCTTTTCTGGTGTGTGGCGTGCCAAATAAAGGAGGGTCCACGAGTGAGCTCGGACTACTGAAATGGGACTGATTCAGACTTAAGGTCTTTTTGTTACTGGTTTTTGTTGTTGTTGTTGTTGTTGTTGTTTTCTTCCTGGCTTCTGAGTCACGTAGTAGTTGAGAAAATAAAAACTTGCCTTTTCCTCTTCCTTTCTTAAAAAGATGCACTTGATTATCAACGTGAATTTCTAGGCTCCCAATCGCTCTCATTTATTACAAGGGCAACTTACTTTACAGAGTCCTTGGGATGGTGGACATTTAAAACCCGACGACCCTATTAGAACTGATTGTCTCCATTTCACAGAGGGAGGAAAGAAATGTAAAGGAACAAAGGTGATTGTGCCAAGAGTTATGGTGAAAAATGGCAAAGTCTGAATTCAAATCGCCTATAGATTTTCAAGAGTCTGCTCGAATGGATACATTGCTGTATAGTATTTTTAATGCCTTGACACCCCCAATCCCCTTGTCCTTTGAACAAAGGAAGGGTTTGCTGCTAGAAAGACCTCCCTTGGCCCCAGGAAAGAGCACTATGCTTGCTCCTTACTGCTCCTGATTCTTGATCATCACACTTGGAATTGTCTCCAAGGCTTTGCAGCAAATGACTCATCCCAAAAGGAGACACAGTTCAATAATAATAGTACAACTTGGCATTCTCAAAGCACCTTTTTTTTTCCTGACCAGTTTTGGGTGCTTCTGAAGCATTATCTCATTCATCTTCCCAGTAACTGAAATAAGTAAATGATTCTTTCAACCTTTAAGGAAACCAAGGCCCAGGAAGGGTGAATGCCCTTGGCTAAAGCTCCCGATGAGAGTGCATTTTCATTGGCTTTTTCTCCTATCTCCTGATTCCCCACGGCCATACGTCTCTGGTGGAACGGAGACTGCAATTACTGCTATAATTTTCCTGTCCATCTGCATATACAGGAGGAAAAAATACCACCATCGCTGTAATGTTTTCTCTTTCGGGTTCCTCTGTATTCTGCTCCCTCATTTCAGTCCTTATTACTTTTTGACATCTTATCTCCTGCCCAGTCTCTGGAAAATATGACTTTTTTTTTTTTTAAATCAATGAATAGCTAGCAGGAAATGTCCCACATTAGCATCAGTGGTCACTGGCACAGCACAGCAAGAATATGAAGAGCTGTTGACTCTCTATTCTGCTATCATTACGAATTTTAAAATCTCCCAAATGCCACAATAGCTTATGAAGCTAGTGCTTGGTGATCCTGCTGAGGGATTCGAATGTTTGCATACCACCGAGAAGTCTAGATGTTGGCTGTGTGCTCTGCTAGGTTTCTATTTAGCTCTGGATCCTCTGATCCTACAAGACGTGTTCACAGAAAGCACGTTTCAAAACTCCATATAGCCGGGCGGTGGTGGCGCACGCCTATAATCCCAGCACTTGGGAGGCAGAGGCAGGCGGATTTCTGAGTTCAAGGCCAGCCTGGTCTACAGTGTGAGTTCCAGGACAGCCAGGGCTGCACAGAGAAACCCTGCCTCGAAAAACCAGAAAAAAAAAAAAAAAGTCAATATAGACTAACTTTTGTATCTTTAAAAATCACAACCAAGGGCTAAGGACGTAGTTAAACTGTAGAGTGCGCATGCTATGCTTGAGGTTTGGGGAGGTAGGAAGACAGAGAGACAAGGGAGAGAGAGAGCCAGGGGGCTGGAGAGATGGCTCAGTGGTTAAGAGTGCTGACTGTTTTTCCTGAGATCCTGAGTTCAAATCCCAGCAACCACATGGTGGCTCACAACCATCTGTAATGGGATCTGATACCCTCTTCTGGTGTGTCTGAAGAGAACATTGGTATACTCACATACATAAAAAAAACTAAAAAAAAAAAAACAAAAAAAAAAAAAAAAAAAAAAAAAAAAAAGAAGAAAAGAAAAGAGAGAGAGACAGGAGGAAGAAAAGAAAAAACATTTGCAGTACTCAAATAGTAATCTAGAATCTTTTGTTTGTTTGTTTGTTTGTTGAGACAGGATCTCACTGTATAGCCCAGACTGTCCTGGAACTTGCTCTGTTGACCAGGCTAGCCTTTAAATCAAGAGATTTGCCTGCTGTGTCTCCAGAGCGCTGGCTCTAAAGGTGTGCGCCACTACTCCCTGTGTAATCTAGACTCTTTTTTTAAGATGTATGTATTTATTTTATGTGTATGAGTACACTGTAGCTGTACAGATGGCCGTGAGCCATCATGTGACTGCTGGGAATTGAACTCAGGACTTCTGCTTGCTCCAGCCCCACTCGCTCCAGCGTAATACACTGTAGCTGTCTTCAGACACACCAGAAGAGGGCCTCACATCTCATCACGGATGGTTGTGAGCCACCATGTGGTTGCTGGGATCCGAACTGCTGAGCCATCTCGCCAGTCTGTAATCTAGACTC
Source organism: Mastomys coucha (assembly GCF_008632895.1). Classification (NCBI taxonomy): domain Eukaryota; kingdom Metazoa; phylum Chordata; class Mammalia; order Rodentia; family Muridae; genus Mastomys; species Mastomys coucha. Next base: position 134,325,840 of record NW_022196903.1, on the reverse strand, counting down.
GTAAGAATAATTCTCTATGTCCTGAAGTTTAGGGAAAGCAGCAAATAAAAAAGTTAATGATGTGTATACAAAGCAAGACAGGCTTTGATTGGGGTAAATAATAGCCCATATGACCTTCAGAGACAGTGAAAGTGGCTTCATACATTACAGTGTGAGTGCTCTAAATAATGTCTTATCATTAATGGGTAAAATTTTTATTTTCTTAAAATCTCTCTGAAATTCCCTTTCCTTAGGGAAACACTGTTTATCAGGTCTGTTTGACCATGCCTTCCCTATTGCTGACTCTCCTCAACCTTGAGTCAGCACTGGGCTTGTCAGAGTTTAATTTTCTTCCTGATGCCTCAACTCCTCAATGGAGTTATTACCCGATAACATCCCCTTTTATCACCTTCCACCTCTGCAGAACTGAGTCACACCTAAACTCATATCCAATCTCTGCTTTTTATTGCCTGTTTTATATATTTCCAGCCCGTGAGACGATTTGATTTCTTCTTTCATGATTCTGTCTTTTGGGAAGAATCATCCTGTGACTGTCACTTCCTCAGAAGATGAGGAGACTTAAGAGTTCTGAGGCAAAGGCCAGTGAGAGGTCCTGAGTTAGATTATGGGGGACCTAGGTGATGGGAGGGGATTACCAGCTCCTCAAGGTTGTTCTCTAACCTCCACACGCGCTCTGACAGCCAGCCACATATGTGTGTGTGTGTGTGTGTGTGTGTGTGTGTGTGTGTAAAATCAATCACAGAAAGAAAAAAAAACCACCCTCCCCATTCACAAAGGACAATCCTTGATCTAAAGAACTCACAGCTCAGAGCACAAGAACACAGCGGGGGTGGGGGGGTGGGGTGGGGAGTCCAATTCCAAGATTGCTTCCTAAAATAGTTGAAAGAAAAGAGAACAAGGTGACATCTTAGAGACTAACAGATCCCTGTGAGGTGGCTCAGTGGGCAAAGGAGCTTGCAGCCGAGCCTGTAGGCCTGAGTTTCCTCACATGCACAGGGTGGAAGGCGAGAAGTCTTACCTCAAATCCCCTGACAAGCCCCCTCCCCCACATTACACACACACAATAAATAAATAAATAATATATAAAACCCCTGCAAATTCATTTGCTTCCTTTTAGAAACATTTTTTTTTAAAAATCACTTATTGTTTTTATTTTACGTTTATGAGTGTTTTGCCTGCCATGTATCTAAATGTGCCATGTGCATACAGTACCCACTGAGGCCAGAAGAGGGTGTCAGATGCCCTGAAACTGAAGTTACAAACATTGTGATCTGCCTTGTGGGAGCTGGGAATTGAACCCCATTCTCTAAAGCACCGAGCCATCTCTCTAGCCCCTGCTTCCCTTTTTAAAGGGGATTTTAAAAAAGTGAGTTCTAGAAAGTAAAGAGCTGTGAGAGCAAAGATTTTGTTGGTTTTTTGTTTACTATCAAGAAACACCTATTATTTATATATCCTACCATTTATTAAACTCTACCAACAAGGGCCTGGGCCTGCAGTTGGGTGGCAGAGCTTCTGTCTGCTTTCCACAAGAAGGCACTGGTCCTTACAAATCAACTCTACCAATAAGATCTGAAACTATGTATTTTGTCACATCATTGGTTGACAGACTCAAGGATATTTTTGTAAACAGTGCCTTGAACTAGCCAAAGCAAGGTAGGCTAGACCAGGAGAGGTCTGAGAGGAAGGACAGCCAAATTAGCTAAGTGAAAATGTAGGCGGGAAGGGTGGAGCCTGAAAGCCTGAGTCTGCAAAGGACAGGAAGATCTGTCTGCAAGGCAATTGATTGGGGGATTTTTTTTTTTCCTAAGAAGCAAACTGATCAGGGGTGGGTTTATTGTTCAGTTGGTTCTGTGTTTTGTTTTGTTTTGTTTTGTTTTGTTTTGTTTTGTTTTGTTTAGCAATGCATAAAACTCTGGATTCAAGTCATAGCACCCAAAAAGCTAGTAACAATGTGGCAGGCCTGTAATCCCAGTACCTGGTGGTAGAGGCAGAAGAATCAGGAGTTCAAAGGAGATGGGGGATGGGTTGGGGGTAGGGTGGGAGGACAGGGGTGGGGGTGAAGGTGGGGATGAGGGTGAACAGGACAGACCATTCTGAATTCAGAAGTTCAAGTCATCCTTGGCTATGTAGAGAATTCAATTCATTCCTGGCCAACCAGGGATGATGGAGAGCTTGTTCCATAAAATAAAATAGTAAATAAATAACCCAATAACAGAGAGTTACAGATAAAATTATTTCACTAACCTAACAACCAAAATCCTTACTAATGTAAAAACCAGAGGATCCGTACTAGGTACCAGCAATCTTCCTGGGTAATGAGGATTAAAGGGAAGGGAAGCGGGCAGAGATGGCTCAGTAGCTTTGGAAGGGGGCAGTACTGCAGAGATGGTTCAGTAGCTTAGGAAGGGGGCAGTACTGCAGAGATGGTTCAGTAGCTTAGGAAGGGGGCAGTACTGCAGAGATGGCTCAGTAGCTTAGGAAGGGGGCAGTACTGCAGAGA
>NW_022196903.1:134313447-134323129 GCF_008632895.1 Mastomys coucha | reverse complement strand
AGTACTGCAGAGATGGCTCATTAGCTTAGGAAGGGGGCAGTACTGCAGAGATGGCTCATTAGTTTAGGGTATTTGCTGCTTTTCTAGAGGACTTGAATTTGATTTGCAGTCCCCCTATAGCAACTTACAACTGTCTGTAACTCCAGTTCCAGGGGATCTGGTGCTCTCCTCTGCCCTCTTCAGGTACCAGGCACACATATGCTGCACTGACATACGAATGAAATACACACACACACACACACACACACACACACACACACACACACACACACGCAGGCATGCAAACAAGCACATTCACAAGTTCGAATGCATGAGCACACTCACCTTAAAGAATTAAAATAAAAAGCTGGATACCTTTATCAGCCTTTAAACAAACATTTGGAAAGTAGGGTCTCCGATTTTGAGGCCAGCCTTGTCTACATGGCAAGTTTGAGACCAGCCAGGGCAAGACAGTGAGACCCTGTCTGAAAAGAACAACAACACAAAACTGTAGTTCAATGGTTGAGATTTTTATTTATTTATTTTTTATTTGTTTGGTTATTGGTGTTTTAAGTCAGGGTCTCACTCTGTAACCTTGACTGGCTTTGAACTTGAAATGATCCTCTCTTTAGCCTCCTGAATGATGATGGAGATTATCTTCAAACACTGTGTGTGGTGACACCGATCTGTAATGTACCATCTTAGCCTTGCAGGCAGACCCATCAGAAGGTCAAGCAAGTACAGGCTAGCCTGGGCTACTGTCTCAGTCACTGTTCTGCTGGAGTGAAGAGACACCATGATCATGGAAACTCTTATAAAAGAACCCCTTCAACCGGGGCTTCTTTATGGTTTCAGAGGTTTGGATCTTTATCACGGTTGGCAGCATGGCAGCACAGGCTGGAGAGGTGGCTAAGACCTGCAGGCAGCAGGAAGAGAGAGCCATTGGACCTGGCCTGAGACTTTGAAAACCCCAAAGCCCACCCTAGTGACGTATTTCCTTCAATGAAGGCCACACCTCCTTATCCTGCCAAATATTACTACTCCTTTGTGACTAAGCATTTAAATCTATGAGCCCCTGGGGGCCATTCTCATTCCAACCACTATAGCTACATAAGAACCCCGTCTCAGAAACAATGATGATCACAAAGAATAGATTGAAGGGCCTTGCATTTGAGCCCCTAAACTTGTTTAAATTAAAACCTTTCCTTTTCTTGACAGGCAATGTGGCACAAAACTTTAAGGCCAGCACTTGGGAGGCAGAGACTACCCTGGTCTACAAAGGAAGTTCTAGGGACAGCCAGGGCTACACAGAGAAGCCCTGTCTCTAAAAACCAAAACCAGACCAAAACACTGCCCCCTCTCCCACTTCCCACATACAATTTTTGTTTTTGTTGGTCAACAGAGCTCCAAAGCCCCAACTGTCTGCTTCTATCATAGGTACTCGTGGTTTGTGAGCAGCCATGTCGATGCTGGGAATAGAACCTGGGTCCTCTGGAAGAGTAGCCAGTGAGAAGCTGCTAACCATTGAGCCACTTCTCCAGCCCCAATGCAATTATTAATTTTTAAATGATTTATTTACTTTTTTGTCCATTAATATTTTGTGTCAGATCCCCTGGAACTGGAGTTACAGACAGTTGTTTGCTGCCATGTGGATGCTGGGAATTGAACCCAGGTCCTGTGGAAGAGTAGCCAGTACTCTTAACTTTTGAGCCATCTCTGCTGTCCTGCAATTATCAAGTGTTTTAAAAAGATACACACCATCTTTTTGCTGGTTGCTTTTGAAGCAGGGTCTCACATAGTCTTATTGGCCTAGAGTTCACTGTATAACTGAGGATGATCTTGAATTCCTGACACTTATCTGCAAGGTGCTGCTTTTCTTAGACAAGCTCCATTTCCCATGCCCATTTCCCAGCCCTTCACTACTCCTCCTGGCTACAGTCTATTCTTCAGGCTGTATACTTTCTCGGCTCTGTGCTTCTAGAATTTTCTGTTAGATTGACATGACCACCACACTTTCTGAAACCCTCCTCTTCTAGGTTTTGTATCACCACAAACAGGTCTCCTTACAGGTCTCCTGTTCTCTTAGCACTATTTCTCAAAACTGGTTCAATCGTCCGTCTGCATCAGTTATTTAAAGTTGTTTCAAGATGGATTCCTGAGGGCTTGAGGGATGGCTCGATGGTTAAAGTGCTGTCTGCACAAACACAAGACTTGAGTTTGAATCTTCAACACTCACATGAAAACTCAGGTGTGTCAGAGTGGAACTGTAATCCCAGAGCTGGGAACAGAACCAGCAGATCCCAGGGCCTTCCTGTCAAGACAGCCTAGCCAAAGGGAAGAACTCCAGGCTCAGTAAGAGAACCATGTCAAAAACTAAAGTGAAGTATGATAGAGGGAAACCACCATCAACCTTCTGCCTCCAAACGTGCACACAGGGGCACGCGGGCACGCGCGCGCGCGCGCGCGCGCGCGCACACACACACACACACACACACACACACACACACACTGTTGCTAAAATTCCTTCCCTGGAGATGAGAGTTGATTGGCTAAGAGGACAGTCAACACACATGCATACACACACACACACACACACACACACACACACACACACACCATTATTAGATCAAGACTCGGGATTTAAACAGCACTTTGGTGATTCTTACAGACACTAGTGTCTGAGACCCATTGCCCCATAGGATCATCATTCCTAAATCTGTTTTCCTACCCTAGACCTCTCATGTAAGCTAGGAACCATATCACAGAATTTCTTTTAGATATGCTTCAAATGCTTCAAATTCAACATGCTAAAAATAAGTAACTTTTCCTCCAGAAATACAATTCTCATCCTTTTAGCAACCAAGCATGGAACCAAGTTCCCACACCAGGAACTTCAAAACTGTTTCTCCAAGAACTTGTCACTTCTATCAATGAGGTCTTCTTAAAATGCTCATCTGAGTACATTTCCTTCTTGCTTCAAATTGGTTTTGGTTTTGTGTTGTTTGTTTGTTTGTTTGTTTGTTTTCTTTTGACACCAAAAGCCTAAGGAATAAAATCCCAAGACAGTTGCTTATCGTTTTGAGGATTTTCCTAATCTGAGCTCTGCCCAGCCTACAGGTTAGTCATCTAGAATGGTCTACCAAACAAACCAGACTTTTCTTCAACTCTCTGTGTGTGCTCCTCAGTTCTTAGAGTGCCCTCTTTCTGATTTTCCTGTCAATCTCCTACTGATGTTTGAATTCCTGCTTATAAGTTCCTCTGCCCCAAGAAATATAACTCGGCTAGAGCGCTTGTCCAGCCTGCAACAGCCTCTCCTCCCAATGCCACTGTCTCGTAATCCAGGCATGGCCCTACACACATGCAATCTTAGCACTCTGGAGGTAGAGACATAAGGATCTGAAGTTCAATGTCATCCTTGGCTACATAAAGTCCAAGTTCAGCCTGGACTACTGTTACCTTGTCTTAGACAAAGCAAACAAAGAAATTGATCCTTTCTGGACAGCCTGCTTCCTCCATCATTTTCCTATGCAGTGGTCCTGATTTAATTGATACAATAATCGGTATCTCTTTCTCCTCTTGGCACTTCATAAATTAAACACTATGTTTATTCTTATCACTGTCATTCAGGAAATGTTAAATGAATAAATACTGCAATGCATTTCCGTTGTGCTTTGCCTTATGGGGTACTCCATCTTCGATACTTATTTCTGTTTATGTTACTGCAACTTGCCATGAGTCATACTGGTATTCTTTCTTAGATTTAACACTCTTAACTTATTATAGACTATCCTGTAGAGAGTAGGAAAAAAAATGGCAGAGACCAAAGAGCAACATAGAAGTGTCTGGAAAATAGTTGCTTCCATGACACTTCTACCTGGCTTCAAGAATACTGAGGATGTGTAGCCATTTTGAATGACACATTGAAGAATAGATAAGAGTTTGGCATGGTTAGCTAGTTAAAGAGATCTATAGAGACTTTCTTGGAGAAGAAGTTCTTCCCAGAGAAACTGATACCAATAAAAAAGTAGTAATACATAGTAGCTAAAAAAAATTCAAATACTACAGTTGAGTAAGCTAGAAATAAAATAAAGCCACTAAATATAAATAGTAAATATAAAGCCACTAAAGACATACATAACCATGAGAGAGAGAGCTGGGCGGTGGCGGCAGTGCACGCCTTTGATCCCAGCATTTGGAAGGCAGAGGCAGGTAGATTTCTGAGTTCGAGGCCAGCCTGGTCTACAGAGTGAGTTCCAGGGATAGCCAGGGCTACACAGACAAACCCTGTCTCGAAAAACCAAAACAAACAAACAAACAAAAACAAAAAAAACCAAAAACATGAGAGAGAGACAAAATGTATCATACCTCAAGCTGAGAGAGACAAAATGTGTCATATCTCATTCTGTGTTAAGGAGTTTTACATTGCTGCAGTGTAAGGACCTCAGACAATTGACCTATGGTATAGTTTGCAACATGAATGTCCATCCACCCATGCGTTTGAACACTTAGTCTCCAAATAGTGAAGCTACTTAAAAAAAAAAGTATTTGTATGTGTGTGTGTGAGTGTGCGTATGTGTGTGAGTGTATGTGTGAGAGTGTGTGTGTATGTGTGTGTGTATTATATGTATGCCTAAGGAGACCAAAAGAGGGTATCAGGTCTCCTGGAGCTGGAATTATAGATGGTAGCAAGCCACGAAGTCTGGATTCTGGGAACCAAAGACTTATCCGCTGGAAGAGCAACCAACTTTCTTAACTGCTGAGCCATTTCTGCAGCTTCCAGGCAACGCCAACTTGAAGAGGGTAGAACCAATTTTACCAGGTAGAACCTGGTAAACCTCGCCTGAGTAAGTGAGTCATAAGGGCCAGCCAGATCGTATAAGCAGGTTCCAGTTCTCATCTGCTCTCTGTTTCTGGCTGCCCATGCAGTGTGAACAGCCACCTCTTCCACAGCCCAGCCTTCCTGGCTATGATAGACTGTCTCCCCGCAAACCATGCGCCAAAGCAAATCCTTCCTCCCTAGAGTCGATTCTGGTCAGGTGCTTGGCCATGAGGAAAATAATTCAACTTGTAAGAAGAATTTTCCAGAGCAACAGTGTGTAGACTCATTACTTGAGATTCTGCTAGGGGTCTGGACAGAAATAGGGACTATGTACGGAGGTGGGGGGGGGCATGGAAGAACAAAATGCCCACAGCATGAACCACTAAACAAAGGATAAAAACTAGATGGGCCACCATCACATCCCCAGTGACCTGAGAACCTCCCACATGGGTCTGTTACCCACTGGATCTACTGCCTGCCTGCCTGCACTGCCCACGCCCCAGTAAAGCCTTTAATACAGGGGTCTTTGAAGGACTTATTCAAACTCTATACAGCACATGCCCTAAGCACACAGGACAGACGAATGTGATTGTCTCTCCCTCTCTCATCACTAGCACTGTGCACAATACATGGCCACTGTCTGAATAGACTATTGCACCTTAATGGTTTCCATCACTACCTGTTTAAAACAAAATGTTTTCCCATCTGACAACTCAGATTTGTAGGAAATTATATATGTTCATGTTTCTATAAATGCATTTACTCTTTTAACCAATTTCCAACTCAGTGTTTAAGTCAGCTATCGGTGGAATTCCATGACCAGTAATCTAAAATAGACTGTCTATAGGTAATTGTAATATAAAGTAAAAAATAAGAAAAATGTAATGCCAGAGCTTTTTTTTTTTTCATTTTCAAGGACACTGTCTTTGTGCCTCATTTGTATTCAACAATACTTAGCATATGAATGAATCACAAAGGAACAGCAGAGTAATGATGGGGGAGGAGAGGGTCCTCCTTACCAAGCTCTTGTTTTGTTGTGATTTGATTTTTTTTTTCTGTTTGAAGCAGAGGGATCGGTGTGGAGGGATACTGAACTCGGAACCTTACATATGCTAGACAAGAGCTTTGCCGTTGAGTCGAACCCCAGCCCAGCCCCAGGCTTTTCTGTTTTGGATTAGATTCTTAGAGCAGAGCACTTGTGGACTCTGAAGTGTCTTATCAGCTGAATTTCTGAGAACCATTTGTGTTTGAGCTAAGAAAATCGAAAGTTATGAATAATTACAAGAGGAACTGTGAGCGAAGAAGGCTCAGAGTATGAATCCCATCGTTTCAGTACACTCTCTGCAGTGCTATGCGAGGTAACAGGCAAGGACCTGGATTGAGCCACGTGGACCGCCTTGGCCAAAGCCTAGCCCACTGGAGACTCAATCCTGCCAGACGGAGTGATGTAGGGAACTGAATCTCCGGGCAGCAGAGATCTAGGGAAGAGCTAGAGCTAGAGAGCCAGCATTCTCTGTTTGCAAGCAAGCCACTCTGGGACCAGCTGTACGAATGGAGAGTGGGCAAAACTCACACTGTACTTTTTACTAAGACATTTTAAGGAAGTTAATTTTTTATTTATTTATTTTGGCAGTTGTGACCAAAGAATGATTTTTAATTGCTATAGCTGTCATTGTACTTATCATTGACAAAATACACATTATTCTTAAGTTTGACAGTTATATTTAGCATGATCGTCAGATGAGATTCTAAATATTGATAAAACTGTAAGACTCACTTGTGTTCATAAGCAAAAAAAAATTGTGTTAAATATTTTGATAGCTGGCAAAGTAATCTAATACTATTATTCTGTGGCACCTTTCTTATGTTTGCTCAGAGACCCTGCATTTGAAATTTTTTTACTTGTTACAAATAATTCAGCCAGGCGTGATTGTTCACACTTTTAATCCCTGTCCTTGAGGGGCAAAACCAGGAAGAGCACTGCGAGTTCGAGGCCAGTCTAGTCTAGAGAACAAGCCCCTGCCCTGCCAGGGTTATATAATGAGACCTTGTCTCAAAAAAGAAACCAAATAGAAAATCTTTTCATGAACCTAATAATTCCTGAGAAAGTGGGAGTATAAAAAAACCCTCAGATTTTAGCCCTTAAGGCACTAAGGTCAAGTTTGGATGAGAGACAGCGGGGAAGACAGAAACCCATTCATTGTACCTGTAGTAAACGCTATGAAGCCTCGCTGCAGTGGGAGGGGAAGGCTTGTAAGGAGGGCTTTCGCTGGCAGTGGGGGAGCCGGAGGTGGTGATTAGAGAGCTTGCCACAAGTGGCACCTGAATCCTATTGATAATTAACGTTGTTTCTACGCATGGTGCTTGAAGTCAGTAAATTATACCATGAGCTAACTCATTTCTCTTCTTGCTCACTCAGGGTGTAGCCTACAAGTCGAAGAGCTTACTCAGAGTATTGTCTACAAGACTGAAGGTCTGAGGCCAGGCAGTGGTGGTGCACGCCTTTAATCCCAGCCCTTGGGAGGCAGAGGCAGGCAGATTTCTGAGTTTGAGGCCAGCCTGGTCTACAGAGGAGTTCCAGGACAGCTGGGGCTACACAGACAAACCCTGTCTCAAAAAAACAAAAAAGAAAAGAAAAAAAAAAAAGGCCAGTAGGTCTTCCAGGTCACCATGATACTCCATAATCTCCACAGATTGCATTTTGTAACTGCATTATTGTAAACAGAAAACAGGACTGACAGAAAACTCAAACCAAAAGAGACACTTCCAGAGACTGTGCGCAAAGGATGTGTTTACTTCCCTCTACCCAGCTCTCAGGGTCAGCAACAGAATATCGACCTGAGGTTCCAGGGCATACCCACCGACTGACGTTCCGGGACGATCAAGTCTCCCCAGGTACATCCTCCCCTCTCAGCTGTGAAAAGAGGGAGATGCTGTTGTCAAGAGGAATTCTACCATGTGGTTTGTCCTACCGTTAGTGAAGTCCAAGTGGTAAACTAGAAGACAGTTTTTAAATGCTTCCTAGTTGTTTCAGACCATAGCATGACGATGCCTTTTATTAAATGCTGTAAGATGCAGCAAAAAGCATTAGACTCAGAGACCTAAGCTCTAACATCTTGAAATAGCTTGAATTGCTCAGATAGAAATGTTTTAAAATAGAGACGGCATTTTTCTAAAGGAGAGAAGAAAAGGTAATTTAGATTAGTAGTAATTTGCATGCTGGTCTCATCTCTGGGCAGCTTGCTGTGTTTTTCTCCTCTGTAGTCCATCATCTATTTTCATAATGATTACTTAAAAAAAAAAAACACTGGGGTGGCATTTGTTCCCTTCTGAAATATTGTATATAAAAATTGTCCTCTGTGAAAGTATCCTTAATTTGAGGATGGATATGAGCTACTTTTGAAATGGCTTAAAGAGGAGAAAGAAAAGGCTAGAAATTGGGGCCCAGGGGTCCGAGGTGGGGGGCTAGGTGGCTGGTTCAGTTGGTAATGTGCTTGCATTGCAAGTAGGAGGACCCAAATTCTATCCCCCACTCTGGACCTACAGAAAATGGTGTGGCGCAGCAGGCTTATGATTCTAGCAGTGGCAAGTGGCGGAGACAGGGGCATCTCTGGAGCTTGCTAGCCAGCAAGCCTAGTTTAGTTAGTGAGCTCCAGGCCATTGAGAGACCTCTGCCTCTAGGATGTGGACCATATTCCTGAGGATGATAGCCGAGATTGTCCTCTGTATACACAGACACACACACACACACACACACACACACACACACACACACACACACACACGGGGGTGGGGTGGGGAGGGGGAGAGGAGGGGAAAGGAGAGAGGGAGAAAAGAGAAAAGGAGAAAAGAAGACAGGGAGAGGGAGAGATTCAAAATACCCAAATGATTTTTCAAAGCCTTTCTAAAATCTTTCTTATAGGAACTGCATTAGACAGTTCTCTCATTTTAGACCTAAAACATTTGTCATGAGAAGGAAAGTCGTGTGTGTCCATGCCTCCAACACCCTAGACCATCACTTCCTGGTCCCGCTTTCGTATTTGAAGGTCAATATTCTGGTGCTTCAGCAGTCTGTGGAAGCCGGTGCAATTCTGTGGCAGATTTAGCAGGCGCGGGTGGAAGACCTTTGCTCTCCAGAGAGAGAGCAGGAGAGAGAGCAGGTGTTTATAGAGCAGGCGAGCTCTTCAGCCGGCAGGCAGGAGGCCTCTCAAACTCCCTGATAGACTCACCTTTTCTTGTGCAACATTCAAAGAAAACAATTAAAATCGAGAAGTCTGAAATTGGCTGTATTCTCTATCTTCATTCGCAAGGCAGGGATGAGATGCAGGACCAGCACAGTAGGAAACTGTTGGAAACTTTCTCGAAGCATGTTAACTATGTCAAGACTGCGGTAAGAATGCTTTCATTCAGCCGCCCCCGAGCTCAGAGCCCTGCTGACCAACCAACCCCACAGTGCTCAGGTCCCAACAGGTCAGACAGGTTAAAATATCTGCCCAGGGCCAGGGCGGTGGTGGCGCACGCCTTTAATCCCAGCACTTGGGAGGCAGAGGCAGGCGGATTTCTGAGTTGGAGGCCAGTCTGGGCTACAGAGTGAGTTCCAGGACAGCCAGGGCTATACAGAGAAACCCTGTCTGGGGGTGGGGGGGAATCTGCCCAGGGGGCATCTAACTGGTTAGGACCACAGCTAGTCCATGGTTTTTCATTCCTTTCTTTTTTCTTTCTCTATACATTCTATTAATTCTCATGATTAGATTAAAGGCATAAATATTTATTTTTCATTCTTTAGGTTTTATTAAACAGACTTTGGGGCAGGGAATGTAATAGTAATGAAATAAATAAGATATGCTTTTCTTTTTAAAAGAGGTGGGGTGTGTGTGTGTGTGT
>NW_022196903.1:134303727-134313167 GCF_008632895.1 Mastomys coucha | reverse complement strand
GGGTTTTTTTTGTTTTTGTTTTTTTTTTGAGATAGGCTCTCTCTGTATAGCCCTGGCTGTCCTGGAACTCACTGTGTAGACCAGGCTGGTTTAGAACTAATAGAGATCTGACTGCCTCTGCGTCCTGACTGCATGGATTAAAGGTGTAAGTCACCTCGCCCAGCTGTGGCAAACATCTTTATTGCTAAACCATCTGGAAGGTTCTAGAACATACATACATACATACATACATGTACATAAATATACATATATACACACACATACATATATTTTATTAATTAATTAATTAATTAATTAATACTATATAAACTAGGTTGGCTTATAACTCACAGAGTTCTACCTGCCCCTGCCTCTCTAGTGATGGAATTAAAAGTTCGTGTTACAGGGGCTGGGCGGATGTTGGCGCATGCCTTTAATCCTAGCACTTGGGAGGCAGAGGCAGGTGGATTTCTGAGTTTGAGGCTGGCCTGGTCTACAGAGTGAGTTCCAGGACAGCCAGGGCTAAAAGAAACCCTGTCTCAAAAACCAAAAAAAAAAAAAAAAAAAAAAAAAAAAAAAAAAAAAGTTCGTGCCACTACGCCTAGCTCTAAGATTATATATGACATATATAATCTGGTTTTGGTTTTGTTGTTTAATTTTATTTACCTGAGAAAACTGTGTTTGGATGCCTTGCCTGCATGTATGCTTGTGCACCCTAAGTTTGCCTCAGTGCTGAAGGATGCCAGAAGAGATGGTCAGAGTCCCTGAAACTAGAATTTCAGTTGTAAGCTGCCCGATGGGTACCAGGGTGGGTACAGGGAATGAACCTGGGTCCTCTGGAGGATCAGCCAGTACTACTAGACCATCTATCCAGTCCCAAAGTACTTTTTCAAGCTGTTTTAAGTAGGGGCTTGGGAGATGGCTCAGCAGTTAAGAATGCTTTCTGCTCCCAGGGGGCCTGAATTCAGTGCTCAGCACTCATACTGGATGGCTCACAACTGCCTGTAATAAGTTCTTTTCCAGGAGACATAGTCTCTGACCTCAAGGGACAGCACTCATGTGACCTTACGCTCACTTATATACATACCACACAGGCACAACTCTGCACAAGTATTTTTAAAAAACAAAAAGGTCTGTTTTAGAAGTTACAGCTTAATATATACCTATCAACATTAATGTCAAACTTCAACTTAAAATTAACTAAAGCTATTCTTGGTCAGTGATGTGACTCAGTGGTAGAGCCCTTACCTAGCATGGACAAAGCCCTAGGTTCAGTCTTAAGGACTGCAAGAAAGAGTCAGAGGAAGAGGAGAGAAGAGGGGAGGGAGGGAGGAAGGGAAAGAGAAAGAGAGAGAGAGAGAGAGAGAGAGAGAGAGAGAGAGAGAGAGAGAGAGAGAAAGAGAAAATTTCAGAGATAAGTATGATTACAAAGTGGAAAAAGCTGGTAAGAACATGTAATTTGCTGCTAACCAAGCAAACATTTAAAAGCTCACCAATATTTTTTTCATCTAAAAAATTTGCAAGTGTATAGCATAGATCCTCAAGTATAAGTGGTTACAAGTCTTACCATAGCTCCTGGATCCCATGTTCACTTCCTAGACGATATAGGAAATACTGGTAGCCAGTTCCATCCTTGGTGTGATTTGCCCATTAGACTCACAGTTGACTGACTGACTTATTCCTTTGTCATTGACTTAACTGTTTTATCCATGAGATTCTTACTTATTCCATGCCGACATTATACCACACACCACACTAGTTCCATCAACTATCTCCAGTTTCATCTGCCTAGACTTGAGTGATCCTTGAAAGTTTCAATTTACCATTCACATATCTCTGAGGGGCTGGGGAATATTGCTCGATTGGTAGAGAGATTGCCTAGTGAACTGAAGCCCAGAGTCAACCCCGGAGCAAGACAGAAACCAGATGAAGTAGCACACACCTATAACCCCAGGAGGTGGAGGCAGGAGGATCAGGAGTTGAAGGTCATTGTTGGTTTCTTAGAGATCCCAAGGTCACTCAAAGTCACTCTGACTACTGGACACTTTGTCTCAAACATAAGTAAGTAAATCAAAGACGCGCAGGGGGAAGCCAGGTGAGATGGCCCAGAAGTGTGATACCAGCCCTTGATGGTGAGAAGCAGGAAGATTGTGAGCTCTGGATTGCCGCGGGCCGGCCGATCTGGGCCTCCCTCAACCCGCGGGAGAAACGGGAGGGAGGGTGGTCTTAGTCAGGTTGACAAGACGAGGGCGAAGAAATGATGGCAGAGACGACACATGAAGTATAGGATCTAAATGTATTTCTTAGAAATGGCATCAGACTTTTAAAGTCATTGCAATAGAGAGATGGTAAATCTGGCAGCTCGATAGTTGAGGTACATCTGAGGCTATCTAAAACATACTGGGTCTAAAGCAGTAGCTATCTCCTCTGAACTGGTGCTGCATCCCCTGGGCCAAAGCGCTCTGGGCCCGGGGGACTGAGGATTGCATGAATCTGAGTCCTAGCCCATCTAAGTTGTAGTGCTAGTCCTGCATGCGAGTCCAAGTCCTTCTTCTCCCAGTCCTCATGTTAGTCCTTGTACAAAGTGACAAGCAGGCTTAAGTAGCATACAGCAAGCAGGGCAGATTACAAGAGTCATGTAGGCAGGTGGGTTACAGCAGGGAACGCAAGACTGAAGTCACGTAGGCAAGTGACCCCCACACCAAGGTCAGCAGGGTCCCGTAGCTAGGTGTGAAGCAGGAGGAAGAGGAGTGGAGCCCTCCCTGTTGAGGTATTTTGATATTCAGTCTAGCGTTTCCTGCTAACTAGCTGGGGGCGAGCAGTGGGGAGTTCCGACCTAACACTTTTAGCTAATGTCCTTGAGTGAGGGAAACCCTTCATTATTCTCTAGTATGCAAAACATTTCTAACTATTGTAAACTATCTATTGTCCTAAGGAATGTATTCGACCTCTGTTGCTAGCTTTAGCAAGGCAGTATCATAGAGAGAAATTACAAGTTATGGGAAGCTTGGTAATAAACCAGGATAGGTTAGAAACATTGTGTCGGCCAGGAGACAATGCCCAATCTTAACCATTGACGAATCATTTCTTGGGGTACCTTTATGCCTAATTATAAGGCCGTGTTAACGATTGGAAAGACTGATCTGGAACACGTCTGAGTTAGGAGATACCAGAGACTGTCTGAATATCCAGGAGGCACAGAACTCCTTTTGGAATCTTATTGCCTCTTATCCTTTATCAGGATTTTATCCCCGATATTTTGGATGTGACTAGAGTAGACGAGTGTGGGTAACACTGGATGATCTTCCACAGGACCCTGGTTCTAATCCCAGCATGTACCTAACAGCTTTCAACTCTCTGTAACTCCATTTCCAGGGGATCTGATGCCTTTTTCTGGATTCTGCATGTACTGCATGCACACGCAGCACATACTGCATGCACACGCAGCACATACTGCATGCACACGCAGCACATACTGCATGCACACACAGCACATACTGCATGCATACGCAGCACAGACGTACTTTTGGGCAAGATATCCATACATATAAAATAAATAAATAAGTTTTTTAAAAAAAGAACTCTTTTTGCATTCGTGTATTCTGTTGACATAGGAGACAGAGGTAGAAAGATGACTTCAAGTTTGAAGCTACTCGAATGTACACAGTGATTTATAGGCCAACCAGAGATACATAGAGGGAACTTGTCTAAAAAAAAAAATTAGATAATAATAAAGTCTCCTTTTGCTCTTGTCTTCTAATTCTTTTTCTCCAAGGGTCATGTTACTATTTTTAATTATGTATGTGGCCAGAGCAGGGGGTGACGTAACTGAGGGAAGTACCCGATGAGGGCAGAGGGGTCATGGTCCCTGGAAGAAGAGCTGCAGGTAGTTTTGAACTACCTGGTGTGGGTAGTGAGACTTGATCTCCGGTGCTCTGAACTTCAGCACACGCTCTTAAGTGCAGGGGTACCTCTCAAGACCTTTGGCTTCTCATTCTAACATCCCCCAGATATCGACTCTCATTAATGCTGCCTCCTTGCTATAGCTGAGGGGTCCTGCCCTTCATTGTCCTGAAGTCCTGAGCAGAGGGGTCCTGCTCTGGCCCTCTCCCTAACAGAAAGGTGGTGCCACATTTTCAAACATAGCGAGCAAGTGACTGGTTCCTTTGTAAGTTCATATTAAGGTGTGAATTGCTGGCAATCCTCCTTAAAACTCCAAAAGGAGATTGATTATTAATAAAAAGCACATTCAATTAACAAAATTTCAGGCAGAGGGCAGATGTTTTAGGATAGAGGGAATCATTTGACAGCTTGTGGGTGGAATTAAGCCGTCTAGCCATCTGTGTCATGTTAGGTTTAAGAACGTCACAGGCGCTGCCCCTCTTAGCCCCTCCTTGTCACTGCTCCTTGAGATGTGCTACCAAACGTGTGTATGCCATGTCTCAGGTCACCCCTACACACACACACACACACACACACACACACACACACACACACACACACACAGATGTTCACTCTCAGCTCTGCTCTGGGAGTTGGACCCCTGTTTTGTTGACTTATTGAGTCTAGTTCCTGCATCCTTAAGTCTTTTTTCCCAGCTCTGCTCTTGAGAAAGCCGCTTTGGTCCGAGCCACAGCTAGCAGAAGCAGATCAACAGGCTTTCCCTCAACGTAGTCGGATACTTGTAATCTATCATCGCATGATAATTTAATCTACATTCCACAGTATGGCAGTTACTCTTTATGGCAAGCTCAGAAATGTTTTGTTGCCTTCTTTCTCCCAGAACTCCTACCGTGAGGAGCACTTTCAGCCTCACTGAGAAAACAGGGACTTCCCCTCCTCTGTGGTATTGAAGCTGGGTGGTTAGAGAATGGGTTCAGAGATGAGAGAGACTAGGAGAAGGACAGAAGCCATGACAGAAAGAGGAGAAATAAGTGGCATGGAAATAGCTGATCCAGAAAGACTCACCCTATCCTGTTGATAACGTTTAAAATGTATTTTAAATTTAGTATGTGTGAGTGTTTTCCTGCACATAAGTCTGATGAGAGGTTAGAAGGCATTTGGATCCCCTGGAACTGGAGTTAAAGATGGATTCACGTGGAAATCATACCTCTGCAAGAGCCACAAGTACTCTTAACCACTAAGCCACCATTCCAGCCAGCCCTCTCCGCTGATAAGTTTTACTCTGGGGAACTACATTAAATTATACCAAGTTACAGGTTATCTCTAAGGGAAGACGGAAGGAGACCAACTGTGAACCCCCAGATTTCAAATACATACTTCCAGAAGTGGTGAGCCAAGTGTTTCACTGTACTTCTTACAGAGAGGCAGGATTTCCAAATGGTACGTTTTTAAAAAATTACGTTTTTAAGTTTATTTAATGTGTGTGTGAAAGTATGCATCCGTGAGTGCACACACTCCAGCATGTGGCCACACTTAAGACACAGAGCACATGTGTAGCTCAGAGGACAATGTGAATAAAAGTTCCCAGAGAGAAGCCGCCCTTCCAAACAGGCTGATTGATTAACTGATTAAAACTCCGGTGGCTCTGAAGAAGTTGGAATGTTGCAGGTCCAGAACCTAACTACCTCAGGCCATCTTTATCTCTATCTGTGCACTGCCGTCCTCTGTGCCTGGCCTGACAGCCTTGTGACTGACCATCAGGTAAATCATTTAGGTTGGACAGAGTCCTAGCTTCCCCCTCCTGAATTAACTCAGCAGCCACTGCTTCCGCCCATGCGAACACTGACAATCTTTGGATGGCCTCTGAGGCCGATGATATAGGCTTCCACACTTTTCTAGACTCTGTATCTCCAGTATTTCCACCAATGTGTTTAAAAACTGTCTTGAGTACTTGGAAAGCAGAGGCAGATGGATCTCTGAGTTCAAGGCCGGCCTGGTCTACAGAGTGAGTTCCAGGACAGCCAGGACTACACAGAGAAACCCTGTCTTAAAAAAACAAACAAACAAAGAAACAAACAAACAAAAAAACAAAAATAAACCAACCAACCAACCAACCGACCAAACAAAAAAACTGTCTTCAGTCATTACTTTCTTTGTTCTTTTACTTTAAAAATTTCATGAAGGGAATGGAGGGTGTCTCTGTAATTAGATGCACTGGCTGCTTTTCTTTTTTTCCTGAGACAGGGATTTTTCTGTGCAGCCCTGGCTGTCCTGGAACTCACTCTGTAGACCAGGCTGGCCTCAAACTCAGAAATCTGCCTGCCTCTGCCTCCCAAGTGCTGGGATCAAAAGGCGTGCGCCACCACCGCCTCTCAGCACTGGCTGCTCTTGCAGAGCATCCGAGCTCTGTTGCCAGCACCCACCCATGTTGCATTCACAACTGCTGTTATCTACCATTCCTGGAGATCTACCAACCTCTTCTGACCTCCATGGGCACCAGGCACACATGTGCTGCATATACATAATCATGGGTAATAATACTCATACACAAAAAAAGCAAAACCAACCAACCAAACAAACAAATAAAAAACTCTTAAAACAAACAAACAAAACACCATGAAACTGCTTCCATGTCAGAGCACAGCCTTTGGGGGTAATCTAAATTGGTGTCCCTGGGCATCCTCACGAATGTTTGGCTCCATAATAAACCGTCTCTTATCCCTTTTGCGATTTGAGTTATATTTTTGGGTCAACAGCATCTTAGAGGAATCCGTTCTCTCATTCCACCACTTGGGTTTGGGGATGGAACTCAGGTGGTCAAGACCTGCCGGGCATGGCTTTCCCCACTGAGTCACTTTGATAGCCCAAGACCCCCTAGCTCTGAGTTACAAGGGACAAGTGTTCCCACCAAGTCCATGAGTTGTTTGAAGGTTAGGAAATCAAACCTTTTCTCAGAGTGTGACAGACAGCGTTATACACGCCTGGGGACGTGTTCTACATAAAGATGTAGCTCCGTGAAGAAAAATGTGGTCTCTTGTAAAGAAGCGTGGTGTCTCACAGAACTCAAGGGCAAGGGGTCCAGTGAGAGCTCTCAAGGGGCTGGGGCTGAGGGCAAGGCAGACGGGGATGCTTTCGCCCTCCACATCCCCTCCCAGTGCATTTGGTACAGAGTATTTAATCTTCTAATTTTCTTTTAAAATTATTATTATTATTACCACTACTACTATTTCTATTGTTGCTATTGTCTTAGGATTTCTGTTGCTGTGATGAACCACCATGACCAAAGTAAGTTAGGGAGGAAAGGATTTATTTGACTTACACTTCCATATCACAGGCCATCACTAAGGGAGTTCAGGACAGAAACTCAAAACAGGGCAGGAACCTGGAGGCAGGAGCTGATCCATGCAGAGGCCATGGGAGGTTCTGCTCACTGGCTTGCTCCCCATGACTTGCTCAGCCTGCTTTCTTATAGAACCCAGGAACGCCAGCCCAGGGATGGCACCACTACAACAGGCTGGGTCCTCCCCTGGAATCAATCACTAACTAAGGAAATGCTTTACAGCCTTCCCTACAGCCTGATCTTAAGGAGGCATTTTCCTAATTGAAGTTTCCTTCTTGCTGATGACTTAAGGTTATATCAAGTTGAAATAAGACTACCTAGCACTGTTATTATTTTGTGTGAACAAGTGTTTTGCATGCGTGCATACCTCTTCACCACCTATATGCCTGGTGCCCACAGAGGCCAGAAGAAGGAGTTGCATCCTCTGGAACTGGAATTACAGATTGTGAGTCACATTGTGTGTATTGAGAATGGAACCTTTGTCCTCTGGAAGAGCAGCCAGGGCTCTTAACCACTGAGCCATCTCTTTAGCCCATAATTTGCTGGTTGTGGTGGCACACGCTGGTAGGATTTGCTGAAGGAGGCAGAGGCAGGAGGATCACGAGTTCAAGGCCGGCCTGGGCTACAAATTTTAAATAAATAAAATATCCAATAAGAAATGACTAAGCATTAAAACATTTTTTCTTTATCTGTTTCTGTTATTTTTTGTCTGTTTGCTTTGCTATGTATCTGTGTATATATGTGTGTGGGCACCCATGTATATGTGTGTGTGTGTGTGTGTGTGTGTGTGCGCACACGCACAAGTTTGTACGCATATATAAAGGCCAAAGGTCAACTCTGAATGTCATTGTTTAGGGGTTCACTCCTGATTTTGGAGACTGGGACCTGGGCTAGGCTGGCTGGTCAGTGAACTCCAGGGCTCCTCCCTTTTCCGTCTTTTCTGCTCACTGTCACCATGTTGCACGTTTTATGTAGATGCTGGAAGTTGAACACAGGTCTCCATACAAGCATGGAGCATGACCACTTTGCCAACTGAGCATTTCACGGCCTTTTTTTTTTTTTTTTTAAACACAAAGGTTCTTGTAGCCCAAGCTGGTCTCCAACTCACTATGCAGTGGAAACTGCCCTCCTGATCCCCGTCCTCCTTCCTCCCCAGTGCTGGGCTTACAGGATTCACTACCATACCCAGCTGCAGACTTGCCTCTGCAACTCGACTTTAGTACCTCGTATAATGTTGAGCTGCCAGATCTGGCAGGTAAAAGTGCATGATGCCCGTATTTACTCTGGCAGTCCTAAGATAATGCCTAAGCAATTCAGCGCCCTTCACTTCCTGAGTTTCCTGACCTATAACCCAAAGCTCATTTACAAGAGTCTTTCTTCATCCAAAGTCAGGAAGGAGAATCTAATCAGTCCAGCACGGGCTCCTGTCCAGCTCTGCTCAAATCCACATTGCTGGAACGTAAGTCAGGCAGCCTGGAGTCCTTCGCTGTAATAGGGAATAAATGAAACTTTGTTAGAATGGGAGGAACATGCCAAGAAGTTGACCCAAAATCCTATATGTTGTAGTAAATAAATGTGTGTTCTCAATAAACATGGCTAGCTACACAGACATCACTCTTGTGCATTTCCTGAGTTCATAGACCGAGCTTTCAAGGTCTGCATATCCTGGGGCACCAAGCATCTGAGATTCTGTGTATACTGGTAATGGGTCTAGACAACTTTGTAGAAGCAGCAGTCTGAGCTGCCTACCATGTTACTCTTAGGGGGCAAAACAATAATGGTCTCTTGGGGAAGCATCATGACCTATTACTGTAGGTAAGGAGTCACTGAAACGCTGAGTGCCTTAAAAACACCTTAAATATTTTCTCCTTGACATCTTTTCTAGTAGACACCTTCTCAGAAGGCTCTAAAGGGGAAGTGGATCTGGGGAGAGTTGGGTGGAAGAATGGGAGGAAATATCAAAATACACTATATGCATGGATGCAATTCTCAAAGAATCACATAAAGTATTATATATTTTTTTAAGATTTAAAAAAAAAAACACAGATAGAGATTGGCAAAATGTCCTAGTGGGTAAAGGTGCCTGTCACCAAGACTGACAACCTGAGTTCAATCCCCAGAACCCACATGGTTGAAGGACAGAATGAACCTCCACATGTGCATTGTGGACTCTCTCTCTCTCTCTCTCTCTCTCTCTCTCTCTCTCTCTCTCTCTCTC
>NW_022196903.1:134294082-134303106 GCF_008632895.1 Mastomys coucha | reverse complement strand
GGTTCCTTCATGCACAGAAAGTAATTAGTAATTTTTTTTATTTATTACCCATGCCCATCATGATGCTAGTTAATTTGGGATAAAATGATCTATTTAATTTGCCTGATGGCTAACACCATGGAACCGTGGGGTCACAGTAATATCAGAAACAGAACATGAAGGAAATGCAATTTGACTTGGGTCCCGAGACCTACCTTTATTTAGGTGTGAACCCTAGCTCTTCTTGCTGTTGACAGTGATACCTCAGTCTGGGTATCTCTACAACCTATTTTAGTCTTGGTATCAAGGAAGCAGGGATAAACATTCTGCCCTGGCCACCTTCCAGGACCATTAATCAAATGAGATAATGTAAGTGAAAGTGTTTTGTAAACTATAAAACATTTCACAAACATAAGATTCTTGTTGTTATTGTTGCCCCATAAAAGATGTTTACAGATCATATTAATATGTAAGAAAATACATCATTATGATATTAGCATCGATTATCATTAGCAAGTACAAGCTATAAAGACAAGAGATACTCAGAAAACAAACAAACTTCCCGAAAGGATTATGACTCTATGTACTAATCAGGGCCAAAATGATTCTTACTGTTTATTATTTTAACATAATTTTAGATGAGCAGAGAGTGCACTTGGCAGTCCAAGGACGTGGCTCTGTGGGGAAAGAAGTTTGCTACACAGGCTCAAGGCCAGAGTTGAGTTCCTAGAACCCTGTAATTCCAGGCATGCACACCTGTAATCACAGCCTTCTACAGGGAGATGTGGGGGCAGAGAAGAGAGTCACGGAACATGTGGGGGCCCACTAGCCTGGCACAGGCCTTAGTGAGTAGACACCTTATCTTAAACAAGGCGGAAGGTGAGAACAGATACCAGAAGCTGCTGTCTGACTGCCACACCCTCATCTATATGCATACGTGCCCATATTCATAGGCACATACATACAAATACCAATAAATAAAATTGGGACCTCTCCTGTTTGAGTCCCACAGTTGTATCAGTGTCTCAGTTCTTAATCTCTCACACTGTTGGACTCCCTAACCGCCAGCACCCGTTGTGTATGCTTAAGCGTATAATCCTGCCTTGCTTCTGTTTTCAAGAGCCTGAACCTCTTCCTTCAGGGGAAATGAGGAAGAACAGTCCTTCCCAAATAGTGGGTGATATGAGGAAAAGCAAAGAAAGGCTCTGTGTTGCTGACAGCTTTCCGTCCTTCCGTGCTGACTTCCTGGTCCTAACTGGGGGCTGATGTACGGCGACACCCAGTAAATGGCTATTGAACGGAAAAATCGACCATAGCTTGGCTGAATTACTATATTGCCAATAAGAATGATAAATTTTTGTTAAATAATTTATTTACACATATAAGATGATACTTCATGGGCTGGGGATATGTGTGTGTTTGTGTGTGTGTCAGTAAAACACTTCCTCCTAGGTATAAGGCTCTCTGTTCAATTTCCAGTACAAAGGGAAGAAAAAGGATGCTAATATATGGATTAGACCTTGAAATTCCCCATAGATATAATTTGTCAATACGAAGTCATAGACAGATGAACAGTATAATGATTATTAAGCCAAATATGTATTATTTGCTTTCTTTGTGGGACACTCATCAATATCTGTTTTGAATATTGAAAGGGGCAATGCTTATATCCTCTTCTGGAGAAATTTTTGTTTTTGTTTTTGTTTTTTTGAGACAGGGTTTCTCTGTGTAGCCCTCCCTGGCTGTCCTGGAACTCACTCTGTAGACCAGGCTGGCCTCGAACTCAGAAATCCACCTGCCTCTACCTCCCAAGTGCTGGGATTAAAGGCGTGCGCCACCACTGCCCGGCTGGAGAAATAATTTTTAATTGCTTAATGTATTAAAGACAGCTGAATTTACATCTAAGCAAGCGGACTTCAATTTCAAGTGTGTGTTCTTGATGTTTAAATGACGAACCTGTAACCAAGGGAAAAGCGGCAGCCTGTTGCCAGGTAAAATGAATGCATACAAACCGCGGAGCTGGTGAGATCGAGCTTGGCGTGAAGACCTTGAAAATGGGACAGATACTGGCCACTTCTCCCTAGAGACCCAGAAACAAGACTTATAAAAACAAACCTGGGCAGACCAAGTTTACAGGGATGACAGTGCTCATGGGACTGACATTTGAGGACCACTTTTTCTTTTGTTGGAGTCGGAGATGTTGCAGTTGGAGCAAGTGACCTAGTTAACACATCACGTACTACGGGGTCAGTAACTGCTTGTCTTCCGATGTCTCATTTGTTTCATGATGTTGTTGTTTGCCTTTGCTGCCCAGGTTTTTAAAGCTCTGCCCCTTGAGTGTGTCTGTTTCCTTCCCTCCCTCCTGACGTTATCTGAGCGTCCTGGTGTGGCTTTCCTTCCCGGGCTTGCCTCTTGCCTAGCTCCCCAGGTTTCTGCCTAACTGGTTGGAGGAATACTTCTAGGCTCGCCACTGTAGTTTGTTTAATCAGGTCCAGGTCCTGGGAATGGGGCAATGCTTCTGAGAACTGTTGGCCCTGAGCTGAAGTCTGGCTACGCAAGAGATGAGACTTTATGTTTTGGGAGGCAATAGAGTTGGAGATCATTCTAGGGGGAAGTTAATGTGAACGTGAGAGAAACGAAGGGAGAGGCTGAGGAAAAAAAAATCTGCAGTGCTTAAATGTCAGCTGCGGTGTTCATTCACGTTCCTTAACTCCACCGCCGTCTTGCTTTAGTTAAAATGAATACATTGAACACTTTTGGCTCCTTCTGTTTCTTAAGACATCACGTTCTTACATCAGCCAAATAGCTTCTTTTCAGATGCTATCAAATTTGTTTTTCCTATCAAATTTTAAGAGTCTGAGTTTGCATTTTAATTATTAATTCATTTATCAAAGCAAAAATTCTTTAGCACAGAGATAGATCTAACCTTTAAAAAGAACCTCTTACATTTTATAACAGATTCATATTTTCCAAAGAGAATACTGCTGAGCACTGAAAATGAAGACAGACTATTGGAATGATGCGTCCACACTGAATCTTTGAGACGTGATCCCTCCCTTCCACCCAAGGCTAGTTAGCCTGGCAAAGGCTCATATTTCCCGACCCTTCCCTTTCACTTGCCACTGATTCGCCAATCCCTTCAGACTGTGAAGCTTCCTCCAATAGAAAGAGACAGAAGCCTCCTTGGCCACGTGTGCTGGCTAGTTGAGTTTGGGTCTGGTGCATTCTTTTTGCAAAGGACTGGCCTTGCCTGGCTACTTTTGCTGTGTCTGGGTGCCCCACCCCACCCCCTTGGGCGACTGTGTTCTTGACCTTAGCCAAAAGGCTGAGAAGCGAAAGGGATGACAGAAAAGGATGGACCAGCTCTGTTGTCCTGTGCTTGCTCACATTTGGCCACAGACTCTGTAGTTGCGTGAATGTCTTTTACTTCAATGTCAGCAAAGTTAGATGCAAGAACCTACCTGTATCCCGTGTGAATCTGGAAAGCGTTAGGAAGCTGCGCAGTAAGTGATCATATTTTCTTATTTATTTTTTTCTATCACAAACAGTTTTTTTAATTTAAAGATGATTTGCTGAGCCAGGGAGATGGCTTTCGGGATAAGGCAAGTCGCCTTTGCCAAGCGTGGTGACCTGAGTTCTGTTCTCTGGGATCCGTGTGATGGAAAGAGAAAACAGACTCTTCTAGGTTGTTTTCTGACCTCCACAGGCTCACTCACATGTATACACACAAATTAAAAAATATAATATAAAATTTTAGTGTTGGGAATGTTGTCTCACGCCTTTAATCCAAGTACTTGGAAAGCAGAGGCAGGTGAGTTTCTGAGTTTAAGGATAGCCTGGTCTGTATAGCAAGCTCCAGGACAGCCAGAGTCGCTGTGAGACCCTATCAAAGACCAAATATCCCAAACTACACCACCACAACCAAGCCAAGCCAAACCAAACCAAACCAAACCAAAACAAACCAAGCCAAACCAAACCAAACCAAACCAAACCAAACCAAACCAAACCAACCAAACAAAAAAACCCAAAGCATTGACTTCAGGTGGACTTTTGGGCTGTGAAACTTACGAAGGAAACCACACTATTGGGCTAAGGCAATAAATACTCCTTGGACCTGACTGTTATTTTAAGCATGCTTGTTTCTATTTAGTTAAAACACTATCTGACAAGCTTGCTGTATGCCCAGGATTCCTCACAGCCAGCTTATGATTGCTACAAACCCAGCTCAGATTCAATGTCTGGAAGAAGAATCTAGCCTTTATTAGGTGGCCCAGTCAAGAGTGGGGGTTAGTGTGGTAAGAAATGAGGTTCTCAGAACATTCTCCTGAAAGTTCAGTGGCCCAAATTAAAAAAAAAAAAGTCTTTGTGTCCTTATCATGTGTGTGTAATAATAATAATAATAAAAACCTGCTCTAAAAATTGTGCAATGGAAATTAGTCACAGGGAGAGCTACAAGGCGGTAATATACAGAACGGGACACACTTGCTATTTCTCTCCGTGCTGACTTACCTGCTTGGACCTGTTTGGACCTGTTTGTGTCCCTGGGTGTTCCTCAGAGCTTCATCTACACTTACGACTAAGATAAAAAGATGTAGTACCATGCATGGATTGCATTTGTAGAATCCCATTTTTGGTAGGTAAAGTAGGCCAATGATACTTTCTGCACAGCGAGACACTGTCATATAAAACAAATGGTGTTTTTCTACTATCTTTTGCAAGGGTTCTTTTTAATTTTTTTATTATTTCTTTTCTTTTTTGAGATTATAATAACATAATACCCCTTTCCTTTTCCTCCTCTCAAACTTTCTCACATACCCCTTCTTCTTGCTCTCTTTTAAATTCATGGGCTCTTTTTTTCTCATTAATTATTGTTATATGTATATATGTAATGTGTATGTGATATAGTGCATATAATATATCCATCATATAACATATACATATATTATATACAATATATCACATACCCCTCATCTACTTTGCCCCGTCTCTTGTAGTTCTTGTTTAGCTCATGTTTAGGCAGTAGGTGAGACTTTGCCCCGTCTCTTGTGGTTCTTGTTTAGCTCATGTTTAGGCAGTCGGTGAGACTCTAGGGGTGCAGCTTCTGACATGGCTAGAAGACACACTCACAGTGAACTCCCTGATCCTTTGGTCTTACAGCCTCTCCCTCCTTTCTCCTGCAATGTTCCCCGAGCCAAGAGTTAATTAAAAAAAGATCAACTTTGCCAATAAGTATGTTTTAATTAGGCAATCAAGTTTTATGAGAATGCATGTAAGTCAACAGTTTGATTGACTCGAGAGGTACCCATAAACGCAAAGACAGATTTAACACAGTAAGCTCCTTAAAACCGCACACAATCTTTTCATGCTCTCCTGTGACAAATTTTCAAGGATTTTTAAATCTCAACTCTTCATTCACCTCCTACTGAATTGGTTCAGGTTCACAGTTTGAGGGCATTTATAGTAAACAGAGATGGCAAACCAAATCAGGAAGTAATGTTTCTTCTGTTTGCAGGAGCAACCATGACTGAAAAGGAGGGCAGAGAGACTTCTAGAAACCTCCTCTCTTTCTGACTAAGCCTACCACACCCTGCAGAAGAGGACAAAGTTCAGTGAGTGAAGAAGCTGTCCTTCAATTAGTGACTCTCCGATAATTTTCAGTGACTGGTCAACAAAATGCCACACCCCATCCCCTTCCCTGCCACAAGAGCTCTTCTATAGGCCACTTTGGAAGTAGCTCACACACCCAGGCTGCTCCTTAGTAAATTTCTCTAAAAGCCAAGGAGTTTGCTGCCCTCAGAATAGACATATGAAGAAGTACACAATTTCATTGTCCTTCTGCTTACAAAGAGGAAAAATTGTAAAGAAATAACTGTTCTTTAAAAGTAAAGCGAATGTTTCAGAGGGAATCCAGGACTGTAGATTCTAATAGGAGCACACATTCCTTTCCTTTCCCTTCCTTCTTTCCTTCCTCCTATGTGTGTGTGCACACTCGCACTCACGAATGTGTGTTTTCAGTATGTGAGGGCACAAGTACATGCCGCAAGATTCTGGAGGGGTGAAGACAACTTCGTGGAGTTGGGTTTTGTCCTAGATTTATGAGGCTTCTGGGGATCCCACTGAGATCATCAGGACTGCTTAGTTAGAACTTTTACCCACTAAGCCCTGATTCTACTGCCCCCACCTCCCAATGTAGTCCAGACTTATGCTACCACATCTTGCAACAATAACAAATCATCATCATCATCATCATCATCATCATCATCATCATCATAATCATCATCATCATCATTGTTTTAGACAGGGGCTCACTGTGTAACCCTGGCTAGTGCTGAACTCACACAGATCCACCTACGTCTGCTCCCAACTGGGATTAAAGGTATATGCCACAAAGCTGGACAATAATTTGACTTTTTTAATCCAAAAGGAAGGACGCTATACAAGTAACATCGTAGCAAGCTGGGTATTTGTAAATTAAGTGCTCACCATGATCCTGAGGGAAGACCACTGATAAAGTCATC
The DNA here is from genome assembly GCF_008632895.1 of Mastomys coucha. Classification (NCBI taxonomy): domain Eukaryota; kingdom Metazoa; phylum Chordata; class Mammalia; order Rodentia; family Muridae; genus Mastomys; species Mastomys coucha. The sequence continues at coordinate 134,296,609 of NW_022196903.1, read as the reverse complement.
CCGAAATAGATCTCTCGGTCTGCTGTAAATTCTTTGGGGACTACATGCCTTTCGGAAGAGATTTTAATTACACCAACTTGGCTTTGCCTTCTCTGACTGACCTTGAGATGGAGAACTTGGTACTTTTGAGACAAAAGAGTGGAAGAGACTTTTGTTTAGACATGATTAAGAGGCTTCTAATGTGCCAAGAGAAAGCAAGAACACCTGGAGAAACATGGTCCGACGCACAGAAACTGTAATCACATTGTGAGCTACTTGGAAGGCTGATACAGGAGGATCGGAACCACATCTAAAAATTAAAAATCAAAGCAAAAATAGGGCTCCAGATATTGCTTGGTGAGAGAGCATCTGCCCCACACCCTCAGGTCCCAGGGTTAGTTCCTAGTACCACAGGGTCACCTGGAGACATCTGTGAAAAGGCTCCTCACTCCAGGTTCCCAGTGAGCAGCACACATTACTGTTCTGTTAAATCCTGTACAACTTCTTCAAGCCTTAGGAAAGTATGCTAAAACACTGCCTTTCAGTGTCTTCTGCATTTAAAATGAAGGGACTCTATTTCTACACCTCTGAAGGCATCTAGGTATCTATGGAAAGATCTGACTCAACAACCCAGAAGGAGTTGACCCAAAACACTCAGGATGGATTTGTGAAATGCTCAAGGACTTGCCGCGTGTTTTCATGAAGTCCAGGGAGGGGCTATATGCTTAAAATCTCTTGGGTGGAGGCCCGATCCATCTTGCTTAGATATGAAAAGCAAGACTGACCTGGAAAGTGTAGAGAAGTGGTGACCTAATTCATGTATGAAATGAAATTCTGTGGTGAGCAGAATTGCTTAGGGGGTGAGATGAATCTAGTTTTATATTTTTAATTAACTTAACTTTATTGTTTTACACAAGGTCTCACTAAGTATTCCTGGCCAGCTAGGAACCTAACATGTAGACAAGGCTGGCTTTAAGCTTGTGGTGATCCCCCTGTCTCTACCTCTGGAGTGCTGAAAGGAAAGTTACAGTGGCTTGAGAGCTTTTAACTTTTTGAGAGAGTGTCTCAAGTAGCTCAGGCTGGCCCTGGACTTGCTGTGTGTTTCACATAGCTCAGGCTGGCCTTGCACTTGCTGTGTAGCTGAGAACAATCCTGGATTTCTGATCTTCCTATCCCACCTTCCCAACTTCTGGGATGACAGTTGTGCCCCACCACATCTTGCTCTCAGTCTAGAGTCCTAATAGGATAAGATTGCCCAGGAAGAACATATCTTTGAATGGATGCTTTTACAGGGGCTGTGGTACAAAACTCAGTATTTGCATTCTATTGCTTTTTCTACTGAATGATATGTGAGACATTGCAAAATCCAGACATTAGAAACAGTGACACTCTGTGCCACCTCCGCTCATTTGAAGTGCTTTTCTTTCTCGATTGCTGTATCAAACACTCCTGATTTTCACTTCCTTGAGCCCCTTAGAGTGAGAAAACTTGTTTGTGGGGAAGTTCCTCCACTATGTGTGATATCTACATCCAGAGCTAATCTGAGAGCCTCTGATCACAGTGATCTGAACCCAGTGATGGAGCCTAGGGGATGCTGTGCAAACCAGTCCATTGCTGTCTCCTTCCTCCATGCAACTGTTAGTGGACTTTGGAGAGTAGATGACTGGAAGTTAGTGTCATCTTAGGGGCTCAGTGGACACAAACCATTTGTCTAACTTAAAATCCCAGCCCAGGCTGAGAAACACAGGGAAAGAAAAACATTCAAAATTATTATGCACTTTTAAATCTCAAAAGGTCTGTGCCCTGAGTGTTCTTAGTGAGGGTTTCCTTGACTTGTTGTCTTAGTCAGGGTTTCTATTCCTGCACAAACATCATGACCAAGAAGCAAGTTGGGAGGAAAGGGTTTATTCAGCTTACACTTCCACATTGCTGTTCATCACCAAAGGAAGTCAGGACTGGAGCTCAAGCAGGTCAGGAAGCAGGAGCTGATGCAGAGACCATGGAGGGATGTTTCTTACTGGCTTGCTTCTCCTGGATTGCTCAGCCTGGTTTCTTATAGAACCCAAGACTGCCAGCCCAGGGATGGCACCACCCACAAGGGGCCCTCCCCCCTTGATTGCTAATTGAGAAGATGCCTTACAGCTGGATCTCATGGAGGCATTTCCTCAAGGGAGGCTTCTTTCTCTGTGATAACTCTAGCTTGTGGACACACAAAATCAGCCAGTATGCTTGTGTGAGAACGGAACACTGAGCTGTGTGATAAGCTGTTGCAGCTGGCATTGTGCGGCTCCTCTTTTTAAAACTACCATGGTTTGCATATTTGTATATAAGATTCACAGTGGAGAATAGTAGTACACATTTTTTTTTTCCAAATCTTCTTTGTTCCCTGAGTGGTCTATGAGGGGTTTCATAGAAAACACACATAAGTATTTGCTTCTATAGATCAGGGTCACTTTTGACTATGTGTTTAGTTCTAGGCTAGACGGCCTGGGCTACAGGAGATCCTGCATCAAAGCAAGCAAGCAGGCAGCCAGGCAGGCAGGCTGGC
>NW_022196903.1:134291634-134294072 GCF_008632895.1 Mastomys coucha | reverse complement strand
TGGGGGGGAGGAGGGCAGGTGGGCTAGCGGTCAAGCAGGCAAACAAACAAAGAAACAAACATAACAAAAAGGAAAGCCGCCCTGATCTGGGTGACCATTGCCTTTGACCCAGAACTCACAGCTTCACCCCCCAACTGTAATGGCTAGAAGCCACGAGCCTGTTGGCCAAACAGCTTCATAAATGCAAACCTCTACAAATCACTATGTTCAAAATGTCCTACTATGGACAATCTCAACCTGCCCTGACCTCACCGGGAGCCTCTCCTTAGCTCCCCTCTGATTCCTAATTTGACTCTTTTTGCTTTACTTTCCAATGTTGGCTGCCAATTCATCCATTTGTGGTCTCTAGTGAAGGATACCAGATATTGTCTTTTTTCTCGTCTGGACTTTAAACAATTAGTTATTCTATTTTATGTGTGTGAATGTTTCACCTGCATGCATATATGTGCATCATGTGTGGTGTGCCCAGTGACAGAGGAGTTCAGAAGAGGGTGTTGGACCCCCTGGAACGAGCATCTTAAGGATGATTGAAAATTCCCTGACTGACTCCACACTGAGAACCAAACTCAGGTCCTCTGTGAGAGCAGTAAGTGCTCTTAACAACTGAGCCGTCTCCCCAGCCCCTCTGGAAACTTATTTTGTTCATTTATATGTTTGTGCATGTCTGTGTGACTGTACATATATGCTTTTGTATAACGACGGTGAAGGTCTATGCATCCACAGAGGCCAGAAGAAGGTGTCAGATTCTACAGAGCTGGAAATACAGGCATTTGTGAGACAGCTGGCTTGTTATGTGGGTGCTGGGATCCTAACTCGCCTTCTCATGGTTGCACAGAAAACATTCTTAATTGCCGAGCTATCTCTCCAGCCTCCTCCCTTCTGGATTTTGAACAAACTAAGAAACAAAACAAAATAATAAGACAAACAGAATGTCCGAACGTAACTGGTATTACCCATAAGGCCTTAAGAGTCAAAAGGGGGGGTGGAGGTCAGTAGTAGAGCGCTTGGCCAAACACGTTCAAGTCCTATTTCCAGATCCCCACCATCTAAGAAACAGAAACAAAAACCAGATGAAAATTTAAAAAAACATTTGTACGTGTGTTGCCTGCATGTATGTCTGCATGAGTGCCTGGCACCTCTGAAGGCCAGAAGAAACTCTTGGATCCTGGAAATTGAAATTACAAAAGGTGGTGAGGCATCATGATGATGCTTAGAATTGAGCCTGGCTCCTCTGCAAAAGCAGGCAGTGTTTTTACCACTGAGCCATCTCTACAGCCCCTTCTTTCTCTACGATCTCACAGCAGAAGTCACAGAAATGCTGGACCTAAAGTGTGTGAGGTGAGTCCACATGACAACATGATGGTCCACATGACCACATGACATCATGATGGTCATGGTACTGGCTTTCCTCAGAAGCATCTGGACCCATGGCTATAGCAGCAGTATTTTTCCTGGCATGCATGAACCTTGGGGTTTGATCTCCAGAACTGAAATAATTATATAAGTAAATTCATAAAAGTAAAGAAAGAAAAATTTAAAGAAGCAGATTAGCCTTATCATAATTCAGAAGAAAAAAAAACTATTTTTTCCAGTTAATTTCAGATCCAACAGAGTTCAAGAGTACCCCATACCTAGAAAAAAATCATAGGGAAGGTGTGAATGAGGAGCAGGTACTTGCTGGCCAAGCAATGTGTTTGGAAGTTCAGCAACCATATGAATGCCATTATGTAATTCCAGTACTTGGGAGGCAGAGACACAGATTCCATAAAGCAAGCTGAGCTGGCTCACTACATTTGTGAATTGGGGGTCTCTGGGAGGAATGCTCCTCCATATACGAAATAGAGAGTGTTGGAGGAAGACCCCTGACATCAACCCCTGGCCTCTACTCACAGGTGCATGAGTGTGAACTTGAGTGAACACGCATACACACAGGCACCATACATTCTCTCTCTCACACACACAAGACATAGGGACATAGGTCAACAGGATCCCAGGCCAGCCTCAGACTCCATGTGTAGTCAAAGGTGACCTTGGGCTCTGGATCCTCCTGCCTCTCCCTCCTAAATGCTGGGATTAAGGAATGAACAGCTATGCCCAGTTTTTGTTTTGTTTTGTTTTTTGTTTTTGTTTTTTGTTTTTATTTCCCCAGAAACACTGCTTAGCTCTGTTCTAAGTCAGCAGCCAGTCAGCCTCGCTCATACTGGGAACAGCAATGCCCCATTCTGCTCAGGCCCAGCCCGGCCTCTGGAACAAGGTGAGAGGCTTTTCAGCTTGGAAGGCCTGGGTGTTGCTGTGCACGGTGGTGGAATGTGAAATGGCAAGGAGGAGAAAAGGAGGTTCTGGAAAACTCAAATTTTCAGGAGCAAGAGTACTAGGTAGATTATCCCTGCTTGCAAACCCAAGGTAACACTAAAGACCCTAAGGGTGCTGAGGAATGG
>NW_022196903.1:134287837-134291624 GCF_008632895.1 Mastomys coucha | reverse complement strand
GAGAATAATGCCACGAAGCAGAAGAGCACACGCAGAGAAGCAGTCTAACAATGAACATTTATAATTTTCTAAGAAAATGTCTGCTGATCTTTGTAAACTACAGAGGAGTAGAGATTTGAAAGTGGTGTCATGTTCAAGAAGGAGAAAGCCGGCAGGGAGTGAAGCCACAAACTGCACTCATTTGCAGAAATGCTGAATTAGATTTTTTTTCACTGTTGTGAATGGCCTTAGGGATTTGGTATACTTTTATAACTCTAAAAAGACAGCTTCTTCTTTTTAAAAACTTATAAAGCAAAACATATGTACACACATGTACATGCACACATACGCATATATACACACACGTACATGCACCCCCATTCATATACACAGACATACACACACTCACAAACATATACACAGACATACATACACACAACATATATGCATATACACAGACATATACATATATTTACATAATACTGATATACACACCTACACATGGACATACACACATATGCTTATATATACATATACACATATACACACACATAAACACATACGTGTGAGTTTTTTAAACTTATTTTTATTTTCAGTGAATACTTTTCAATTCAGATGTAACACATTATCTTATGTAAAATCACAATTGCAAATTATATTTAATAATAAGGCATATGGCAAAGATAAAATGCAGTTAATTTATGAAGTGTTAGTCTAAAAACCTATCCTTTGAAATCAATTTTTTAATTATAGATTTATAAAAGAAAAGCAAGGAAAAGTAAAATTTTCAAGTTGCAATTCAGTGAAACTTCCCATCTCCGTTGATAGAATGTTCACAAAGAAAAGCTTTCAGAAACAGGTCTGTAATTCAAGCGTTCACATTTGTTTACGTTCATTATGCAGTCAAGATTTTTGAATTCTTTAGAAACAGTCATTGCAAAGTTTGAGTTATCTGTGGGAAATAAATGACAACAAAATCACAGATGCTGCCTCTGTAGAGGGGGTTAGTCTTGCCTCTCTGTAGTCACAGACGCTGCCCTTGTAGAGAGGTTAGCCTTGCCTCCCTGTAGTTCATCTCCCATGTCTCTAAGGTGACCTGAGTTCTGTTAAATTCTTCGAGTGAACTGGCTCCAAGGTAGCACAGGCTGAAAGGATCAAGCTTCCCAATGCCCAGGCCCACGGTGAGGGGGACAAAGGTCCCATAGACTCTCCAGCACCTTCACGAAGGACTGAATTCAAGCTACGTCCCCACGGAAGCCTGTAAAACAGGGGTTCTTACCTCCCCACGGAAGCCTGTAAAACAGGGGTTCTTACCTCCCCACGGAAGCCTGTAAACAGGGGTTCTCAACCTTCCTCTTGCCATAACCCTTTAATACAGTCCCTCATGTGGTGATCCCGTCATAAAACAAAATTTATTTGCTACTTCATAACTGTAATTTGTAAACAGAATACCCAATATGTGGCCTTGGTCAACCTATGGAAGGGTCTCGACCCACAGGTTGAGAACCATTGCTATAAAAGCAAGGGGAGTCCTCCGTTCTGTGGATGGCTATTGGGCAGTCTCTTGCAGCTTCCCTCAGTGTGGGTATCACATGAAATGTGTGAGTATCTTCCTATAAAACCCCAAAATAATCTTTTTTCTTACTTAAAATATATATGATTGAAATTCACAGATTACCAAAAACAATGATTTTAGTTTTTTTCTATGGTTAATCTTTTAATGAGCCAATGAACAGGAAAACACGTTTTCTACCTTTCTCTAACTTTATAGGCTTACAGGGCAGCTAAAACCCAAAGCATGATTCACCTGCTTATTTCCCTCAGGTAAGTAATAAGCTTTAGTGAGGAAAGAAATGTAGTAAAGAAGTTAGATATTTTGGATTGAGCAAAACCAACACGTTGTAGAGATGGTGAGGGAGAGGTGGCTTAGTGTTTAGAAGCATCTGCTGCTCTTTTTTTTTTTCTTTTTAAATAATAACTTTTATTTGGTAAAACAAACAACCAACTTCACAGAGTAACAAAATAGTAATCTTGACAAATATTTAATACATGTGTAAACAAAACAAAGTGACATTGCTTTAAAAATAGATAGAGCTGTCGATATAAAACAGAAAGCTTCCAGAGACTCAGTTCACTCTACGTCTTTGTGTTAGAGGCACAAAAATGGGCTTAAGCTAGCTCACTTCTAAGACAGAGGCATCTGCTGCTCTTTATAGAAGACCATAGCTCACAAACTCCTGTCACTCAGCTACAGAGGACCTGACACCCATTTCTGGTCTTCATCCCTCACCCACTTCTTGTAACCACACACAATAACACACACATGTGCACACACACGCACAAGTACACATGCACATGTGCATATACGCACACACATACACAATATTGCAGGCTGTCTGAGATGCTGACACACGCTAAGTGGCTGTTTAAAAGGAAACATTTTGTTTCAATATAGAATAGTCATTCCGGGAACGTGTCTCAGGTTTAGCAACTGGCGAACACTCTGCAGTTATGTTATTTTAATCTAGAAATCTGTGAACAAGAAGAAAGACCTTGATAACATTCAAGCTAAACTAAATAATCACAATCAGGCCTAGTGGCATATGCTTGTAGCCCTAACACTTGGGAAGTGGAGGCAGGAGGATCAAGAGTTCAAGGTCAGCCTCCTACTTAGTGAGTTTGAGTTCAGCCTGGGAAAATGAGACCCTGACTCAAAAATAACAACAAACAAAATCATTGTCAAGTTTGGAAAGCCTTAATATTCCTTGCCAAATTCTCAGTGATTGATTTCCTAACCAGTGAGTGTAAAGCGCAAGTGAAACGAGCGCCTTCTAGTCCCACGCATGCGCAGAGCAAAGCACAAGCTCGCAGCTCTTCCCATACTCCCCTGCTGCAATGCCCCTCAGCCTCCGCACAGGAGAACTGAGGAAGGAGCGTGGACGTGCAGAGCTGACTCTTAACGGACACCAGCTGATTAAGCATAATGAAAGCCTCGGTGTTTTGGGATACAGGCACAGGATGTTCATCTCCCCACTGCTATCCCGACAATGTCTGCTTGACTTTTGGGGACCTAATTCGAAGCTAAAACAAGGATTTGCGGCTTGAACACTGAGAATAATTTCAGGACCAGCCAGTTAATGAAATAGAACTGGAGATTTTATTAAAGGCATTTTTAGATGCGGGCTTAAGCATGAGGCTTAGTGTAAAGCAAGTCAGAAGACAGGAAGTGAGACAGAACGTAAGAAAGTAAGACAGGTGGTGAATACGGAAGCCGGGAGTGGGCCTACCTCTCCTTTTCTCAGGCTGCCGGAAAGATGGCAGACGTTCAGACAGAGCGGGCTTACCAAAAGCAGCCTACTATCTTTCAAAACAAGAAGCGTACCTGCAAGGAAAAACTCCCTCAGTACTACAAAAACATCGGTCTAGGCTTCAAGACGCCCAAAGAGGCCATCGAGAGGCACCTACGTAGACAAGAAATGCCCCTTCACTGGAAATGTCTCCATCCGAGGTCGGATCCTGTGTGGTGACGAAGATGAAGATGCAGAGGACCATTGTCATCCGTCGGGACTATCTCCATTACATCCGGAAATGCAATCGCTTTGAGAAGCGTCACAAGAACATGTCTATGTACCTGTCCCCGTTTCAGGGATGTACAGATCGGAGACATTGTCACTGTTGGAGAGTGCGGGCCCCTGAGCAAGACTGTACAAGTCAATGTGCTCAAGGTCACCAAGGCTGCCGGCACCAAGAAGCAGTTTCAGAAGTTCTAAGGGGACTCTGGCCAGTGCCCTAGAACAAATAAAGTTAT